>NC_088383.1:52887727-53190757 GCF_037993035.2 Macaca fascicularis | reverse complement strand
TTTGAGACGTTACCCTGAAGGGTTAGAGGCAGCCAAAAGTGAAACAGTGTTGAAGGCACCAAAGTAGGTGAAGAATGTGACCATCAGAAGAGGGTGGGCTGACCCGAGGAGCCCAGAAAAAGTGGTCATACCAGTTAGAGTGTTGGGGGGATGCTGGGTAACCCTGGTTTACTCCTGTTTTCTCAGTGTCATCAGTAACAACTCCCTCCCCATCTCACTCTCAAAACTGTCTTATTTTAGAAAACAAATTACACAGTCCTCTCCTATGGATGACTTGGCAATGGGCAGGCCTCTCTCTTCCAGAGGGACCAGATGGATGCACCCTATTTTGAACAAAAGAGTTGGAAGAGGACAAGTTGCGTCTGAGAGAGGGGTGATGGTTACTGCCCCAGGAGGCTGGGTGCCAAGCCTGCCTGGACACATGTGCTCCAGTGGGACAGGGCCCACTGTACCTCCGGAGGTACGGCTGAGGAGGGAGCTGCAGAGATAAGCATGGCTCTGCACCCCAGGAGCCGCTGGGGGGACTCTGACCACCACATCAGGGGAAGGGTCACCCCAAAGCCTCCCCTTGCCTGCTGGGGCCCAGCACTGCCCTGCGGCTATAACACCTATGAACTGAAGGACCAGAGCCTTCCTCCTGGAGAGAGGGAGGCTCACCAAACACTCTCTGGACTTTGCACATGATCCTAAAGGCGAGCTGACCTTGCAGTGAAGACGTCTGCCTGCCCACCAACACTAGGGCAGTGTGCTCAAGCAGGTTTTGTGACATCTGGGAAAATAAAGGAATGCAGTGCCATTGGCTGGATCTGAGTGTGTGCAGCAATTCAGGCTTGACAGATGGGTGCAGCAGCCTGCAGGTCCCACACGTCCCCAGGTGCAGCCTTTCCCCACTCTGATGCCACACTCACCATAGTTCCCTGTGGGCGTGGCAAGAGGACCCCCAGGCAGATCCATGTCTCCCTGTCAGTTAATTAGGCACTATATTTTATGCTTTGGTTTTATGAATTTGGACAGCTCAAATCAGTGTACAGGGGTTCACTCAACCCTGAGATGGTTAAAAAAAAAAACCGAGTTTCTGAGCCACAGAATGAGGGGCAGACCCATCCTCAAAACACTTGATGAAATTTTTTTCTTTTGTCTGCCTTTGGTTGCTCTGTATTTTAACTTTTAAATTAATCTGAAATTTGCTTTTTGTTTAGGACTAAATTACTCTTTCTCCCCAACTGCAAGCAGGTTATTATCATGTGATTTGTGGAAAATACTTTTATTTATGAGTATTTGTGTTGCTTTATGAACCATATAGCTTATTCATTCATGAGCCAAGGTCTTTGAATTATTTATTGTTTCGTTGATTTGTCTATTCATGAACAATGACCAAATTGTTTTGAGCATCATATCCTGATAACATTAATAATTATAAAAACCAATCTTTTTATTCAAAGATGTATGTTGAACACTCATATTATTATTTTCACAGTTACTTCAGAACTTGTTCTATTTCTGAAATAGCCAGGAGGATATTGAAATGACCTACACTAAGTGTGTGCATTAATCTAGGAACAATTGATATTTTCACAACAGTCATTTTCTTATTCAGGGATATGATATTGTTCAAATGTGTATGTTATTTTTTGTGTACATTTTATATGCCAATGAAGTTTTGTAATTTTCTTGGTTGCAATCACACTGATTTTCCTTAAAAATGCTCCAAGGTGTTTTATGATATTTGTTGTTATTCTTTATATGTTTTTTCTCATTAAATCTGCTTATTGCTAGAGAGGTATGTAATTTAACAGCCATCTTATGGATGACAAAACTGGGGCTCAGGGTGGTTCATAAATTGTTCAAGATTTATGAAGCAATTAAGCTGGGGAGCAGCAGCATGAAGCAAATGAGGACAAACCCCGACACCCACACGAGTGTTTCCTTATTCTGCTCTGTGTCTGGGCTCTTGGCAGCCTGTGGTGTTGTGAGTGGGCCTGTTCCCTTCTCCCCTCCATGCTGACTTCCCTCCCGTGTCTCCGTGGAGACTGGCTTTCCTTCCCACTGTGCTGCACTTTCATCTCCAGCCCTTTCCAAAGTGCCCTCCTTTTCTGAGAATGCCTGCAACTCTGTCTCCCACAGGAAACGTTCATCATGCTCACCATCCTTGCCTTTCGTGTTTTCCTTGCGACCATTGGGGAAGAGACCTCAGTGAGCAGAATGCACAACCATGGGGCGGAGGTCTGAGCGTGGGGATCAGCTCAGAACAGGAGACCAGATCACAGATACCCGAGTCACCAGGCTACAGCCTGTGCAGCTGGACACGCTCGCCATCTGCTAGGGGTGCCTGGGGCTCTGCGGGTGTCCAGTTGGCTGTGGGGCAGGAGTGAGACTGGATACTCTGCTTCAGGTGATCCATCCAACTCACATTTGGTTTATACCCATGGAGCCACAGGCTTTTCCTGAAGGAAAGCTGTGGTGTGTGGCCTCCCGGACTGGCCACCCTCCCCTGGTTGTGATCAGTGTTCTGAAGCCAGTACCAGTGGTGGACAAATCCCACTTAGTGGTGATCTCACTCAGCCATGGCTTTTCACTCAGTTGCTCCTACAAGAAAGATGGACACAGCATGGTTATCCCACATCCATGGAACTTCCAGTTTTGGGAGACAACTTCTCTGGGTCCCTTTGTCACCACTCACAATTCTCTGTGCAATATCTTACCGCAATTCAGATGGATTAACTGAAGCATGGCAAAATGACAAGACTGGCCAAAGCCCACGGGGAAGCCGAGAAAGGGAAAGCTGGCCTCGAAAGCCGCAGACTGATGTCTGCTGGGGCTGCAGGTCAGCTGCCCTAGGTCTGCAGGCATTCAAAATGGAGCAGAGGCTCGGCCCCTGCCCTCCTGAGATGTGCCAGAGGCAGGCACCTGGGAGTGTAACTTGAAGGAGGAGCTAGAGGCACTGTGGGTCTGGTTCAGCTTCCCAGAGGGCCTCATAAGAAAGGTGTGGTTCAGAGGGAAGCCTGGTGAGGGCTTTGCGTAGAGAAGGGCAAGGAGGGCATTGTTCTTTCTTAGGAAGAGTCAGAAAGCCACTGAACCAGCACATGCTCTGTCCCCAGAAGCGGTGGCACTCTCACCTCACTCTTCCACCACCTGCCTCTGTAACCCAGTTGAAGCCACTTTCCCCTCACAGAAGTCCTGTCACTGACTTCCCAGAAATGAGGATAGGCACGTTCACCACTTCAGAAGAAAGGACTCTATAAGCACAAATGATGGGAGACTCTCAGCCCCAAGAAAGATGTTTTTCAAAAGACCAAAGAGGGTAAATAACAAAAGCACGGATGGTGTGAGGTCCAGGCGCTATTTTTAGGGTGGTTCAGGACAGACGGAAGATGGAAGAGGTGATGCTGGCTGCCGGTCCTGCTCCGTTTTGGTCCTCACCCCCGGAAAGCACTGAATCCTTGATTGTTTGGTTAAAAACATCCCAGAGTGGATTTTGTTGTTAGCTGCTCTTGATCTTTTAAAATTTCCTGCATGTGCTATTGACTGCACCCCCGGCCTTGATAGAAATCCAGACAAAATTGTCAGCCTATGAGCTGTGGCTTTGTCATCAGCAGGCTCAGCCGTTCTGGCGACAGGGGCAGGAGGCTGCGGGGCAGGAAGTCGGGCTGTGAGCCAAGCCTGAAGTGACTGGAGAACAGCCTCAGACCCACCCTGGCCTCTCGTCTCTCCGTTCCTGCTCCTGCACCGGGCAATGGATGATATTCCTACGTAGGAAACCAGAGGAGAAATTCTGCCGCAAGCACAAAACGGCCTTACACAGTGAGTTATCAGAAATGCCACTAAATGTTGCAGGTGTGCATTTGCAACTTTAAGGAACACGCGGCCCCGGGCTTCACTGGGCCCCTTCACCATCCAGCCCTATACCTGAAAGGTGGGGCCTACCAAAATGCAGATGGATGAAACCACCACAGCCGGATTTCTCCGTGTGTCCTAACTTCTGCATAGTCTAAGCTGAGTTAGCCTCACTCTAAGGAATGGCATGATGCGAGGTTCTCCTGGAAGGAGGGGGTTATCTTAAGACCCTCTGGATCTAAGTGGGGCCTAGCACATGACTGGCACCGACTGGTGAAGGAGAAAGAGAAATGGTGAAGGAGAGGAAGGGAATGGAGGAAGGGGAGAAAGGGAGAGGCAGGAAGGCGAAACCAGAAAACAGGCAGACACGAAGCAGAAGACCTTCACCCACCCAAACACAAATCTCCAAGCCAGAGCACTTCAGCAGCCGGCAGGGCTGGAACCAAAGGGGTCATAGCAGGAGGTGGCCTGAAGCAAAGGAGTCAAGAAGAGAGGACGGTGAAGTCACTGAGGACGTCTCATGCTCCCTCCATCGAGGCCTCAGTCACAGAGGCCTTCTTGCTGCTGAGTTCCTAAAATGGAAGAACCACAGCGTGGCAATGACTCGGAAATGTTTGCTCACGGCATTTAACAAGAGTGGCTCACGCCTGTAATCCCAGCACTTTGGGAGGCCAAGGCAGGCAGATCACAAGGTTAGGAGATCGAGAACATCCTGGCCAACATGGTAAAACCCCGTCTCTACAAAAAATACAAACATTAGCCAGGAGCCAGGCGTGGTGACCTGTGCCTGTAATCCCAGCTGCTTGGGAGGCTGAGGCAGGAGAATCGCTTGAACCTGGTAGGCGCAGGTTGCAGTGAGACGAGATCACGCCACTGCACTCCAGCCTGGCAACAGAGCAAGACTCCATCTCAAAAAAAAAAAAAAAAAAAAAAAAAACCGGACGCATTTTTGCCATTCATTTCTTAGCATGCAGACTTCATCAAAAGCAGCATTTAACTCTTCCTCTTCCTCTTTATCTCCCCAAGGGATGCATTATGATCTACAGCTCTACCCTTAGTCCTGAAGGAAGTTAGGTAAACTCTGGAGTGGGAAGACTGGTGTTTCTGTCTCCTCAGCTACGTAAACACGCCTTCAACTGTTACATGCTGCAACTATAAAATAAAGTTTTATAACAGCCCGTTTCATGTTTCACAGCCCGGCTTGCATTTCAGTTTGTGGGAGGGTTGCGGAGGGAGGTGGGCCGGGAACTGGGGAGAATACACACGGGGAGTTCATCAAGGTGTAGTTTAACGGTAACTGTTGAAATAAAAGATGAGAGGAATACCAATTTCTGTGAAAGGCAGACGTTAACACAGCCCTGTCAAAGCTCCAGACGGATATTGGCATTGAATATGTGCAAGGTGGGCTCCCATGACAGGCCACCCCCTAGCATTCCTCATGACCAGTTGTACAGTTATTCACAAGACAAGACGAGTGTGAGGTGCCTCCTCTGAGCAGGACACGATGGAATTTGCCCCGTCTTGTGTGAACCAGAGTCTCTGAAACTCACCCTTGAGTTAGAAGAAAGGTAATCAAATCAGAACACCCCTGAACAGCACTGTTTTTTAAAAAAATCTTTTATTTTAGCAGAATCTCCCAGTGGCCATTCCGACTAAGAAAAAAACTGAAGAGACTAATCTTCATTTCCATGGCTAGAAATACAATTTGAGAGCACATTTTACCTAAGGGTATTAAATTATTTGACTACTCTGAAAACCTTTCCCAAACCTTAAGGATTTTAAAAGGAGGGAGTGCCATTGCCTCTGCTTCACAGAGGGAGAAACTGAATGAGAGGAACAGGAGTTTAGACAAGTTCACCCAGCATTCATTTGAAGGAGTCAAGGTTAAACCTCAGCATTCCCAACAACGCAAATTTGACAGTACTAGAACCTCAGGAATTCTGATTTCTAAAGATCTACTTTATCGAAAGGTAAAAAATATAAAGAAAAATCTCCCAATATAGAAAACTGGGATCCCAACAGTTAAATATATGTTCTGCGTGTGTACAAAGTCAGAAGTTTAGAAAAAAGGCACGTCAGAAACTGTGACCTCCCTTGCCAGTGTAGCTCTCATGAGTAGCATAAATAAAGTGCCTGAGAATCCATTTTAAAGAATTATTTAATCTCTTGTAAGTCTGGAGTTAAGTATTCTGAATTCAGTGCAAACTCGTCTATATTCTTGTTGAGAATACATTCATTTACACTAATGTCAAACTTCTAAGGCCCCAGCATCTACATAGTTTTGGAAAATTCTTTCATGCTAGAACCAGAGAAGTCTCAGGCTTCCTTTACAGCCATGATTCCTGGTCACCCTGACACTGAAAGTGTCAAGTTTTGAACGTGAACAGAGTTGGTCATTTTATCAGTATTTCAGGACTCAGCAGGTTTTTTCTTTTTTCTTTTCTTTCTTTTTTTCTTTTTTCTTTTTTTTTTTTTTTTTGAGAAGGAGTTTCGCTCTTCTTGCCCAGGCTGGAGTACAATGGTATGATCTCAGCTCACTGCAACTTCCACCTCCCGGGTTCAGTCAATTCTTCTGCCTCAGCCTCCCGAGTAGCTGGGATTACAGGTGCTCGCCACCACGCCCAGCTAATGTTTGTATTTTTAGTACAGACAGGGTTTCACCATGTTGGCCAGGCTGGTCTCGAACTCCTGATCTCAGGTGATCCACCCGCCTTGGCATCCCAAAGTGCTGGGATTACAAGCACGAGCCACCGTGCCCGGCCCTGGGACTTCGCTATTTCTCACCATAAATCCAAAATCTGAAAATTCTCGTTTCAAAGAACTAGATTTGTTTGTGTTCATGCCAGCAATTTTCTAAGCTGAAGATGCTTCCTTGCTGTGCACTGAGATGATATGTAGGTCAACTTGACTGTTTTAATCAACTACAAGCTCATGTAATTTTCTGTGTCACAACAGCTTTCCAATATAATACTCTTATCTCTGAAAACACTGTATTTTAAAAACAAAACAAAACAAAAATTGGTCATTGATTTTTAAAACACAAAGAAACTCTCCTGTTATGTATTTTTTGTAATTTAGTAAAAGTGAGCACTTGGGAAGAGCTCCCTGCAACACACGATGGCCCTGGTGAGGCCTGCGATTCACATTCTGGGCTGTCAGCTCTGATCTCACAGTGCCCACAGCACTTGGCCACCACCGCTTCCTCAAAAGAAGCATTTAACTCTTCCTCTTCCTCGTGAATGCATCAGTGGCTAACCGGAGAGTGCGCTCAGGGGCCCTTCATGGAGTCTCTGTGGGGAAATCTGATTGTCTCCACGTCGCAGAGGGATTTGTGGAGGTCCAGGATCGGGTGGGCTGCCCCATGTCACACGGCTTGCAAGTGGAATCCTGTCTGAGAGGCACCAGATCCCATCCTCTTTCCACTGTATTGCTTTTCTATGCAATGGAAGAAATTGAAGTACACCTTTCATCAGGTGTCCACCATTGGCTCCAGTTTGATTTCTGAGTCTAATCTACATTACATATAAACCCATCTACCTAATCCATATTATAGGTAGAAATACATCCTTCACCGGCCTCATCTCCTTCATCCCCAATGCCTCCCAGTTTGAATCACAATGAGCCTGGCTCTGCAATTGGCTCTTAGCTGTGGTCTCTGCAATTCCACCCTTGCCCTCTGCCCCTATAAGCATTCACCACCCAGCACCCAGCATGATTTCATAAACACGTAAATAAATCCATCACTCTCTGCTCAGTGCTTTCTGGTGGCTTCCCAGGCCCTCAGAAAGAAACCCAGATTTCTTAGTGTGCCCTTTGTACCCTCTACTGAAGCACACACATGACCCCAGCCACTCATGCATGAATCTGATACAAAGGGCCATCTCATTCACCACGCTCCACATTCTTTGCATTCCCAAATGCTCCAACCTCATTCGCACCTGGGGACCAGTCTGTCCCTGCCTGGTGTCTTCTGGCTTACTTTCATGCCATCCGGTTCTCAACTAAAATGTTCTCATGGAAGCAGAATGGTCTGGAAGCCAAGTCCTGTGATTTTGCATCACATCCTCTTGCCTTCTCTTCTTCACTGCACTGTAGCTCTCTGACATTGGCACTCTTTCCCTCCATTCACTGTTTCCCACCATGCACCGTCAATTAGAATGTTGGCTCTCTGCAAACAAGGCTGTGTCTGCTCCAGGACTGAACTGTAGTTGGAAAAAACAGATGTAAAACTCACCTGCTGAATTTCCTGATGCTCCATAGGACTGTCCTCCCAGCACTGGACCAGCCTCCTCCCCTCTGGGTGGTCTCTTCTCCAGGTCAAATGTGCCTTGTGTGTGAGCTGTCCCCCATGCCACGTCTAAACTCTACCCCATGTGAGGGCCCCCTGAACTCTGCAGACTCCAGATCTGAGCTCAGCCCTGCAAATGCCACATAACTGGACGATGTGACTCCAGGGAGAGCCTTGAACACATGGAAAGGGGCCCAACATTAGCAAGAGGAGCCCGGTTCTGCAGAAAGCCTCGGTGCAGTTCAACTAAGATGGCTATAGTCCTTTCACTGCCCCTCACCCTTCACTCTACCATTGCTGGGGCCGGGGGTCCTGGATGGTGGGAGCTCTCTCTGCCCCAGCTGCTCCAGCCAGATCCTCCTCTCCCGGCCTCATCCACACAACCTCCAAACCTTCATGAGTGGCCTTATTGGCGAAGATAAGACTCCAGGCTCAGAGGAAAGCACCTACTCTTAAGGCTGAGAACCAAAAGCAAGGGCTTCTCTCCAGGAATGCGCCCCTCAGAGGGAAGGTTCTAGTGAGGCAAGGAGTGCCAAGCTCACCCTTGGAAGTTTTCTATAAACCTCTGGCAGGCCTCTTCTCACTTCTCAGGAGGTGAGCTAATTTCTTGGTTGAGTCAATGTAGTAGAAAGTCAAGATGGTTTGATATCCATCTGACTCGGAGTCAATGTAATTTGTCAATTCAGAAAACTCAGTCTACGACAGGATTCGTGATCTGGTGAATTTGACTTTTCTGCCTCAACAGCCACGTGTGGCAAATGCCCCCTCACTCTTGGTTTCTGAATTCTCCTATCTAGGAACTGGAAAGGCCCTTAGGTCTCAGAATCTACCTTATACTGTAGAACCCATGGGCGAGTCCCCCTGAAAAAGGCAGGATGGCACTGGGAGTCCAGTCTCCTGGGTCCTGGCCACGGCTCTGCCTCTACCCACAGGAGGTTCTGCTCTGATACTGCACATCTCTGCATCTGTGATCACAGCATAGTTATACCCTGTGACTTCTGAGGCTACTTTTAGCTCTGGGATTTCATACTCAGGATTTATAGTTGTAACTGGTTTGAGGCCTACCTCCTCAATGAGGTCTTTTTGATGGCCCTGTCTAAACATGTCCTTGTCTCTCCTCTGTGGCTGCACACTGCTTGCTTCCTTCACACCCTCACCTGCCCTACCATGACTCACCCCCTCCATGTTTGCACTCTCCACCTCCTGCGTGGTTCTCCAGGCACCAAGATGCCAGGGAGCCAGTACTCTCCTTCAAGGCCACAGCCCCAGGACCCAGCACAGTGTGCCTGGCACCAAGGAGGTGCTGGACATTTGCTGAGTGAACTGATTATAGCCTCTACCTCTGAGGATGCATTTGTGGGAAAGGGCAGTTCACCCTTCACAAGGCTGGGTATGCTGTGTGTGAGCCTAAAATATCCAGATTGAGCTCAAATCAGCCTCAGTCCAGTTTGGTCTCAGGTCTAACCATTGACTCTTCTAACCTTATTAGCAATTACTCAAATTAAAAAAAAAAAAAGCATAGAGTTTCTTTAGAATCCTCTTTTAAAATCCTTCCCTTTTAATTTGGAATATAGTGGCTTGGGAGAGCTGGAAGTCGAAAAACAAAGCGATTCATTCTCTGGCCAAGAAATGTTCAGAAGCAACAATGGTCACGTTTATACTACCATGGCAAAAAGAGAATGCTTAAATTAAACCATTACTGATTTAAATTCATGAACTAAGATAATTGATATTGAATATTGAAATTAAAGACTGCATTTGTGTTCTTAAGTCTGCCTGGTGGAGAACATTTGAGTAATATTTGTCTTTAAAGAGTACGTGGGTGATGAACCCTGAAAATAGCCTTCCTTCTATATCAAATATGACTTTAACAAAACAAGTTGGACTACATTCAAATCTGCTTACATAAATGGAGTTTGTAATTTTTCTTAATGATTTGAGATTCTATAGTAATTTCACGGCCACATGTGGATTTGAAGAGATATAAGCTTTACAAAAATCTAACATAAATTAAACTTCATTCTATATTTATTCAATACATATTCTTGTTTCAGGAGAAAATATTTACTGGATGATACCTTTGTGAGAACCATTCTCAGTAGCAGATTGTTATAATGACATGGTTTCTTGCTTTAACAAAAAATAAATGGTATCATTTAAAAAAGAAAAAGAAAAAAAAAGCTCTCCCCATTGGTGGCCTGGGAAGGGAGCACATGGTGACGCTCAGCAGCTATCTCAGCTGCAGCCCTCCTGGCAGGGTGGGGTGGAAGGCAGGCAGTTCTCTGCTCTGAGGCTGCAAATGTGGAGGCAGCAGAGCCCAGGGAAGTCAGGTGCCCTGGCCGCTGCCCCTGTACTCCAGCCACTGTCCTGGGGGCAGTGAATGCTGAGACAGGGTCCAGGTGGAAAGCTGGAATCGCTTGGATTTCCCCAGAGCATCCCTTGTCACCATGTCATATTCTGCCAGGCAGCCTACAGCATCCAACAGCATCTCAGAAATGGGGACTGTCTGGGGTAAGTGCACGTTTTTTGTGTGTATTTGGTGTGTTTGGTTTATTTTAATTATTTTAAGCTCAAAGTCGAACTCTACTCTCCCATCCTCCTGAGCTGTCATTTATGGAAATCGCAATGTCCCCACAGGACCTGTGTGTGAAAAGATAAGGCCATGTGAGAAGAACTTTGCCCATGGGCACCCCTCTGCGGGCTCAGCCAATGTAGGACTCTGTGTTCACCCTGCCCTGTGGCACAGCCCTCTCTGGCACTAGGTGACCTTGGGATGTTGTCCTCCTCTCAGCCTTGCACTCTCCTCTCAACTCTGAGGCCAGTAAAGGAAGGGAGTCCACTTGAGTGGAAATGCCGAGGGCGTGGCCCCAGGGGCAGATCAGAGCAGGCCAGCCGCGTGTACAGAGCTCCGAGTCTCCAGTGGGGCCGGGCAGTTGGCAGCTCTAAGCGGCCCCCGCGGAGCGCCCATCCTCTGTGGTTTAGAAGCACGTTTGCCTCACATGGCAAGCACTGCTGCCTTTGTTCTCCTACAACTCCTCAGGGGCTGAGCCCTTGGGAATGAACATGCACAATAACAGGTTGCAGAGGCCTAAGGATTGTTTCTGACAACAGCAGCTCTCTGTGACCGTGGCTCCCAACTGCATCTTCCCCAGGTCCTTTAGGCGCAGACCTGGGGAGGCGGTCACCCCTCAAGTAAGAGGGCGACAAAAACTAAATGAGTCAAGCCACCCCACCCACCACCCTCCCCCTGAGGCAGGTGCATGTTCTCAGCCCTTTGACAAGGCTCCCTAGAAGTTAGTCCCTTTATGCAAATCGGCCTCCCCCTCTGGCGTGCGCGTGTGTGTGTGTGTGTGTGTGTGTGTGTGTGTGTGTGTGTGTACACAATGGCATTGACCTGAAAGTAAAATCCAATAGGTAAGAAACATCCTATTCCAACCATGACAGACCCTTCCCCCAATGCACGTGGGTGGAGCTTGGTCACCATCCCCAAGATTTCTGGCTCTCAGTCTCAAAATGTGGGCTTAGCAATGTATGGAGTAGCCTTTCCAAGTATCCCCTATAAGCAAAGACAGTCTAAAACCAACATAAAAATGAGTGTGCATGTGGGTTGAGAGTTTTCAAGATCCAGGACGGCGCATTAAAAAGACCTAGAGAGCTTCAGCAGTACTGAGGCCTGGCCCCACCACAGACCAGTGAAAGCAGAATATCTGGGGAGGCATCAGGCATCTTTATTATTTGAACTCCTCAGCTGATTTTAACAGGTAGCCGGGGTGGAAAATTCTGGGTCAGGCCTTACAGAGACTGGAGTCCATGGCTCCTCCAGCTAGCCTGATAACAATTCTATCCACACAGGGAACCATCCTGTCCCCACACACTGCGTGTCATCCAGCCAGTTGTTCTCAGGCTTTGATGTGTGTCCAAGTCACTTGGGAGGATCATAAGGACCACAGAGCCCCAGGTTCCTTGGAGTGGGTGGGACTCGGGCCTGGGGATTTCTCAGAGCTCCCGTGTCAGTCTGATGCCCATCGGAGTGTGATCACCAAGGGCCTTGTCCTTACAGAGAGTAGAAGGTGGTTGAGCAAGCACAGCAATTGATGGCAGTGCTCCTTGCCTGTTTCACAGTAATACCAGCCAGGAGCCAGCTGAGCCTCCTGCAGAGGTGAGCCAAAGAGAGCCCCCCACTCTTTCACCTCCTCCTCCCACACACACCAGAGATCCGTTCTGGAGCTGTGCCTGTGCAAAACCCAGTTTCCTCAGCCATTGCGGGCTGGGGTGGGCTTCTGTGCTCTCCACCTGTCATCCCAGGAGCGCTGTCCCAGGCTCCACCTGACTCAGGGAAAGGTCTGTTTCCTGTGCTCTGAAATGCTGGGTCTCCAGACACTCCATCCATGAAACAAACAAAATAGTGTGAGTCTGTGTTCTCAAATGGGAAGGCCCCAACACACTCTGCCTCCTGGCCCCTTGAATTGGTGCTCCCCACCAGGCCCACCACGCAGGCTCTGTGGTCCATGAGGAGACAGGCTCATGATGGGGCCTCCTCCCAGGAGACCAAGCTCCCAAGAAACTTCCCCTCAGACCCAGGGCTCTGAGCTGGGTAATGTCTAAGGAGAGGCACAAGAATGACTGGTCAGGGACTGGAGTCTCTGCCTGGCCTACCTAAGGGTATCCTCAGCTGCAGGTCCCCTTACTCAATGAACAGAACAGGGAGGGGATGCCTCTGAGCATCCACCCCTGAAGCCTATCTGTCTCAGTCTGGCCACAGCCCCTCCAGCACCTGAAATGTTAACTCTGCTTCCTTCTAGAAAGCCTGAGGCCATGGAGGAGGCTGGGCGGGGGCAGGTGTGGATAGGTGGACTCTGGCCAGACAGGGCCCTAAGGTGCCGCCTTGCCTGGGTGCCCAGCCCTGATTCTGGGACAAGGACCATGCTCCACACCAAGCACACTTGCCAGCCTGCCCTGTCTGCTCTGAGCCATCTCCTCAACCCACTGCCTCTTCCCTCTGCTGGACACCCACCTCTGACGCCTCCCCCACAGCTCCATGTCAGCTATATGCTGTCTCTGTCTTCTCATTAGGACTTTAGGCACACTCCAAACAACATCTCTTTTAATTTTTATTACTAAAAAGTTCCTCTCCAGCAACACCAAACCACCAAGGGGTGGCCGGCAGGGCAGCACTCTCTGGGTCGGGCCAGCAGGGGTGCCTGGGAGGGGGCTTATGGCAGAGGGGCAGGGGTGGGCCACTCCCTGGATGCATTTAGGACTATTTTGCAGATAGGTGATGGGGAAGCACCCACAAGGATAGTGTTTGAAATAAAAAGCAAGCTAAAGCCAGGACTTTGAGGAATGGAGCTCAGATCCCCAAAACTTAGCATGTAGAACAATGTTTTTGAATCTTACTGGGCATAAGACTCACCAGAAAGAGATAAAAATGCAGATTTCAAGGCAGCCGAGGAAGCTGCTCCCACAGCAAGCCCTGCTAGGCCTGTGGTGTGTTTCCACGAAAGATTATGGGAGACTCGATGAAGAGAAAAGCAGAATCCAGGGATGGGTGAGGTCGGACAGCCAAGGCCAGAGCACAGGGTGTAAACCAGAGAGGTCCTGAGGTCCCAGCTGATGGGAAGTACACGAGAGGTAGGAGGGCTGTGAGTGGAACATGGATCCTAAAGTCACAG
The DNA here is from genome assembly GCF_037993035.2 of Macaca fascicularis. Classification (NCBI taxonomy): domain Eukaryota; kingdom Metazoa; phylum Chordata; class Mammalia; order Primates; family Cercopithecidae; genus Macaca; species Macaca fascicularis. The sequence goes on along the minus strand of NC_088383.1, from coordinate 53,176,963 downwards.
ATCTCTGGGCATGACTTCCTGCGATTCTGAAAGCCTCCAGCCTTCAGGTCAACCCTTGAAATGTGAGCAGGTCATACAGAACCTCGGGGCCTGTGAAATCTTCCTCCTTAGAAATAGACTCTTAATTTATAGAGTTGAGAGTCCACCCAAGAGGAAAGAGCTGGATTTATTGCTGGCAAAATATGAAGGTTGTAACACGATACCTCTTCAAGTCTCCTTGTATATTTTCACGGGCCAGGCAGTAATTGCCTCCAGAGGTGAGGCCCTGATGGGTTAGGGGAGGAACCCTACCCACCCGCCCACCAGCTAGGAGGAGGGGGTCTGGGGCCAGGTACAGCTGTGGTAAGGATGCAGGACAGAATGCACTGAGAAAAATAAGTCATGGTAGGGTCCAGCAGGCCCAGGAACTAGCAAATAAGGAAGCCACAGAAACAGAGGGAAGGTGGTAAACACAGCAGAAGGGAGCCGAGAACTTCCTCGTTACAAAAGCAGGAGCCCTACTCTGTTCCCAAAGGCCTGAAATCTCTCCAGAGGGTAGCCGTGTCCACACAAGGCTTCCTTTGGGTGAATCAGGCACAATGAGGGTCCGGGATGAGTCACTCTCGCTCCAGCCTGGCATCTTCCCTTTGGGACCTTTCTGCAGACAGAAAACTGTAGCCAAATTAGGACACTCTAAGGATCTGAAGGCACCAAGACCTGCTGGCCTGTGACCAGAAGCATCCAGATTTTCCGCCTGATTTGGGGTGATCCTTAAGTCATCCGACTCTCATTTTCCTCATGGTGAAGGGTGTTTATTAAAACCCAGTGACTTGTGAAGACCACCAAATGGTACCTATGTGATGTCAAAGCTGTGCTGGAAGAAGGGAAGTGTATTCTCCCAACTAGTGGTTCAGGAGAAAGAGGCATGACTCCCACAAGCACTGGGAAAACTTTCATCCACCAAATAATCACACAAGTCATGCAAATGAACACTGTGGGAGGTGCCTCAAAGGAGAGAACATGCACCTGCCCCTGCCCCCTGCCCCTGCCCCTGGCCCTGGCCCTGGGGACGCTGGCAAAGATTCTGTGAGGAGCTCACCTTTGGACTGAGGTCTGGAGGATAAGCACATGCCAACAGGTCAAAGAGGGGGCAGACAGTATTGGGGGCAAACAGAGCACCATGCAGATGCCTAGAGCAGGGGTTTATGGTGAGCTCAGCCTCATGAGAGGTTGCAGCCAGAATGGGGAGGACTGTGGACCAGGTAAAGATCTAGCCATGGATCTGGGAAAAAAAAAAAAAAAAAAAGGCACGTGAAGCATGTAGAGCCATTGAAGGACTTTAGGCAGGACAGCGGCATAGTGAAGCTTTGAAAAAGGCCACGCTGGCCAGAAGCAGTGCAGGGAAAGGCCTGCAAGTTGCAGGACCAGCACAGAGAGGCGTCCTGGCCATTTCCACCAGGCAGTCTCAAGAGGGCTGCTGCAGCTCCAACTGAGACGCTGGCTGTGGATAAAGGCGGATGTGTGAGACCACCTGACAGACAGAATCAGCGGGGACAGACTGCATTTGGGGTAGATGAGGGTTTGCTGTCTCCACGGCAATATCCTAACAGGAGGACCACGGGAACAAGGTGTGACTTGGAGCTCCAGATTCAGGTTCTGTTTTTATTATGTCAAGATCCAGGTGCCATCTACATGGGAGCTTCAGGAAGGCAGTTGGCTGTGTGTTTCTGGAGCTGAGGAGAAAGCTCTAGAAGGAGATTTCAGTGTCTATGTCAGCTGCACACGGGAGTTCACGAAGCCAAGCTCCTGAATGAGGCGGCCAGAGGAGAGCTCCGCATGAGAAAGAGTGACAGCCAGAACTGAGTCACAGTTGCACCCCATGGACAGTAGCCGTGTGCAGTGCACAGAACAGGAGAGAATGGGGTCTGGAGGCCAAGACGGTGTGTCAGAAGGAGGGAATCGTTAGCAATGACAAAAGCTGCTGAGACCCTGGAAAAGAGAGACAACAAGAGAACTCCAAGGGTTGTACGGAGACATCATCCCGAAAATGCTGAAAAGTCAGTAGGCGACAGACTGTAGGGACATAGGGTTGCATGTGAAAACAATTGGGGTGAGTGAGGAAATGTCAACGCTTTTGAATATGTGAGAAGTAGGATTGGAGCTGTGCTTGGGAAGATCATGGTGGCTTGAAAGGAGAAGAAGCTAGGAATTTCATTCTCCGCGTTAATACTGCCATCTTGTAAGAAATAACGCGGTGTAGGACAAGGTTGGAGCAGTCCAAGAATGGATGGGAATGATCAAATCACAGCCACTAAGCTTGCGGGAACTGAATTAGGGGGTGACTCCACAGATATGGAAAGGAGAGCAGCTGGACTTAGTGTTGAATGGGCCACTACAGGGTGAAGGCACAGACAACTAAGAGACTGGCAGGAAGGAGAACAGAATCCATGCCCCTGTCAGAGCTGGATGGCCAGGGATTCTCTGCTGAGCCATTGTCAGGGGCAGCTGTTTCAGGCTCCAGTAGAATGTCACAATGTGGAGACACCCACCAGTCACTGTTACCTGAAGACCTGTGCTCAGGACACAGGGCAAGTGGGTGTGGGGCCGGCAGGGACTGCAGAGTTCACTCAGGGACACGTGTGGAATGCACAGAGGGGCTGTGGGAACACAGAGCCCCAGAGGAAAGGACAGTGGACAGCAGGAGTGAGCAGGAGACGCGGAGAAAAGGATGGATGAGGAATGGAGCCCTGTGGAGAAGGGCAAAGAGACTGCTTCCACCGTGGCTTTGCGGGGAGATGCCGGGCAAGGCTTCTGCAGTCCCCTGGGTTTGGAGGGCACAGTTTCCACTCGTGTGTAGGAGGAGGAGCCAAATGGAAAGGGATGGAGACAGAGGAGGAGGGCAGAGGGGCAGCAGCTCAGGACCACACCATCTGAGGATGAAGAGAGGGCTGGGAACACGAACAGCCCCGGGGCTCAGCGCAGGCCGCCAAGGGAATTCTTCAGTTGTCTGCTTTGGCCACTACTATTTGTGTGTGTGAATATGTGCGTGTGTGTGTTTTCTGAGCTTTATTGAAGTATAACTAAAAAATAAAAATTGAGTATTTAAGGTGTACAAGGTCATGTTTTGATATAAACAGGCATTGTGAGATTATCAAGAACAAGCTAATCACCATATCCATCACCACATTTTTTGTAAGAATACTTGAAATCTGCTCTATTAGCAAATTTCAAGGATATAGTGCAGCATTATTAACTATAGTCACCATGCCATGCATTAGGTCTTCATAATTTATCTAATAAGTAAAAGTTTCCTATCATGTTTTTCAATAAGAAAGATGTGTATGGAGAAGTCAAAATGGCCAATGAATGTGGAAAAAAGAACAAGATTAATGGCAGTGATTACCCGACATGCTAGTTAAGACACTGAAACATTGTCCATCTGTCAAAGTAGCAAATGCAACCAGTTTCTGCAGACACATCATTTGGGTTAAAGACAGGACTGCGTATCATAGGATGGCATTTTTCCCTGGCTCTGCGGCTGCTGCCATGGTGGCTCTCCCAGCCCCTGCTGTGGGCATGCCTGGAAGCGACCCCCAGCCTCCTCGCTTCCCTGTGGTGTGGGTCGCTTCCTCTAGAGCTGCAATTACATTTGAGCCAGAGTCAGACACAGAGGCTTCTGAGCCCTGAAGATGCTGCAGGATCTGCGGGGCTGCAGGAAGCTGCCTCAGGACCTGCTTGTGCAGGCGGGAAGGCAAGCTCAATGGCAACTCCATGATGTCTTAGAGATTTCCTCTAATGTCACAAAGGGAAGAAAGACCAAAAGTGCCATATTTGAGGTCCAGAAACAGAGCAAAGTGGGCACTGTAACTCAGGATGGGTCAAGGGACCTGGCCACTCACATATAGCTGAGAGGTGGCAGAGCCGAGATTTCATCCAGGCTGCCAAAACCCAAACACAGACCCTGCCTGCAGCACGCTCTGCCTCTCTAAGTCCACCCTGCCTAGGACTAGGAAGGCCGGGTGTCCTCCCACCCAAGGCAGGCAGTGGTGGGAGGAAGTCAGCAGAGAGACCAGGTGAGGGCCCCCAGCACAGCCACAGCACAGCCCATGTGAGCCTGTCGGACATCGACACATACCACGTGTCACCTTGTGCACAGTCAGCCCCCGAGCAAGGGCACAGCAGAGCACCTGGTCGCAGAGCAGTGTGGACAGAAGAGGGCACACTGGCCCTGCTGGGGAGAGTGGGCAACTGAGGAACATGCTGGGGCCAGGGTTGCCACCAGCTAGCCTGAGCCAGGGAAACTATTCAACTTTTTTTTTTTCCCAACAAAAACAATGACAATTTTCTGTCCATTGTCATTTCCTAAGAACGCTTACGGGACAAAGTCTGAGCTGCAGTAAACAGCCTGGGAGCCAAAGTCCTCTGGCTCCAGCGAGCACGTTAGGCATGATTCATCTGGTGAACATTCTCTTTCTAAAGAGGGAAGGCCAGGTTAAACAAGGGTTTGCACAAAGCTCTCTTCCTGTGACAAACAAAAGCCTGGGCTGGGCCAGCCATCAGTCCAGGCTCAGGAGAGGTCCCTAACCAAGTTCGTATGTGGCTCCCATGAGACCCTCCCAGATGGGGTTTGGGGAAGATCTGATGATGATGGTGATGATGATGATATGGTGTTCTTCCAGAAATGCCTAAAATGTGCCAGTAGAGTCTTCCCTGGGAAGTAATATTGTCCTGGCAAAGCAATGGTATCAGGAGGCCTTTAAGTCTCAATCAGAATAGGAAGGAGAAGGTACCTTTGGGAATAAATGAAGCACCGTGGGCCCCAAAGAGAGCCAACATGCAAATCATGGCCTAAAGACGACCCAGGAGGGAATGGAGCTCAGGACCAAAGAGGGGACACAGAGAGGAGGCAGCAGAGGGACCGGCAGCACCATGATCCAGGCATCCATAGTGGCAACGCCAAGCAGCAATGGCCCTCCTGTGCTCAGTGGTTACACGAAGGCCCAGATCAGTGCCAAGCAGGTGGTCTACTGGGTAGGCAGGGTATGAAGGAGACATTTCCTGCCTGATCTTGTCAGCCAGGCTCACATCTCAGACCAATCCCCATCCCACCTTAAATTGCAATCCACATCCTTCTCAGGAAACAAGAAACCCCTCAGTCTGCACAATGCTTTCTTTGCCATGATTTGTATCACCTATGTCTTGCTCTATGATTTGGGGATTATGTCCATTGTTTGTTGGCTACACTCTCACCCCTCATTTGGAATATGCATCAGCTGCAGGAGGGCAGGGAATTTTTTGTTGCTCCCTGATCTCCCCCTAGCACCTCAAGCAGTGCCTGGCACACAGCAGGTGTCCACAGCACTTGTTGAATGCAGAAGTGAATGAACGGTAGGATAGAGTCACCCAGCTGACTTGGACCCGGACTGGCCCAGCTGGTGGTCTACACCGTGATTTGCTGCATAAGCCACGCAGCTTTTCCTGCATCGACACAGATGCAGCCCCTCTGTCCAAACATGGTGCTCCCTCTGTCATTGATGGGAACCAGATGGAGTCTCGCCTGTAACATGACTGAGCACTGATTTCAGTAAAGTAAGTGAATTACCAAAATGTAGTCATTATAATCTATCTTCATCTTAGTGACACACTTGGCCGGCTGCTATAAACCAGGGCTTGAAGAGTGAATGTGAATTTACAGACCTCTCAGCTCTGCCCACAGGACCCAAATTTGGCAGAATTGTCATCTCTATTGAACTGTTACAACTTAATGATGAGCTCTTCTACCCCCAGATTTACCCGTAATATGTGGTAACCCAGTTATAGGAGCTGTCTGATAATTCATCCTAGTACATCAGATTTGGAAAGACCTTTAGGGTCATCTAAACAAATTCCATCTGCTTGAAACAAATGCCACTAAATCACAGCTACCACTCTTCTAAGACTGGGCCAAAGCCCAGCTCACACAACTCATCCCACTCAAACAACAGTCCCACACACAAAATGAAGTGTCCACTCCTAAAGCTGAGTCAGCCCTGAAAGGTCCGAGGGCTTGAGCGACCTAGCTCAGGCATGACAAGTGACTTTCAGAACTGTTACTCAAACTGAAGAGTGTCTGACTCCAACCCAGCACTCCCAACCATTATGCTCACCACAGACTCTGAATTCTGGAGAAAATTGTCAATAGAGATGTAGAGTATTGGTGACTCATAGGTCCTTGACACCTGCACTCACCAATCTTAACAACATTAAAAGCGAGAAGACCAGACATTGTTGCTTCCTGATGTGATGAAGGTACAGCAGGAAGTGCACAGCATTCATACAAAGTGGCTCTGCAAAAAAATAAAAAATAAAAAAATACGTGAGTTTAATCAAGCATTGGATATTAACCCCCTGTAAGAGACGTGGAAGATAAATCTTCAAGAAGAGGGCATTTAGCTAAATCCAGAACATAATCCACTCTACAGAAAAATGACCCATGACCAAGTTTTTTCAACAAATAAATGCATTTAAAAAAACAGGGAGATGTATTACAGATTAAAAGAGACCTAAGAGACACCTCACCCAACCACAGTGCGTGGACCTTGTCTGCATCCTGAATCCAGCAAAGCACCTGCAAAAGGACAATGATTTTTATATTTAGCTGAGATTCATTTATGATGACTGCAGTATACTATTCCATTCTACACCTTTTTCCTTTTTTTATTTTTGTAGATTTAGGGGGTACAAGTACAGTTTTGTTACGTGGATAGATTTCATAGTCGTGAGGCCTGGGCTTTTGGTGTAATCATCACTTGATTAGTATACATTGTACCTGTTAAGTAATTTCTCATCCCCCCCTTGCCCTCCCAACCTCCCCCCTTTCTGAGTCTCCAATGTCTGTTATTCCACACTCTATGTCCATGTGAACACATTATTTAGCTCCCACTTATAAATGAGAACACACAGTATTTGACTTTGTTTCTGAGTTGTTTCACTTGAGATAATGGCCTCCAGTTCTGCACATGTTACTGCAAAAGACATGATTTCATTCTTTTTTATGGCTGAGTAGTATTCTAGGGTGTGTGTGTGTGTGTGTATTATACACATTATATATATATAAAACATACATGTTATATATATACACCAATACCAATATGGTGTGTGTGTGTGTGTGTGTGTGTGTGTGTATATATATACTTCTAGAATTTGCTTCAAAATACTCCAGGAAAAATAAAACATAGAGTAAAGGGGTAGATGAAGTAAGAATAGCTAAGTGCTGATCATTATTGAAGCTAGGATATGAACAAGTGAGGTTTCATTCATATTAAGTATACTTCTACATATGCTTAATATTTTCCATAACAAAGTTAAATTTAAAAAGAAGTAATGACACCCAGGAATAGAATCTTAAACACCAAAGCAACATTGTACTTTATATGGAAATGGTCACGCTCTCCCTTTGAAAAGCTTTCTCATCACGGGAGATAAAGTTACCAACTTAGAGAAACGGAAGGATCTCAGTGAGAGACTCCCCAGGAATATACCACAGAAAGCGAAAGCATAATGGCTAAGAGATAAAACTATGGAAAATTTAAGAAAAGATGTATGTTTTTAAATACTAGTGAAACATTTAAATATACATAATGAACTGGTAAAATATAAAGTACATGTCAAAAAATCTTAACATTATCATTACATTAAAAATTTCATAATCCTATAAGAAAAAATAGACTATTCCCTCCAAACGGGCAAAAGATATGAGCAGAAAGTTTGTGGGGGGGAAAGGAAAGGTATAAAGACAGTGAATATGCATAAGGGAAAAAACAAGCACAGGTTCACTTGTAATAAAATCAGCACATATTTAAAAAGAACATCAAGGTCTACACATTATTGACAAGATGAGCTCATTGGAGAACATCGCATAGTCCCGCTGTGGCTGAAGGGAAACTGTTCTTCCGCCACACTGCTGGTTCACACTCGCTATTTATATGTAGCAAAAGCTCATTAATGCCCTTTGTTTCAGCAGTTCTTCTTACAACTATTTATTCATGAGAAGTAAAAACAAACAAAGGTTTGTCTTACCTACAACAGTAAGTACAGGCAGTTTCTTCTGGCGCTATGTAAAAATTCGTGCATGATTGAAGATGATGAACCCTTGGCTTGAAGTCAGAGGCCTGAATCCTGATGCTGGCCTACTTTTAGGACTTGGTTTCTTCTTATCCTATGGGCTAAAAGTTAGCACTTAAGTCTACAGCTACTGAAAAACTGGAATAGATCTAAAAGACAAAGTGTTTATTTTTGCTAATATATATAAGCTACCTATTAAAAACCTGCCTGTTCAGTAGATACCATTTTGCGCATCAGACTAAAATAATAAAAATAATGATCTTCTTCAGTCTTGAGTCTTGAATCTCAGAATCTTCATCTGTATGGTGAACTCACTGGGATAGTTTTAGAAAACACATCCATTGGCCAATACTCTGAGTTCTAGTCCAACATGAAAAGCATATCCTTGTGTTATCCAAGTCATGAAAGTAGAGCCAGTTTCCCTAAGATGTATTCTTGGAATTTTCCAGAAGATTAATTCTTCTCAAGCCTTAGATTGCTACAGGATTGACCTCATGGGCTAACATCCATAAGAGGACATTACCAGTTGAGAACCCACGGACTTACAGGTGAAACTGACTGCAGCTTGCTTCTATCTGAATTTCCCCTGAGGTGAACAAATCTGTGCCAGTAGGAGTTGCCCAAGTCTCCATTCTAGAGCAACAGGACTGTTTTGAGTACAGTTATGAAGGAGGAAAAGCAGCTCCATGCCTCCATGGAAACCCAGCCTGAAGATCTCAAGATCCTGGTCCCCGAAGAAGCAGATCCATGGCACCAAACCCCACACTGTACAGCCCATCTAAAGGTCAACGGCACCTGTGCAAGAGATATTAAGGAGGAGCAACGATAAACAAAATCAGAGAATCTATGAGCTTACTCTAGTGGCGAATTTGAGGAAAAGCTTTGGCGTTATCCAGCTTAAAATTGAAGTCAAATGCTGCAGCGTTTCCAGAAACATGAGGCACTGGTTTGTCCCCAGGACAGGAAATACTGATGTTGACTTTCATGATGGAAACAATGACTTCTGCCCACTCTCCACCCTCCTTTCTTACACTTAGAAAATTTGGCATTAAAATGAAAGGCAAACCAAAAAAGAAATGGAAGGTGACAACCAGAGAAAAGACCATGTCAGCAAAATCCCAGCTCCAAGTCCTGAGCCCTGATACTGAAGATGCATTCACAGTTTGACACAGAGGGTGGTATTAGGATCTAGGAACAGATCGGGGAAAATTTGAGTAAAGGAAGCACCTGACCAGGAGAGCCAGGCTGCACTTGGAATCACTGGGGAAGGAGAATCTTGGTTACATTTGCTTACCAGGATTACCCTCCTGTGGGTTAATCAATCCTAATAGGATGCTGAAGGGTTTTTTTTAAATTTTCAATTCAGAGGCCCATTTTTAAAAATATGCTCACTGTTGGTTAAGGCACACAGCTGATTTTATTAATATATATAAGGATCCATGTCTAAAGAACTCAAAGTTATTATTAAACTCATAACTACTAAATTAACAGGCACATATACAACATAAACATTCTCAAATACAGGACTGTGTCATGTTTAAAACCCTACTTGTTCACTGAGCACCATTTTATGCAAAACTATCTGAGAAAACAGCTGCCAATTAATATTGGAATAAGATAAAGTCAACCTATGCCAATGAATGGAGCAATATTGGAACCTATTTTCCAGAACTAACTTGATCATTCAACAAAAAATTCTGGCAGGAAAAAAGAAGAATATATACATACACACACACATATACAGGTTCTTTTCAGAAAACGTCTCAGAAATGTGGTCCTCATCATGTGAACGCAGTGTTCATATGTGTGCTGCCTGATTTGACTCTCAGCTTTCTGTCATTGCATTGGTGTTTGGGGGGTTTTGTTCTCATAGTACAGAAAAACTTTCAACAGTTAAATGTGTGCAAAATAAAATGCAAACAGCACAACTCAATTACTTTCCTTCAAACTGATGGCATGTTTCTCAGTGTCTGTCAGTTGTTTTAACAGAAACTTTTCTATCAAAATCATCTGCAAAGAATTGAAATTACCCTTTCAACATTTGTTTTCCAAAATCCCTGCTCTGTTTTCTCTTTGAAATTCAAAATTACTAATATACCATACTGCAAATATAAGTGCCTTTCTCCAGAAAGCTCTAGTGGCCAAGTAGAAATGTTTCCCTTCGGATCAAGGAAATGGTATTTTGTGATTAAATTAGTTTGAGCAACACAGTTCTGGGTGTTTTATATCACAGAGCTGTGATTTTCTAGCAGATGGCTTCGACATTTTTATACTGAGGCAAGTTTTAGTTTTCCAACCTCAGTTAAAATCTTTAAAACGTTTGCTTTAGAAGGAATTACTACACAATGGGAAAAGAACCATATGCAATACCTTATCATTTAGGAAAAATATTCCATTTTGACACTGGATTTCATTATGGCCTGTTTTGTGTAAGTAGGCTGCAGGTTTAGTTGCTACACACATTGTTAGGGCCCTGCAAGCGTCTGCTTTTCGTTACCCTCCCCACACAACCCGGCCCTCTGAACCCCGGTGCCTGCATCTGTGCGCATACATGCTGTGATTCATTACAATAACAGGAATCTGCTGCTGTTATGATTGAGATAAATCAGCTTTGTGGTCTGGGCAGCCATTCTGATAACCATGGCTCCACCTCAAATTTGCTGCCTGGTCTTTAGCCATCTGCAATACAGGCTGGTCGACGAAGTAGACACACAGATACTATATTTTCTTAGGAATTCGAATAAAATAGATACTGTGGGCCAGAAATTTAACTAACACCTTTCCCTACATTAACTAATTTAATCCTCACAACATCTTTAGTGGTTAACTCCTTCTCTTATCTGCCTTAGGTATACTAACGGATTGCTTGCCCACAGCACCCCAGTTGGTGTGCAGCTCAACTTGATCCCTGGGTCCCAGCTCTGAACAGCTGTTATGACATGCTGTCACCTTGCCATCTTGGCTCCAGGGTGAGGACTGGAGTCCCCCACTGTTCATTTCTCTAGTGGGTCCTGAAGGGAAGAAGAACCAGACTTGGTCATCCACACTCTCCCCAGCCCAATCACCTGTCTGCACCTTGGGGCTGGATACATCACTGGCCATGGCATAGACTGGTCTCTTGGCAAAGCTGAGGGGAGGTTAGCCAACCTGGAGTTTTCTACCTAGTCAGCTCCCACTAACAATGGTAACTGTGACTTCTCTCTCTCTTCTTTCTTACATCCTGTTTTCTTTCTCTTTCTTTTGTTTTTTGTATTTTTGTTTTGTTTTGTTTGTTTGTTTGTTTGTTTTGAGACAGGGTCTCACTTTGCCACATAGGCTAGAGTGCAGTGGCATGATCACAGCTCCCTGCAGCCTCTACCTCCTGGGCTCAAACAATCCTCCTGACTCAGCCTCCTGAGTAGCTGGGACTACAGGGGCATGCCACCACACCAGCTAATTTTTTTTTTTGTAGATATGGGGTCTCACTATGTTGCCCAGGCTGCTCTCAAACATCTGGACTCAAACAATCCTCCCACCTCAACCTCCCAAATGTTGGGATTACAAGCATGAGTCACCACACCTTGCCTCTTCCAGCTAGTTTTATATTTGCTTCCACAGCAGAGAATTTTAATATTTTCCTTTGTGTAACACAACTGAAAAATTTACTGTTTATCTAAAATTCAAATTTATCTGGGCATCTTGGTTTTATTTGCTCACTCTGGTCGCCCTAACTAGGTGATTGCCAACGCAGAATGCATCGGACTCCTTAAATAGCAGGACAAGGTCACAAAGGTGGAGGGCCTGGTCCCCGGTGCTCCCCGACTTCTCCTAGTGCCCCTTCCCTGGCTGGCATCCCACATGGAGTCCGCCCGTCACTCCTGCTCACCTGACCTAAGACCGTGGCCATCCCTTTGCCGCCAGCCAGTCTCGCTCGGATGTCCCTGCTACATGAGCTCTTCCCTGCCTGCCCCGTCTTGCACACCCTATATGTTCATTTATTTTATATTTATATATTTCATCCCACCCAATTAGACATCAGGGACCTGGATTGCCCAGGGCACTGCGGCAGCCCCATCTAGCACATGGTCGGCTTCCTGTTAGCAGCTGTGAATGGATGAATCCTCCAGGAAACCTTAGCATTCCTTGACACACTAACAAGGCTTCTGACACATGGTGCCTAACGAGGGATGTTCCAGTGGTCTGACCAGGTGTGAAGTGTCTCAAGCCATGCCAAGAACTCCTTGGACAGCACGCTGACACTGCACATCACTCTCCCTCTCAACTCCAGGGCCAACTGGCAGCTTCTATGTCACTTACCACAGTTGCCTTGCAGTTCGTTGCATGTCTTTGTTATCTGCCAGGCCAGACTGAGTTCACACAGAGCAGAAACCACTTCCCCGTGCCTTTCACCTCGTTGAGTGAGCATCCAAGAAGCACAGACTCTGTGGTGGGGGTTGCATTGTACACATGTTCAAGCACTCACACGCTCCTCGGAGCTCTGCCCAGGCCAGAATGGCCAGCATCGGGTCATGGCGGATGGAGCCTCACAGACACTGTGCAGACGCAGTGGAGACGTGGCAGTCAGGATGGAGCACTCATCCCCATGGGGCTTGATGCTGTAAGCCAGCTGCGAGGGTAGGAAGCAGGAGCTTAGCTGGAGTTGCCACCAAAGTGAGGCGCGTTTTCATTGGTGAGGCCGAGTTTGACAACAGGACAGAAGAGTAACCAGAGAAGGGTAATGTAGTTCTTGTATTTCCCGGGCCTCTCAAAACTATCTGAAGAGCTACTTTTTGCCAGGTGCTCTACTAATCACTAAAATACAGATGAATAGATGTGACCCTAACCTTGGGGGGCTTGTGATTTTCTCCCACGCTCCTCTCAGCTATCACCTTGTGAAGGATGAAGATACACATCCTTTATCACTTTGGCTGCCTGGAGCCTACTAGAGAATTGGCCTCAGTAAGATCATTGTTATTGCTCCATGTTCCTCTAAGAGAAGGGACTAGAACAAAAGGGAAAGACTCAGAAAAGGAATTGGGCAAAATCATATAAGCAAGAAGCTTTCAGCAGCCTAAATTCTCCAGCAGTGGAGTGGGCCTTCCTTTGGGAGGATGCATTTCCTTTTTCTGAATGTGGCCAAGCACGGGTTGGGCCACCTCCTAACAAGAACCCTGTGGAGGAAACTCAGGCACGTCCGCCATGCCTCTCAGGCCTCTTGTGACCCAGGAGGCTCCATGATCCCTTGGTGGTGATGTGGCTGTTTTCAGAGTCTTTTCAAGAACTCTGTATTAGCATTCTCCAGAGAAACAGAATAATAAGATAGAGAAAGAGATATCTATATATAGATACAAATAAAACGAGATTGATTATGGGAATCGGCTCATGGGATTGTGGATGCTGAGAGATCCTACGATCTGCCCTCGGCACCCTGGAGCCCAGGAAAGCCAGTGGTGTGATGCAGCCCAAACCTGAAGGCCTGAGAATCAAGAAAGCCAACAGTGTAGGTTCAAGTCTGAGTCTGCAGGTCTGAGAACCAGGAGTGCTGGCATCCGCAGGCAGTAGAACAGAGGCAACCCAGCCCAAGGAGAGAAAGAGAGAATTTTCCCTTCTGCCTTTCAGTTCTATCTGGGCCCTCAATAGATTGCATGGTGCCCAAACACATGGGTGAGGGCGGGCCTTCTTACCCAGTCTGCTGATTCAAACGCTCATCTCTTCTGGAAACACCCTCATGGGCACACCCAGAAATAATGTCTGACCAGTTGTCTGCATCCTTAAACTGGTCAGGTCGACACATAAAATCAACCCTCACAGTACGGATGATACTAGGTGATTCCCATAACATTTATTAATTATTCTGCAAAAGAGTCAGGAATGTGGATCCTTGGTCTTTCTGATGATCAAAATCTTTATTCACTGACACTGTACCTAGCAAGAAAACATTATCTAACAATCTGTCCCCTCCTCTGGCTCAGCTTTTCACCCTGCTCTGCCCTCCGCCTGCATCTGATATCTCTGTAGAGGGACTCCATTCCCTCACAATCCATATCCACGCAATGGGAAAACCCACAGGAGCAGGATAAGGGGACAGATTGCGGTCCTGCCACAGTTCTTCTCCCTCTAGATGACAGAGGCTCATCACATGCCGATCTGTGGTCGCATTCCATTCTGGTGACACATTTGAAAGGACGTGTTCTTTTAGGCACAATAAAATTGAATCTCATCTCCACATGTGGAGCTAAGTAGGAAAATTACCTTAATTAAACGCAGCAGAATTCAGATTTATTGCCCACCACATGGAGTGCTCTTAGTCTCTGAGGACCGAACCTGATATTCCAGAAAAGCCATTTCCCACTGGCACTGTGCACTTGTCCACCTATGGCCTTCAGATGCACGGACTCAAGAAGAAGAAATGTGTTCCACAATTTTCAATGTGGTAAAGAGATTTACAGTTTAATAAAAACCATAAGGCCAACGCAAGTAGTTGAAAAGTGAATGCAAAGTCAAATTGCTGTTTGGGCCGCATGTCCTAAGCAAGTGGGTTGACTGTTTGTCCTCCTCCCTGACCTCACTGGAATCAGAGGGTCTTCTTTGTTCTCAATAAACTCATGCTTTGGTATCCTATAGGTTGTTTTCAGTTCCAGGTAGTAAAAACTATTGACTGTGAGAAAGAGATTAGAGAAATAAAGTAATAGATCAAGAGGATATAAAACTGAAACCCTGAGAAGTAGATTGTTTTCCCTAACAAATAGGTCTAAGGTGGAAAAGAGGAAACACACAGAGGGCCCGGAACACGGTGAATGGCCCAATTGTGTGACAAGCAATTCAGAAGGGCAGGCAGCGAGGCTTGCCAATCTAGCAGGCGCTTGTGTGGGGCCAGAATTCCCTCTGAGTCATTAATTTTAAACAGTGCTAAAATGCTGGTATTCTCATTGCACATGAAATAGAATGAATGCTCTTTGTAGACAAAGAAGTACTTCAGGGATGCCGTCGATCCTTACTGTACTTGCCTTGACCATGGTTTTTCCTCGGCTTGTTTTCTTTGTTTTAACCTGAGCAATCTTACCAGTTCCCATCATCACCATAGCCACCTCTCATGAAATGACTCAACTGCTGGCTTCTCTTCATGGGTCCAGAGCCCCATTTCCAGTGTTTAACTGGGTGCCCCCACTTGTCCACTGGACATCTCAAACGGGGCTCCCACAGGCACCTCAAATTCCACATGCCCCCAACTCACCTCGGTGTCTTTTCCGCTAAGCAAGCTCATCCTCCTCTCTTCCCTGTGCCCATCAATTCCATCCGCAACCCCAGACAGACAGCTCAACCAGAGGCTGTCATGCTGTGCTCTGCATGACCACAGCTTTGTGGCTGTGATGCACCCACTCTGTTGGCACTGACCATTGCCCAGCAGCCTGCCTGAGTCGCAGCTCCCCGCATGCAGTGCAAGAGGGCCAGAGCCCCTGACCCCGGCTTCTCCTCTCCCAGTGTGCATTCCCGTGTGCACAGATGAGCTCCTCTTGCAGGGTTCCTGACTGGACCCATCCAGCCTGGAGCCGCTCAGGCCCCACAGTCCTCTCCCAGCCTGAGGCCAGCTCCAAGGAAGACCTCCAACCTGTTCAGCACTCATGCTCAGACCCCTGGCAACTCACTGATCCCTGCTGTTGTCCACTTGTTGGAGTGGTGCCTGCCCCGCCAGCACTGTCTTGCCCATAGCCACATTCCCATATTTGTCTCCAGTAGCCTGCGCCTATCCTCCACACTTGTCCCTTGAACAACACAGGTTTGAATGCATGGATCCACTTATACTCAGATTTTCCAACCAAACTCGAATGGAAAACACAGTATTCCCAGCAAGCGAAGGCTGCTTATGCAAAGGCCCGCCTTTCCTTACACACGGGTTCCGCAGGGCTTACAGCAGGACTTGAGTATGCATGGAGTTTGATATACACGGGGATCCTGGAACCAATCCCCACACACACCAAGGGAGGACTGTATGAAAAGGAGACTTATTCAGGGAAGTGGTTCACGTGGTTGTAGAGGCTGAGAAGTCCTGCAATCTGCCATCTGTAAGCTGGGAAGCAGGGAAGCCGGTGGTGACATGCAACCTGAGTCCTAAGGCCTGAGAGGTGGGGAAGGCAGTGGCTGATGGCCTAAGTCCCGGTTTGGGTAGGGAAACCTGAGAACCAGGAGCACCAGTGTTCAAGGGCAGGAGAGGATGGATGTCTCCACTCAAGCAGGAGTGGGTAGATCTGCTTTTCCTCCACCTTTTTGTTCTATTCAGGCCCTCAATGGATTGAACCATGCCTGCCTGCACTGGTGAGGATGGGTATTCTTTTTCAGTCCACGATTCTAATGCCAGCCTCTTCCAAAACACCTGCACAGACACATCGGATATAACGCACTGCCAGCCATCTGAGCATCCCTTAGGCACACCACATTGACATATAAAATTAACCATCATAATACCTAATTTTATAGATTGTATAATTGTGTAGATAAATACGGATCATGTAAGCACTAACAAAAAGAAGACAGAAGCAGTATTTCCAATGTAAAACTCAAAGTGACACATTCAATGAGAGAAGGGGATGCCACGTTAACAAAAGGCATGGTCTGTTTGCCCGGAATCCTGTCCCAGCTTTTCACGGGGCTGGCCACCTGTCCTCTGGCCTCAGCTTCAGTGTGCCCTCCCCAGGGTGACCTTCCTGACCATTCCACAAACAGTTCATCCCCTCCATACCTTGAAAAGGCTGCTGATTTCACCAACCTTCATAGCACCAACCAGGATTCTTTTAAATTAATACTTACTTATCTGCTTGTTTATTGCTTGTTTTGTAGCTATAATGTATGAATCATGAAGTACAGGAGGCCGCTAGATTCTCTCACCTGCCGTTGTATTTCTAGTGCTTAGCACAGTGCGCAGCATACCAAAAGCGTTTAATAAGCATTCCTAAAATGAGCACCACTGCATAACATCACAAATCGACGCACCCAAAAGTTCCAGGAATATCTCAATAAAATATATTTTAAATGCAGAAAAAGTTAGCCAAATTACATGAACCAGTACCAGTACGTGGCCCGTTAGGAACCAGGCCGCACAGAAGGAGGTGAGTGGCAGGTGAGTGAGCGAAGTGTCATGTGTATTTACAGCCACTCCTCCTGGCTTACATTACCACCTGAGCTCCACTACCTGTCAGATCAGTGGTGGCATTAGAGTCTCCTAGAAGCACGAACCCTACTGTGAGCTGTGCATGTGAGGAATCTATATTAGGTTGCACACTCCTGATGAGAATGTAATGCCTGGTGATCTGTCACTGTCTCCCATCACCCCCAGACGGGACCATCTAGTTGTAAGGAAACAAGCTCAGAGATCCCACTGATTCTACATTATTGTGAGTTTTACCATCATTTCATTATATTACCGTATAATGATAATAGAAATAGAGTGTACAATAATGCACTTGAATCATCCTGAAACCATCCCCTACCATCATCCATGGAAAAACTGTCTTCCACAAAACCAGTCCCTGGTGCCAAAAAGGTTGGGGACACTGAATTTCGTTCAACAAATATTTACTTAATTCCTATATGAATCAGTTTCTGTTAAGTAGTTGAAGCTGAGCTGAGGATGAAATGGACAATTCTGCCTCAACAAACTTGCATCGAGATGACTCCAGGATTTGGCTAACACAACTACCACTAACTAAATATGATATATAAACATATGCACATGGCAGTGTGTGTGTATATATTACTCTATTCCAACAGATAATACATATTTAATTGTATATCTTTGGAACACTGTCAAAAATGGATCATGTTTGAGGCTAAAAAAGATATTAATGCTTTACCTAAAATTAAAATCCTTCATATTATTTTCTCTAACCACAGTGTAATAAAACCAGACTTTAATAACAAAATAAGAGCCAACAACTCTAAGCATTTGGACATTCAAATAAATCTGGACCTACACATGGAAAACAAAATTGAAATTGAATTACAATTAGTATACCCCCTACAGAAACCTGTGGAGTTTGCTCAATGTGGTACATGGAGGAAAACTTATAGAATTAACTGATTTTTTAGAAGTCAAAATAACAAAATAATTGAATTAAGCACTTGACACAAGGATATAGCAAAATAATAATAAAATTTAAGCCAAAATAAATAGGAAAAAATATAAACTTAAACATTAAAGAAATAAAGGGGGAAATCACAGTGGAGAAGTAAAAATAAGCAGTTGGTTATTTTTAAAATAAAGATAAAACAGACAAACCTCTGTAAGTCAGGCCAAGAAATAAAGAAGAAAATCAAACACAAACAGGATTAGCAATAAGAAAGGATATATAACCACAGACCCAGTGGAGACTAAATACTTATGAGAGAACCACACTCAACTCTGCATAATAAATGTGATCACGTTAACGAACGGGGCAATTTTTTAAGAAAGCCAACAAAAGCAAAATTAAGTTAAAATGAAAGAATTGAATAAACCAAAGGAACTCCATGGGCTCAGATTTGCAGGTGGCACCAGGAGGTCCCCTGAGCCCAGTTCCTGGACATGGCCCTGGGACTTCTGTCCATGAGGCCTCTGGCCATCATGTCCAGTCCTCTAATGATGCCTTTAAGACAGGTTCTGTGTGTCCTTGCTTCTGATGAAAGCTTAGGCCAGTGTATCTGGTTCTTAGGGTCTGGGTCCTATGCCTTCAGTGGGAGCTGGGCTCTGCAAAATAAAGGTGGGAAAGGTCCTGCTGAGACTCGTCACCCAAAAAGAGAAACATATGACCACCGCATGAACACAAAAAGTCCTTATTGGAAATTAGAGTGGATTTGAATTCACATTTCAGCAACCTCATTTCAGTGCCAAGCAAGCTGTAACATAGGCACTCCTCTAGCAGCTCAAGTTCAGCACCATGGAGGAGCTACTTGGAATTTTATATCTCACCCCTATTACACGCAGCACTTATTTACTGAGTGCCAAATATGAGCAAGGTGTAATCTCAGTGGTTTATTTACACATGTCCACTTAGATGCCTCCTAAGGGGACCTCAAAGTCAGCAAGCCCGGAAAGTGACTGCTGATCACTGACCCTCCATTTAGGTTAATAAGAGCACCCACGTTGCATAGGGATTATAAAGCTTAAATGGGACTGTGAGAAGAACATGACTAGGGATAACTAAATATTAGTTATCTTTATTAGTATCCTCCTCTGCCTCCAACCTGAGCCTCCCATGACCCCTCCCTCATTATAAACTCACTCAAGCCAAGTGCAGCCTTTATCCCTGAAGACCCACCTCTCATATCACCTGCTCTGTACAGAGCAGCGGTCCCAGGAAGGGCAAGCCCTGGACTCTCTGCACTCCCAACACTGCCTCAGGCCTCCCTGACCTCTCACAGCTCTGTGCTCCTCAGGCACAGAGCTCTAGTCACACTGTCCTCCTTTGGTCCTTGAACATCCCAAGCCCATTTGTGCCCCAGGAACCTTTGCATTTTCCTGATAGTTTCTGCCCCAAATCTTTACCTGGCTGGATCCTGTCCATCCTACAAGTGTCATCCTATCTCTCCTGTCCTCTGAGACAACTTCCCCCATCACCCTAACTGGAATGCAGCTCCCTTCCCACCCCACCCTTTACTGCCCCTCCTCATCTTATTTTCTTCATATCACTGCCTGCAATGGGTCTATCTGTCCCCCCATTGGAATGTAAGCTCAAAGATCTAAGACCTTAGCCCCAGGATCTCAATAAATAAATAAAAAATTAATGCATGGATAGATGAATGAATGGATGGGTGGATAAATAGACAGGTGGATAGATGAATGGGTTGGTGAATGGATAGATGGGTGGATGGATGGATGGATGGATTCATGAACTAATAGGAACTTCTGTTTTAAAACTTACAATCTGAATGACTATCTACTTAATGTCTGTGTCCTAATAGAACATGAGTGCTGAAAGACAGAGAAGGTGTCCTACTGATTCCTGTCTACCTAGTGCCTAAAAGTATGCCATCCAGCTTTCTGCTGACTTAATTTAATGCATTCTATGTTGCCCTAAACTCTTACTGCAATGATTCTCAAATGTACCTGTTCAGTACAGCCTCTGCTTTTCCTACTCTCTCCACTTTCCTTGTAGTATATTAAAGATGGCCTCTTTTGTCATGTCTCCCGTTGAGAAGTGGGCTCTGATGTCCTTCCCCTTGAATCTGGACTGGTCCTGGGGATTTGCATGGCCAATAGAAGGTGGCGGAAGGGAACTACTGGACTTCTGAGGCCATGTCATAAGGAGCCCTGCAGCTTCTGCATGGGTCTCTTGGCAGTCTCATTATTGGAATCCAGTTGCCATGCTGTGAGGTATCCATGCCACGTGAAGAGTCTATGTCTAAGTCTATGCATGAGTTCCAGCATCAACCTGCAGCCAGGCAAGCAAGCCATCCAGGGTGCCTAGGCCAGCTGAGCCTTCAGTTGAATACAGCACCAGCCAACATATGACTGTAATCACCCAGTCAACCATAGAACAATGGGAGATAATAAATTCTTATTAAACCGCTAAGTTTCTGCATAGTTTTCTAGGCAGCAATAGCTGAAGAAATACTCTCTAATAAATATCAAAATAAAGATGTAATGAAAAATAGGTCAGTATACACAGTAGAACAGAAAGAACACTGGGAACTCTGCTACAAGCTAGTTGTTTAGGCTCGTGTAACCTCTCTAGGTCTTTTGGGAGAGAGTATTTTAATTTAAGAGATGAGACCTGTCATATGTAACCCTAAGTCTTTCATCCTGTGTACGCATTTTTACAATTTGTTTTTACCAAATTTTATTGTATAACTAAATAAAGTAAATAACGTATACAATTTAATTCAGATTTAATTCAGGTGTTCTTGTAATATGAGTAAGGAAGTAAAAAATAAGTGCTACCAACATCACAATTTTGCCTTGGGTTGGTCCAGTTTAAGAAGCAAAGAAAAAAGTAGGACACCAGAGTACAGATCCGGAGGGCATCTTCAAGAATAAAGACTCCAGCCTGCTGTAGAGATCCAATCAAGAAAATGAGTTGCCAGTAATTAAAATGTGCTTGTTAGAAATAGGACGGTGACCCAGGGTCAATGACAGGAAGGGTTTGGGGGTTGCATTGTTTTGCTTTGTTTTGTTTTTCTTCTGCGTTTAAATGAAGGGTTTGATGATGTTGGCAAGTTGCTTGCTACACAAGGAGAGGGTCGGAACTCAGTGAGGGCTTCCAGCTCAGATATCATTATTCCAGGATTTGGAGCTCTTCCCTTTGTTTCTAAAGCAGAAATGTGATCACATGGTTCCCCTGCTGAAAAATTTATCATGCTCCTATTGTCTGCAGCAAAAGGAACAATTCGAATTTCTGTATCTGGCCCTGCCTGCTTCCTCACCACCACCCACCCAGACCCCACACCCCCCACACCCCGACACACTGAGCACCAGTCTTTACTGGTCCTCCTCCCTCGGGGTGCTCATCTCCCAGATGGAGAACCAGGTAAAGATATGCTTCTGTCTTACCCCTGGCCCACTTCCTGTTGAACTTCCCTGACTGCAGCTACACCAACTTTGGATTTGGAAATGATTTGAGAGCAGCTTGCTTTAAAAGCACTCTACTTTGGGCTGGCAGCTGGACTTTGCCTTCACCATTTGCCATGCAGGTGATCCTTGGACTTAGCTGGTTCTTGGTGTGCTTGCCTCAGACTTGGTGACGCCCCATGCCTCCGCTGACAATCGGAAATTCTTCGCTTCCTGCCAGGTGCTTCCCAGCGCTCCCTGCTGCCAAGAGAACGGCGGCAGGCAGGCGTCTCTTCAGGATGCCCTTCCAGCTGCCCGAGGGCCCTTCTCCTCCTCTGCCCTTAGCATCAGGGACGCGTCCACTCTCTCCCAAGCCTCTGCAAATGCTCCCTGCTCTAGGAATGAGGTGGAGCACACAGCACTTAGCACAAAGACCAGTCTTCCACAAGGAGTAGCTGTTTTTACATCATTTCCTCATCCACTTATAATTACATAAATAATTCTTAAATAAGTAATATATGCATATGACAAAATCAAAAGCACAAGAAGTCAAATCAAAGGTCAAGAGGCACATCATTCAGTTTCTGACTCCACATTTGGTTTATCTGGCATACTAGTGTGTGGCACGCATAACACTCATTCCTGGGGTTTTTTTAAAATACTCAGAGAAATTTTATTTTCTCTTTAGTTTGCCCAATAAATTCAGCACATCTTTCTTGGCATTGCAAATCATGTATTCCTGATGTGGACAGTCCCAGTTCTTAAGTATTATGGGAGCTTATTGCGTTTTTTTTAAGTTGAAAATATTCTGATTTTTAAATGTCAAAAAAACACAAATGTATAAAAGGTTTATGATGAAAGGCCCAGTCCTATCTTTAGCACCGGGTTGCCCAACTACTCAAGACCCTCCACTGGGAGGCAAATATAATTTTTAAACTAGCTTTTAATATTTTGCTATTAATAAACTAAACTAGCCAACTGTAGTTGACCATGTCCTCCTTTTGCCACTGCGATGTCAAAATGCCCACTTCTATTTTGGGCACTAAGATAATGCAGTTCTGATTTTCCGCATGAGTCTCCTCGGCTTGACTGCAGGCACCTTGACCACAGGGAACACTAAGGCATCAACAGATGTCTCTAGGACTATGTTGACAGAGCCGTTCTCCCACAGAACTTAATAATCAATGAGACAGATAAACTGCACATACCTGTGGAACTTTGGGGAGCCAAGGGTCAGAATCCACATCTCTTCTTCCTGTTTCCAGAGCAGCAACCAAGGCTCATACCAGCCTCTCACCCGCTTCAGACACACCCCTTGCCCGTGCCTGTGGGGCAGGTTTCCCAGACTCTGGGGCCACTGCCTGTCTGGGCAGAAAGTGCCTGGAGAAGAGGTCCAGGGGGTGGAATGCTTTGGCCAGAAGAGCGGGCTGGCTCCAGGCTTGTCTGCTGGGAACGGGATGATTCCTTCGGACTCACAGCATCTGGCCTCTCTGGCAGCAGATTCTCCCTTTTCTAAGTCTGCCCCACCCCCTCATGATTCTCTGAATTTCTCACATCGCACCTGCCTCTGACCACAGGCCACTTAATGACCTCAGAGACTAAGTAACCACCATACCAACTACCACGTGACCTGCAGGCCCCTCCCTTGGTTATAATGTAGGTTTTACACCACAATCCTTTCTAGTTATTTGGCTTCTTCACCTGTTACTTGTCCCTATCACCAAAATAATAATAATAGCTAACAGTTAAGATGAGGGAAACTGAATCAGGCAAGGTGTAAGTGGCCTGCCCCAGGTCACAGGCCAGGAGACAGAGCCCCAGCTCCAGGGCCTGAGCGCTGAGTTCTGTGCAGCCAGGAGAAGCTGCTGCACACGCCAGCAGGTGGGGAGGGGATGGCAGACCTGGCTTTAGAAGTGGAGGTGCAATTTAGTCTATTGGATACAGCCAGGAACACACAGACCCTGCCCAAATCACAGCCACCATCCCATGAGGCTGCTCTGAGAGAGGAACACACCCAAAGGACAAGTCAGACGGGGAGAGTAACAGTACTTCAGATGGGGAAAGTAACACTATTTCGGATGAGGAAAGTAACAGTACTTCAGATGGGGAAAATAACAGTACTTCAGATGGGGAAATCAACAGTACTTCAGATGAGGAAAGTAACAGTACTTCAGATGAGGAAAATAACAGTACTTCAGATGGGGAAATCAACAGTACTTCAGATGAGGAAAGTAACAGTACTTCAGATGAGGAAAGTAACAGTACTTCAGATGAAAAAGGCAATAGTACTTCTGATGGGGAAAGTAACAGTACTTCAGATGATAGGGAAAGTAACAGTACTTCAGACAGGGAAAGTAACAGTACTTCAAATGGGGAAAGTAACTACTTCAAATGGAGAAGGTAACAGTACTTCAGATGGGGCAAGTAACAGTAATTCAGACAGGGAAAGTAACAGTACTTCAGGGCAGCTGCACTTTTTGTTACCCATCCCCTGTGCAGGACCTGCATCAGTGCTGGGTAAAAAGGTCCAAACCAGCTCCAAGGGGCCTCCCCAGCTTATTCCCACCCCTCCCTCCCTGCCACCCTTGCCCAGCCCCAGGAATGCCAGACTCCAGCCAGACAGAGCAGAAAAAGTGACTAGGTGAGACACTTCACAAGGATGCTGACCACCTGCCCAGAGCGTGGACTATCTCCTCCACCGGGAAGCATGGGGAAGACAGGACACCAATGGGAATCAGCCAAAAGAGGCTTCGAGAAAGTTTCCAATAACTGGCATTGAGTTTGTCCTTTCCTGTTCTCTCAAAATGTTAGGGAAGACAAACATAAAATACATGGGTACAATATGAAGTGTAGAGGGCCTGGAAGTGAAACCCTGCTTCTGCAGTCTGAATGTGTCTGTGTCTTCCACCCCACAGTGCCAGCCTCCCTCCAGAGCATGCCCAGCCTGCTGAGGGCGACTGACCCACCTCTCTTATTCCCGGCCCCCTCTAAGGTGCCCTCCGGGTACGTGGGGAAAGAGTCACATGGTCTTATGGGGATGGTAAGCAAGGTAAAGAGTTCCAGAACCCATGCTCAGATGCTGATCAACTATTCCAGAGTCTGAAACAGTCTCCTGTGTGGCACTGCAGGGGCAGTCCACCCTCCCTGTGCTCAGTCCAGCCAGCGTCCCCTGCTGCGGAGTCAGCCGGCCTCAGAGCACAGAGCACCCTCGACACAGCTTCACCCTGCTCTGCACCTGGCCCACACGGTGAACCCCCTGGCTCTCAACCCAGCTCCTCCCAACACGGGAGCCCATGGTTGGGCAAGGAACATTTCCCTGGGTGGGCTGACCCTGAGGAAGCAAACTAAACCCTGGCCCCAGTGCCTGGTCAGCAGTTAATTCAAGGTAACTCAGTGATGAGTCAGGGGTGACCCAGGCACTGGTGAAGTGTAGGGTAGGCTCTATTCCATCCTGGAGCACCCACATGCACAGAGCAGGGGGCAGGCTCTGCCCGCTGTGGCCTGCCAAGGGCCCTGGGCCACTTACACTGACCTGCCCCAGCTGGAGCCTGTGCTTCCAAAATTAAAATTAAAAAAAAAAAAAGAATATCTCCTGGGGGCTGTTGATCCTCCGTGAGGTCCAGCTTGTCAATTCTCCTTTGAAGGTGAACAGCAGAAACAACACAAACTTAAAACAAAGACTATAAACCACTAAACACACAGAGCTCTACTATTTCAAGGGGGTGGTGGAGAGAACACCAAGGAGGGGTAAGAACATGTTATAAATCAGCTCCCACCTGCCAGCATTCCAGCCATCTCACTAGGAGAGGTGGTGAGATGAAGTCATCAGCGGTGGGAATGCTGAGCCCACCCTGGGGCTACGGCAGGACAAAACACCCGGGGACTCTCCAGGGCAGCCCACGGCCTCCACCTCACTGGGATTTAGCTGATATATTCAGAGGTGGTCTTGGGCTTGGGCTTCGAGGAGACGAGAAGGGGGATCAGTAGTCTGGGTGTGTACAGCCACATTTTCTGCTGCAGTCAGGATGACTGTAGCTCAAATGCACCCTCGTTCCTGCTCCAGGAAGATGATGGGGCCCAAAGGAAAAAGCAGAGATGTCTGGGTTAGCAGAGGCGAGTTTTAATCTTGACTCAGCCACTGCTGAGAACCTTGGAAAGGGGCCAGGCAGACTACGAGAGAAGCCCCTGGGCATTCAGGCTCTCAGCAAGGAGGCCAAGAGATTGAGTAGAACCAATGGAGTGGTTCCACCAATCGAGTGGAATCCAAGTCAAGGAGATGTGGATGTTTCCAGTCGGATTTGGAAGACGGAGGAATAGATGCTGACCATGGGGAAGCGTGAGGATTGGAGTTGGGCATTGACCCTCCCAGTTCCTCTCCACACCAACTCCCACCCCCAAGAGCTGAGACTCAGAGAGGGCTAACTGCTAGACTGCACTCCTATAGTTTTTCCCTCAACAACCACCCAGAAGGTGCCAGCCCCTGTACTAGCCATGAAGAAGAAAAGGGTGAAGACCAAATGTGACCTCTCTGCCACTGTGACTCTAGGCATAGCCACCCTGGCCCACATCCTGGGCTTCCTGCACGGTGTCCTTGATTTGGGTGGCTCCCTCTGCACCTGCCCATTCTCTCTTATTTTTTTTTCTCTCTCAACTGGAAGCATCCGTGTACTCTGAACATTTTGTCTTCTAAAACTAAATGCCCTGGTAGAAACTAATCTGAGGGGCAACATTCTTTCCCTGGTCATGCCCGGCACTGGTTGCTCTGCCCTCTGCCCTCAGCGCCCTTTCTCAGCACATTCCTGTGTTTCCATAGCTGGCAATCCCACCCCAGACCTCTCTGTTCTCACCTGGCAGACAGGTGGCGGCGCTCAGGGTAGCTGAGGGGTGAAGACTGTGCACACCAGGAGTGACTCCTGGATCTTCAGAGGCTACCTTCAGGGGCTGGTAGCCGTTGTGAACACCAAGAAGAGGAGTCAAGTCCTGGTCCAAGGACACACCCCACTCCTTTCCCCGACATGGCCCACTCAGAGGCTCACTGCTTTCACATGTCTTATTTTACTTCCCCTGAAGTAGCCCTGTTAACTATGGTTGAGTGCGATTATGTACATGGCATAATTATAACGTATATCTGCCTCCCTCCACCCCAGCACCTTTTGCCTGAGTCCTCACCAGCTCCCACACTGGCCTTAGCTTCCAGAGCTGTCTCACTATGTGTGTGCACACATGATTCCATCAGATTCTGAGGGGTAGAAATCCTCTCTCCACCAGATTCTGGTTGGTAGAAATCCTGTATTTACACCTCAAGTTCAGCACATAGACAATGCATATAGACAAGCATATAGACAGCATATAGACAATGTAATGCTTTCCTGTTAAACCTCATTGAACCTTGAAGCTTATCATTTCAATTCTGGAAATAAAAAAGTGACTCAGATGATGGGCCCCAGAGCCCTGAAATAAGCATGTTGTGAGAGTGACTGCTGATGCTCTGGCTGTCTTCTCGAGGGCCTGTGGTGTATGTTAAGGGGGCTACAAACAGAACAGGAGATGTTTCTGCCCTTCTTCTCACCTGGTGACTTTCATGACCATTTTCAGTCACTCGGCATATGCAGGGCCTCCAGTTACACAGAAGCATTGGCTAGAGCAGCGTCTGCTCACTTATAAAAACAATGTCACCTGGACAGCTGCCAGGGCTCAGGACTGGGGGACACCTGTTGCCCCTGTGGAGGGAGCTACTCCAAAACTTAGGAAAAACAGAAAGATTTGAGAATTTAGGGACTCCTTAATGACTCAGCAGGGCTGCTAATAGGTCTCCCTTTTCATAGCTCTGTAATTTTTTTGTGTGGAGTAGAGTTCTGGAAACATTGGATCTCTTTTCCTTGCCACACAGACTACTTAAGAGACGTCGATCCTGTCTTTTAAATTGTCTGTTGTAAGGCTATAAACTTTGACAATTTTTGTATCTATGTAGCTGTTGTGAGTTCTGAAAACTTGAAACGAATCATTATTAACTATCAAATAAAAGACCAGTGAGAACACTTCTGGCATCTCCTGGACCTTGTAATTGTTATCACTGTAGATCTGGCATGTTAGTTATTATATTCTCTCCATCAAGCGAAGGCTGGTTGTTTGTATTGTTCATTTCTTACACACATGGAAACTAAGGATTATCTCATCCAGGATAACAGAATTGGCAGCCAGGTTTTCTTGCTCCTAATCTCATTATTTTCCATTTTATGAACAAATTTGCTTACTATAGAGTAAATTTATAACTTTCACTAGGAGGGAATCTGTTACACTGTGGGTAAGAGAGTCACAAGCAGTTTCTGTGCAAGTGAAAACAGATCTGGAGATGGGCAAGGCTTATTCCATGTGAGTTTCTTTGGAATAATCTCTTTATAAAGGGAATTGGATGGCTTAAAAGACATTAAATGTCATCTTACCTACAAAACAATGCTCTATCTTGAATACCCGCTGTGGATGCACTACTTTACAAAGCAATATAC
This sequence comes from Macaca fascicularis, assembly GCF_037993035.2. Lineage (NCBI taxonomy): Eukaryota > Metazoa > Chordata > Mammalia > Primates > Cercopithecidae > Macaca > Macaca fascicularis. The sequence goes on along the minus strand of NC_088383.1, from coordinate 53,148,877 downwards.
CTGTGTTATGTCAGTTCTAATAATCAGGTCTTCCTTCTATTAATATATCTTGGCCTCCATTTGGACAAGATGTGGTACATCTTTTCCACATCATGCAGCCACAAACATTCTTTTACAGTCCTGAACTGTGATCCAACACAGTCCCCATTTCTGTTAATTTTGTATCAACCCCACATTAAGGCCAGTGGCCAACAACTGTCTCCTAAAACATCTCTGGAAAATGTCCCTTCCACTTGACATAAATCTTTGGATACTTTCACTGCCCAAATGCACACAAACCTTTCTTCTAGCTTATCATTCAACCTGAGGCAATTCGTGTAAAATGTGTGCTAGATATTGGTTATCATGAAGGTGAATGGGACAGGTAGCTAACGCAGTGAACAAAAACAGGAAGAGTCCTTTCTGACATCTTGAAACGCTAACATCCAAAAAAAATTCAACTCTCCCAGACTAATATTCCCATCAAATAAACTGATTCATTTAAAATAACACAGTCTTAGGGTCTCATGGAACCCACAAAGCAACTGGTGATTACAGCATTATTTTGTTGTGGTTTACAAACTATCATTTCTAAAAACTCCGTTCTAAAATACTTCCTGAGATGATTGCCATTGCTCTGTTGTTTAAAGACACTATATTGTTAAGTGTTGTTGTGTTTTGTCATGGTTGTTTTTGGTTTGAGTTGGGACTGGTCTATCCATCTCGTTTATACTAACGTACTTTCTTCAAGTCTGAGTGATAACCTTTCCAGTGCTAATGAAAATGGCTGTACCATGAAGGTCAGGAAATGTTTCTTATCAAAATAAATATTGAGCTTCAAGAGCCAAGGCAAGGCAAGGGGACATGTGCTGGGGGAGGAAGGTAAGGTGGGAAGAGATTTATAAACAAAAGAAATAGCAAATGCAAATGGCCCAGGGATGAAGAAATCATGTCAGGATGCAACGGCAATTCTCCCAAGTGCAAGAGTGCTTTTGGCAAATTATTAGTACCAATAATAGAGAAAAGTTGTTAGACATAAGACCAACATAAAAAAATTCACCACGGACAACTACTTAGAAAATGTAATTTAAGAAAGAGATTGCATTTACTATAACAAGAGTCTACATATCTGGTGAAAAATTCTATGGAAGCAGCACAGAACCATTTTGGAGAATGTTTTTTTACTTTTTTGAAAGACATATAAGAGGTTAGGAGTTCAAGACCAGCCTGGCCAACATAGCAAAACTCTGTCTCTACGAAAAATACAAAATTAGCCAGGTATGGTGGCACACACTTATAATCCCGGCTCCTTGGGGGACTGAGGTAGGAGAATCGCTTGAACCTGGGAGGCAGAGGCTGCAGTGAGCAGAGATCAAGCCATTGCATTCCAGCCTGGGTAATAGAACAAGACTCCATCTGAAAGAAAGAAAGAAAGAAAGAAAGAGAGAAAGAAAGAAAGAAAGAAAGAAAGAAAGAAAGAAAGAAAGAAAGAAAGAAAGAAAGAAAGAAAGGAAGGAAGGAAGGAAGGAAGGAAGGAAGGAAGGAAGGAAGGAAGGAAGGAAGGAAGGAAGGAAGGAAGGAAGGAAGGAAGGAAGGGAAAGAAAGAAAGAAAGAAAGAAAGAAAGAAAGAAAGAAAGAAAGAAAGAAAGAAAGAAAGAAAGAAAGAAAGAAAGAAAGAGAAAGAAAGAAAGAAAGAAAGAAAGAAAGAAAGAAAGAAAGAAAGAAAGAAAGAAAGAAAGAAAGAAAGAAAAGAAAGAAAGAAAGAAGGAAAGAAAGAAAGAAGGAAGGAAGGAAGGGGGGGAAGAAGGAAGGAAGGAAGGAAGGAAGGAAAGAAGGAAGGAAGAAATCTGAAAGACTGTATTGGACACCATGGTTGTAAAGACTGATTATATAGATGTGACTTTTCCTCCAAATAATTCACAAGTGCAGTGAAATTCCCATCAAAATTCCAAGCAGCATTTCCATGGAGCTTCTTAGGGTCATCCTAAAGGTTATTTGAAAGAGTAAAGGCGGCCGTGCACAGTGGCTCATGCCTGTAATCCCAGCACTTTGGGAGGCCGAGGCAGGTGAATCACGAGGTCAAGAGATTGAGACCATCCTGGCCAACGTGGTGAAACCCTGTCTCTACTAAAAATACGAAATTAGCCGGGCTTGGTGGCACATGCCTGCAGTCCCAGCTACTCAGAAGGCTGAGTCGGGAGAATCGCTTGAACCCAGGAGGCAGAGGTTGCAAGTGAGCCAAAAATGTGCCACTGCACTCCAGCCTGGTGACAGAGCGAGACTCAGTCTCAAAAAAATAAAAAAATAAAAATAAATAAAATAAATAAAAAAGAGTAAAGGCACAAAACAGTTGAAACAAACAAAATAGGGAACCTGGAAAGAGGCCCACACATTTATGGGAATTGAAACTACAATAAAGATGGCAGTATAAATCAGTGGGGGAAAGAGGGACAATTTAATAAATGGTAACTTGACAATGATGTCAAATGACCCCAGGACCTCATGTGATCTGCTCCCACATCCTCTATTTCCTCATCTCTTACCACCCTCTTCTCCTTGTGCTCTGGCACTTGGGGCTCTGTGCTGGTCTTTGGATTGGGGGATGCTTCTATCTCAAGCCTTGCCCACTTGCAGGTTCCTTGGGCTGGAATGTTTTTCCCCAGAAAATCCACACCCCCTTGACCCTTACACAAGTGGCACCTTCTCAATGAGGCCTTTCTTTTCTAGACCACCCCTCCTAACTTCTCAATTCCACCACTACCACCATTACCTGCTCCACTGAAAATACATACACCATAATAATCCTGGTGGTTTTTGGTTTGGGTTTGTTTGGTTGGTTGGTTGGCTAGGATTTGTTTGTTTTGTTTTGTTTTCCCATGCCTTTCAAATGTAAGCCGTGGGAGGAAGGAATTCTTGTCCCTTCTGTTCACTGTGATATTCTTCTGAACAGTGTTCACTGGATAGAAGGCCTTCAATAAATAGTACTCAAATAAATAAATGACTGCATAAATTGCCAAGCTACAATCTTCCAGGAACTGTACTAACAGCTGGAAAACAGAAGTGGGAGGGGAAGAAAAAGAGGCCTCACCCTCAGGGAACTAACAATCTTCTGGAGAAAAAAAAAAAAAACAGGCTAATATGTATACATGTGGATATATAATTTAAAATTAAGGATGTTAGGAAGGAAAATTCTGTTGTTTCCACCCCACAGGGCAAGGTCGTTAGTTTTTGTTTTGCTTTGTTTTGTCATGCTGTATTAACTGTGAAAGCGTATCCTCCACCTCCTGAGAATCAATCACTTCTTGGTATTCTCAGTTGCTCCACTATCATTATAATCCAGATTTTGAGAAGTCAGAAATTCCTGTTTCTAGTCTTTGTTCTGATGTGGAGCGGGATCTCCCTGAGTTGCTTCATTGGAGACTAGAAGCCTGCAGACACAAGGCCCCCTCTTCCTGTGAGGTCAGCCTCGCAAACCGGCAACGCTCACAAACCCTCAACGCTCACAAACCCTCAACGCTCACAAACCCTCGAGAATGTCATCATCTACCTGCCTGGTGCAGCAGCCTCTGTGAGAGGTGGGCCCCGTGGCTCCTTCCTTTCATGGAATTCCATGAGTTTTTTATGACTAAAAAAGGATTTCAGAAGTCCACCTCGCACTGGTGAGATGCAGATGGTTTTTGAACATAAGAGCCCCAAGTCACCAGCTTTTCATCATTATTGCCAGCCCAACCCTAAATCAACATTCAGTTGCTTTTATAAGAAGTAGGTGAAAGATCTTGAGGAAAAAAGCCATGGAACACTTGAAGATTACACTGGATGAACAGAATTATCTTTATTGAACCCAGATCTAAAAAGCAGGGCTCACTCAGGAAGAATTCCACCCACAGACTAGCACATTCACTCTGGAGTGGTGCACCCGGAGCTGCACGACGTATGGAACTGACAGGTTCTGTCTTTCCACCTCTTTCTTTGGCAGGCTCGGCTCTGTTTTTCATTGTCTTCACCACATGTTCTCTCCTTGGTGTATGTTGCAATTGTTGACTCGTAGAGCATCAAAAGGAAACAAAGCAGAAATTGGCCAGAGCCAAAAGCAACTCAGAATTTGAACTGAACTTACTCAAAGCAGGGCAAGAAGGCAGAGGCTTACGAAACTGCCTTTTGTTTGAACCAAAGACTGGAGCCAAAGAATCTGTGTCCAGAAGCTCTTGTGCATGGATGAGCCTCCGATCCCAACCTTCAAGAAGCCAGCTGGACGAGGGGAGGCTGGCAGCTGTGTCTCAGAGAGCTGAAGTCACAAACCCATCCCGCTTTGGCACTGGAGTCTTGAGCCCCATGGAGCTTGGAGAGTTCTAACAGATCCCACCCCCATGGCAGTGGATCTATCCCGGGTTTAGGGCGATGTGCATTCCAGGCACACTGTATCCATTAACTCAGTGACACATTCTATTATTCTACTGATTGCATCAGCCCTTGTCTCAATTACCCAAAGATGCTGTGACTGTAGGACTCCAGATTTACATTACAGAGGCTTCCCCCACCTCAGGCCCAGTCCCCAGCACCCAGTTTGAGACACACGTGACTCATGCCACAGAAGCCCTCTGTGTGCCTGGCCCCCACATTTTCCAGGAGTAGCCCCTGTCCTGACTTCTAACAGCACAGATCAATCCAGGAGGGGCCACTCAGAACACAATCACCTTGTTATTACACACGCAGTCAGTAAGTGAGCATGCTGTCCATCCTATCCCCCATGTTTCATTCGTATCTCCATTTAGAGGCAGTGGAGCTAGGAGACAAGTCCCATTGCCAGGGTTTGATTCTGGCCCATCCATTGCTTAACCCCATGAGGATTCTGTTTCCTTATCTTTAAAATGAAGGCAAAAATGTCAGATTACTCCAAGGAGTAAATAAGATAACGTGTGGGACATATCACACGAACAGCTCCCCCAGCCCATAGAAAGCAGCCCAAGTCCCTTCCCCTTCCTCCTTCCTTCTTTCCTCCATTCATTCCTGCTGCTTTTCCTTTTTTCTTTCACTAATTCATTCTTTCTGTTCATCTTCCAAAGCAGTGCCTCCTGGAAGCAGTTCTGGCCTTGGAAGCCACTGCCACAGCCACTTTCCAGGAGGATGGGCCCTGGCAGCTCTGGGGCTCTCGCCCTCCCTGGTTCTCACATTACATGCAGGGAACCACTCATGGGGCAGCCCCAGAACCCAGTGGTGGCAAGGTCTGCGGCTCCCACCTGCCCTGTCCTGATCCTTCCCATGAGGCCGCTCTGGCTCCAGACTCCTCCCTCTCGACGCCCTGCCCAACCCCCGTGCTTCCTTCCACAACAAACGGCACCACCAGCTCCCACTTTCCCTGGCATTTCCGCCCCCAGCCTGGCCATCAATCCATTTCCTGATCCTTTCATGTTCCTTGCTTTTGGATTTCTAAAACATGCCCCTACTCCTTCCCCATTTCCACGCCTTCATTCATTCCAACATTTTTCCTCTTGTATTACAATGGTCCCCTCATCACAGATGCTGTCTCTCCAATCTGGGTTCTCAAAAGTGCATTTCTCAGGTCAGATCCAGCCCCTCCTACTCCTCCAGCCCCACTGCCCATCCCCTGACCCCCACCGGGAGCCCCCAAGTGCACTATCTCTCTCCTACCTGGCGCCTCAGCTCACACCCTCTTCACCTCCCACTGTGGCCTAGATCACAGCTCCCTGGACTCCAAGCCATTATTTGGCAGCAAGTCCTCCTGCCACGGGCCAGTGTGCTTGGCGAAGGGGGCATAGTCACATGAAGTCTGTGCCCCTGGGAATATCCTGGTTTGCACTGAAGACAGCAGCGACAAGGCAGTGCCTGTTTCCCAGGATCCTCCCTGCCTGCACTGTACATGCAAAGCTGTTACGGTCCCACATTAGGCAGGGTGGGGGCACACTGGGACATTGGAAAACACATGGAACAGTCCTCACTACCTGGAGTCCAAGGTCTGGCATTGTGAGCTCACCAGCAGTGTTGGTGCAAAGGTTTCAGGTGGCACCCCTGGGTATAGCTGTCTTCTTAGTCCAAAGCATCCCTCACTGGGGGGCTCAGCCATGGCAGCCTCCATTAAGAGATTCTCATGCTCTGGATGCTTCAGTGGGGGGTCAGAGAGAAACATCTTCACTCCTGGGCAGCTCAATCAGGCTGAGGCTGGATGAGCTGGGAGCTCACTGCTGGACACTAAAGTGGTATGTTCCCAGGCTTGGGGTCACTGTCTGACCTGTCAACAGCCCTAATACAGGTCATTGAGCAACCTGTTGTCCACCTCTCTGACCGACCTGTGAAATGCACGGCCTCCAGAAAGTGTGCTCTGAATAGGAGGCTCTGTAGCCCCTCCCTCACACACCAGAGCCCCCACAAGGGATTTCATAATTGTCGTAACATTGCCCCACATAGAACTAAAAAGAGGTTGCGTGGCCAGGCGCGGTGGTTCACGCCTGTAATTCCTAGCACTTTGGGAGGCTGAGGCACGTGGATCACTTGAGGTCAGGAGTTCAAAACCAGCCTAGCCAACGTGGTGAAACCATCTCTACTAAAAATACAAAAATTAGCTGGGTGTAGTGGTGCACTCATGTAATCCCAGCTACTCGAGAGGCTGAGGCAGGAGAATTAAGAGCTTTGGAGGCAGAGGTGGCAGTGAGCTGAGACTGTGCCACAGTGCTCCAGCCTGGGCAACAGAGCGAGACTCTGGCTCAAAAGAGAGAGAGAGAGAGGGAGAGAGAGAGACTGTGTGCCTTCCATATTACTAAGACAGAAAAGAAAATGCAAAGAAACTATAAACAATTTAGCAAAATGTGGAAAATACAAATAACCACTGGAAGAAATATAAAATGGAGCATAAGAGGATGAAAGTGGCCGGGCGCGGTGGCTCACGCCTGTAATCCCAGCACTTTGGGAGGCCGAGGCGGGCGGATCACAAGGTCAGGAGATCGAGACCACAGTGAAACCCCGTCTCTACTAAAAATACAAAAATTAGCCGGGCGCGGTGGCGGGTGCCTGTAGTCCCAGCTACTCAGGAGGCTGAGGCAGGAGAATGGCGTAAACCCAGGAGGCGGAGCTTGCAGTGAGCCGAGATCGCGCCACTGCACTCCAGCCTGGGCGACAGAGCGAGACTCCGTCTCAAAAAAAAAAAAAAAAGAGGATGAAAGTAAGAGCAAGTACATCTGCCATAACAATATATGTAAATAAGATAAATGCAACTGGAGTAAAAATTACTATGTGCTGCATAAATGAGAGTTTCCCAGCAAAGTAACCAGGAAGGTGAACAGAGAGGGACAGTGCAGAGACCCACGTGGACAGAAATGGGAAGAAAGCAGGGGCAGCTTCCATGACAATATCACAAAGCTAATTGGCTTTAAAGTGCTAAAAGGCATTAAAATTCCACATTATAATAATGAAACACATAATCTATAATAAACATGGGTCTGTCATAATCCTCTATGTGCCAAATTATCCACCATTAAATATCAAGCAGAAATTGCTAAATGGAAGAGGACACCTCCTTATAGACGTCCTCATTGTCAAAAATATCTCTTGTCTTGTTCAGGTTTTGTTAGTAATACTCATAAGTACATGAAATTATAACATTTATGTTTACCTGGCACTATGGTTTGAATCTTTGTCCTCTCAAAAATTCATTTTGAAATTTCATTGCCATTATAACCGTTTTAAGAGGTGAGAGCTTTAAGAGGTGATTAAGCCATTAGGGCTCTGCCTTCATGAATGAATTAATGCTGTTATCATGGAAGTGGGTTTGTTAGAAAGGGGTGTGTTTCAAAGAAGGAAACTACAGACACTGGGGTCTACTTGAGGGCGGAGGGTGGGAGGAGGGAGGGGAGCAGAAAAGATAGCTATTGGGTTCTGGGCTTAATACCATGGTGATGTAATAATCTGTACAACGTTAGGGGATTCTCATGCTCTGGGCGCTTCGGTGGGGGATCAGAGAGAAACACCTTCACCCCTGTGCAGCTCAATCAGGTTGGGGCTGGATGGGCTGGGAACTCACTGCTGGACGTTAAAGTGGTGTGTTCTCAGGCTCCGAGTCACTGTCTGACCTATTGACATCCCTGTTACAGGTCACTGAGCAGCCCGTTGTCCACCTCTCTGACCAGCCTGTGAAGTGCACAGCCTCCAGAAAGTGTGCCCTGAGCAGGAGGCTCTGCAGCCCCTTCCTCACACACCAGAGCCCCCAAAACGAATTTCATGATTGTCCTAACGTTTCCCCACACAGAACTAAAAGGACTGATGTGAGTATACCTATGTAACAAACCGTCACATGTTCCCCCGAACCTAAAATCAAAGTTTCAAAAAAAAAAGGGGGTGTGTGTTTGCCCTCTCTTCTTTGTCTTTCTCTCGCCCTCTCTCACCTTCCTCACCGTCTCCCTTCTGCCTTGGGATAATATAGCAAGAAGGCTGGCTCTTGAAAGACACTGACACCTGATATTGGACTTCTCAGCCTCCGTAACTGTGAGCCAGTGAATTTCTGTTCATTATAAATCACCCAGTCTCAAGTATTTTGTTATAGTAGCACAAATGGACTTAGACAGAAAATTGGTATCAAGAAGTGGAGGTTGTGCCATAACAAACACATGAAAATGTAGAAGCAGCTTTGAAACTGGGCAATGGGTAGAGACTGGAAGAGTTTGGAGAAGCTGACTGGAAATAGCTTGTATTGCCATGAAAGGAGCATTAAGAGCAATTCTAGTGAGGAGTCAGAGGAAGAAAGGGGCTGTAGGGAAAGTCTGAATCTTCCTAGAGATTACTAAGTGGTCGTGATCAGAATGTTGGTAGAAATAAGGACAGTCAAGGCAATTCTGATGAGGTCTCAAGTTGAAATGAGAGAAAAGGTACCAGACACTGGAGTAAAAGCCACCTTGTTACAAAGTGGCAAAGACCTTAGCTAAATTGTGTCCACCCCAAGTGCTTTGTGAAAGGCAGAATGTAAGAGAAATGAACTAGAACACCTGGTCAAAGAAATATCTAAGCAACGAAGTATTCAGGGTGCGGTGTGGCTTCTCATAACTGTGTATACTAAATTTTGAGAAGAGAAAATTTATTTAAAAACAAAATTGTATAGTTAAAAGAAAAACATAGTTTAAGGATTTAAAGGATTCTCAACCTGGCCTTGTGATAGAGGATGAAAGAGCATTTTCAGGAGAGGAAACCAGTGATGCAGCCACCTCACCATTTGATAAGGAGATTCATGTGGATAGAAGGAAGCCAGAGGCTGTTCACCAATGACCCCCAAGTCACTTCAGACATTATTGGTGATATCCCTCCCATCACAAGTCCAGAGTGCCAGATCCTTCCTGAGGATGGACATACGTCAAAAGAGAGGCCTAGGGGACCCTCCAGACTTTGGGCTGCACTGTCCAGGGCTGCCTCAAGTCTCTGCTTCCCACTCCTCCAGCTGCCCCAGCCATGGCTCAAGTAGACCAGGTACAGCTTGGCCCGCTGCTTCAGAAGGTACATGCCAGAAACCCTAGCAGCATCCATGTGATGCTGATTCTGCAGGTGCACAGGATGCAAGAGCTAAGAAAGCATGGGTGCCTGCCATAGATTTTAAAAGATGTCACAGGCAGAGACTTACCACAGGAGTGAAGTCATTGCAGAGAGCCCTCACTTGGGCAATGCCCAGGAGAAGTGTGAGGACAGAGTTGCTGCAGAGAGTCCCCACTAGGCCTAATGGAGCCATGGGGACAAGGTCACCTCCAAGACCCCAGAACTGTAGAGCCGCCAGCCTGCAACACCAGCCTAGGCAAACTGCAGGTACAAGATTACAACCCAAGAGAGCTGCTTTGCAGGCCGAGTCCAGTAAAGTCATAGGGCTGGAGCTCCCCAAGGCCTTGGGTGCCCAATCCCCACCACAGCATGCCCAAAAGGTGGCATATGAAGTCAAAGATTATTCTGAAGTCTTAGATTTAATGCTGTTCACTCTGTTGGGTTTTGAACTTCTTTGAGATCAGTTACCCCTTTCTTCTTTTCTATTACTCCCTTTTGGAATGGGAATGTCTATCCTATACCTGTTCCACCATTGTATTTTGGAAGCATGTACTTGTTTAATTTCATAGGCTTACAGATGGAGAGGAATTTGCCTCAGGACGAATCATGCCTTGAATCTTGCTCATGTCTAATTTTGATGAGACTCTGGATTTTGAACTTTTGAGTTGATACAGGAATGAGTTAAGACTTTGGGGGCCACTGAGATAGAATGAATGTCTTTCGTATGTGAGAACAACATGAATTTTGGGAGACCAGGAATAGAATTATATAATTTGAATATGTGTCCCCTCCAAAACTCATGATGAAATTTTAATTGCAATTGCAATGGTATTAAGATGTTTAACTCTGTCTCTCTTTCTCTCTCCCATTCACCTTCTACCATGGGATGATACAGCAAGAAGGCCCTCAACAGATGCCAGTGTCTTGATATTGGACTTAGCATCCATAACTGTGAGCCAATACATTTATGTTCATTATAAATTGCCCAGTCTCAAGTATTTTTTTTTACAGCAATGCAAAATGGACTAAGGCACTTGGTCCTTGTCTATCTCTCCCCAACTAGACAATAAATCCCACAAAATTCCAAAGACCTACAATAATAACTATATGTTAAGCCTTCAATACTTATTTATGGAATGAGTCAGTGAATAAATAACAAAATGAGAAACCAATCCCCAAATTAGAAATCAGAAAGGAAAATTTATTCCAAACACAAAGAAAGCAATTGTAAGGGACTATTATGTTAGGCCATCTGGCAATAAGAAAACTTGAATAAAATCGAAATTTTTTTCTGAGAAAAGATAAATTACCAGTATTAACTGAAATATAGGCTGAAAAGAAAGTACTCGTATTTGGCTGGCCACGGAGAAATAGGTCCATCTCTCTATGCGTGTGTGTGTACATATATATATACATATATATACACATACATATATACACATATATATGTACACACACACATATATGGCCAGCCAAATATATATATGCAATTGCATATTTTATATTATTAATTAGAAAAATATGATTATGGAGGTGGCTGGCAAGATGACCAAATAGGAAGAGCTCTGGTCTGTAGCTCCCAGTGAGATCAACACAGAAGGCGGGTGATTTCTGCATTTCCAACTGAGGAATCCAGCTTATCTCATTGGAACTGGTTAGACACTGGGTGCAGCCCACAGAAAGCAAACCAAAGCAGGGTGGCATTGCCTCACCCAGGAAACACAAGGGGTGCTCCCTCCCCTAGCCAAGGGAAGCCACAAGGGATTGTGCCATGAGAAATGGTGCACTCCAGCCCAGATACTATGCTTTTCCCACAATCTTCACAACCTGCAGACCAGGAGATTCCCTCAGGGGCCTATACCACCAGGGCCCTGGGTTTCAGGCACAAAACTGGGTGACTGTTTGGGCAGACACTGAGCTAGCTGCAGGAGTTTTTTTCATACCCGAGTGGCACCTGGAATGCCAGTGAGACAGAACTGCTCACTATCCTGGAAAAGGGGCTGAAGCCAGGGAGTCAAGTGGTCTAGCTCAGGGAACCCCACCCCCACAGAGCCCAGCAAGCTAAGATCCACTGGCTTGAAATTCTCGCTGCCAGCACAGCAGTCTGAAGTTGACCTGGGATGCTTGAGCTTGGTGGGGGAAGGGGCATTCACCATTACTGAGGCATGAGTAGGCAGTTTTCTCCTCATAGTGTAAACAAAGCCACAGGGAAGTTCAAACCGGGCAGAGCCCACCGCAGCTCTGCAAAGCCACTGTAGCCAGACTGCCTCTCTAGATTCCTCCTCTCTGGGTAGGGCATCTTTGAAAGAAAGGCAGCAGTCCCCATCAGGGGCTTATGAATAAAACTCCCATCTCCCTGGGACAGAGCACCTGGAGGAAGGGGCAGCTGTGAGCACAGCTTCAGCAGACTTAAACGTTCCTGCCTGCCAACTCTGAATAGAGCAGCAAATCTCCCAGCACAGCACTCAAGCTCTGCTAAGGGACAGACTGCCTCCTCAAGTGAGTCCCTGACCCGTGCTTCCTGACTGAGAGACACCTCTCAGCAGGGGTCGATAGACACCTCATAAAGGAGAGCTCCAGCTGGCATCTAGTGACATCTGGGACAAAGCTTCCTGAGGAAGGAACAGGAAGCAATCTTTGCTGTTCTGTAGCCTCTGCTGGTGATAACCATGCAAACAGGGTCTGGAGTGGACCTCCAACAAACTCCAGCAGACCTGAAGCAGAGGGACCTGACATTTTTCCTTCTAACAAAGGAAAACTAACAAACAGAAAGGAATAGCATCAACATCAACAAAAAGGACATTCACACAAAAACCCCATCCAAAGGTCACCAACATCAAAGAACAAAGGTAGATAAATCCACACAGATGAGGAAAAACCAGCACAAAATGTCTGAAAATTCCAAAAAACAGAACTCCTATTCTCCTCCAAAGGATCACAACTCCTCACCAGCAAGAGAACAAAACTGGATGGAGAATGAGTTTGATGAATTCACAGAAGTAGGGTTCCTCTGAGCTAAAGGAATATGTTCTAAACCAATGCAAGGAAGCTAAGAAACTTGAAAAAAGGTTAGAGAAATTCTAACTAGAAAAACTAGTTTAGAGAAGAACATAAATGACCTGATAGAGCTGAAAAACATAGCACTAGAACTTTGTGATGCATACACAAGTATCGAGAGCAGAATCAATCAAGCAGAAGAAAGGATATCAGGGATTGAAAATCAACTTAATGAAATAAAGCTTGAAGATAGATTAGAGGAAAAAGATGAAAAGGAATGAACAAGGCCTCCAAGAAATATGGGACTATGTGAAAAAAACAAACCTAGGTTTGATTGGTGTACCTGAAAGTGACAGGGAGAATGGAACCAAGTTGGAAAACACTCTTCAGGATATTATCTAGGAGAACTTCCCCAACCTAATAAGACAGACCAACATTCAAATTCAGGAAATACAGAGAACACCACAAAGATACTATTCGAGAAGAGCAACCCCAAGACACATAATGGTCAGATTAACCAAGATTGAAATGAAGGAAAAAATGTTAAGGGCAGACAGAGAGAAGGTCAAGTTACTCACAAAGGGAAACCAATCAGACTAACAGTGGATCTTTCAGCAGAAACCCCACAAGCCAGAAGAGAGTGGGGGCCAACATTCAACATTCTTAAAGAAAAGAATTTTCAACCCAGAATTTCATATCCAGCCAAATTAAGCTTCATACGTGAAGGAGAAATAAAATCCTTTACAGACAAGCAAATGTTGAGAGATTTTGTAACCACCAGGCCTGTCTTACAAGAGCTCCTGAAGGAAGCACTAAATACAGAAAGGAACAACTGGTACCCATCACTACAAAAAAAAATTGTAAAGACCACTGACACTATAAAGAAACTGCATCAACTAACGGGCAAAATAACCAGCTAGCATCACAATGACAGGATCAAATTCACACATACCAATATTAACCTTAAATGTAAATGGGCTAAATGCCTCAATTAAGACACAGACTGGCAAATTGGATAAAGTGTCAAGACCCATTGGTGTGCTTTATTGAGGAGACCCATCTCACATACAAAGATACATATCGGCTCAAAATAAAGCAATGGATGAATATTTACCAAGCACATGGGAAGCAAAAAAAAAGCATGGGTTGCAATCCTAGTCTCTGATAAAAAGACTTTAAACCAACAAAGATCAAAAAGACAAAGAAGGGCATTACATAATGGTAAAGGGAACAATGCAACAAAAAGAGCTAACTATCCTAAATATATATGCACCCAATACAGGAGCACCCAGATTCATAAAGCAAGTTCTTAGAGACCTACAAACAGACTTAGACTCCCACAAAATAGTAGTGGGAGACTTTAACACCCCACTGTCAATATTAGAGCAACGAGACAGAAAATTAACAAGGATATTCAGGACTTGAACTCAGCTCTGGACCAAGTGGACCTAATAGACATCTACAGAACTCTCCACTCCAAATCAACAGAATATACATTCTTTTCAGCACCACATAGCACTTATTCTAAAATTGACCACATAATTGGAAGTAAAACCCTCCTCAGCAAATGCAAAAGAAAGGAAATCATAACAAACAGTCTCTCAGACCACAGTGCAATCAAGTTAGAATTCAGGATTAAGAAATTCACTCAAAACCCCACACTTACATGGAAACTAAACAACCTGCTCCTGAATGACTACTGGGTAAATAACGAAATTAAGGCAGAAACAAATCAGTTATTTGAAACAATGAGAATAAAGACACAACGTACCACAATCTCTGAGATACAGTTAAAGCAGTGTTTAGAGGGATATTTATAGCACTAAATGCCCACAAGAGAAAGCAGGAAAGATCTAAAGTCGACACCCTAACATCACAATTAAAAGAATTAGAGAAACAAGAGCAAACAAATTCAAAAACAAGAGAAGGCAAGAATTAACTAAGATGAGAGCATAACTGAAGGAGACAGAGACACGAAAAACCCTTCAAAAAAATCAATAAATCCAAGAGCTGGTTTTTTGAAAAGATTAACAAAATACATAGACCGCTAGACAGGCTAATACAGAAGAAAAGAGAAAAGAATCAGACAGACACAATGAAAAATGATAAAAGGGAGATCAACACTGATCCCACAGAAATACAAACTACCACCAGAGAATACTATAAACACCTCTACGCAAATAAACTAGAAAATTTAGAAGAAATGGATAAATTCCTGGACACATACACCCTCCCAAGACTAAACTAGGAAGAAGTCGAATCCCTGAATAAACCAATAAAAGTTCTGAAATTGAGACAGTAATTAATAGCCTACCAACTAAAAAAAGCTCAGGATCAGACGGATTCACAGCCGAATTCTACCAGCAGTACAAAAAGGAGCTGGTACCATTACTTCTGAAACTATTCCAAATGAGAGAAAAAGAGGAACTCCTCCCTAACTCATTTTATGAGGCCAGCATCATCCTGATATCAAAACCCAGCAGAGACACAACAAAAAAAGAAAATTTCAGGCCAATATCCCTGACGAGCATCAATGTGAAAATCCTCAATACAATACTGGCAAACCAAATCCAGCAACACATGAAAAAGCTTATCCACCACGATCAAGTCAGCTTCATCCCTGGGATGCAAGGCTGGTTCCACATGTGCAAATCAATAAATGTAATCCATCACATAAACAGAACCAATGACAAAAACCACATGATTATCTCAATAAATGCAGAAAAGTCCTTCAATAAAATTCAACACCCCTTCATGCTAAAAACTGTCAATAAACTAGGTGTTGATGGAACGTATCTCAAAATAATAAGAGCTATTTTTGACAAACCCACAGCCAGTATCATACTGAATGGGCAAAAACTGGAAGCATTCCCTTTGAAAACCGGCACAAGACAAGGATGCCCTCTCTCACCACTCCTATGCAACATAGTATTGGAAGTTCTGGCCAGGGCAATCAGGCAAGAGAAAGAAATAAAGGAATTCAAATAGGAAGAGAGGAAGTTAAATTGTCTCTGTTTGCAGATCACATGATTGTTTATTTACAAAACCCCATCGTCTCAGCCCAAAATCTCCTTAAGCTGATAAGTAACTTCAGCAAAGTCTCAGGATACAAAATCAATGTGCAAAAATCACAAGCATTCCTATACACTAATAAGGTAATAGTATATTAATAATAATATACACAAACAGAGAGCCAAATCATGAGTGAATTGCCATTCACAATTGCTACAAAGACAATACAATACCTAGGAATACAACTTACAAAGGATGTGAAGGACCTCTTCAAGGAGAACTACAAACCACTGCTCAAAGAAATAAGAAAGTACACAAACAAAAGGAAAAACATTCCATGCTAATGGATAGGAAGAATCAATGTTGTGAAAATGACCATACTGCCAAAGTAATTTATAGACTCAATGCTATCCCCATCAAGCTACCATGGACTTTCTTCACAGAATTGGAAAAAACTACTTTAAATTTCACATGGAACCAAAAAAAGAGCCCACATAGCCAAGAAAATCCTAGGCAAAAAGAACAAAGCAGGAGGTACCACACTACCTGACTTCAAACTATACTGCAAGGCTACAGTAACCAAAACAGCATGGTACTGGTACCAAAACAGCGATATAGATCAATGGAACAGAACAGAGGCCTCAGAAATAATGCGACACATCTACAACTATCTGATCTTTGACAAACCTGACAAAAACAAGCAATGGGGAAAGGATTCCCTATTTAATAAATGATGTTGGGAAAACTGGCTAGCCAGATGCAGAAAACTGAAACTGGACCCCTTCCTTACATCTTATACAAAAATTAACTCAACATGGGTTAAAGACTTAAACATAAGACCTAAAACCATAAAAACACTAGAAGAAAACCTAGGCAATACCATTCAGAACATAGGCATGGGCAAAGACTTCATGACTAAAATACCAAAAGCAATGGCAACAAAAGCCAAAATTGACAAATGAGATCTAATTAAACTAAAGAGCTTCTGCACAGCAAAAGAAACTATCATCACAGTGAACAGGCAACCTACAGAATGGGAGAAAATTTTTACAATCTATCCATCTGACAAAGGGCTAATATCTAAAATCTACAAAGAACTTAAAGAAATTTACAAGAAAAAAAACAACCCCATCAAAAAGTGGGCAAAGGATATGAACAGACACTTCTCAAAAGAAGACATTTTTGCAGTCAACAAACATATGAAACAAAGCCCATCATCACTGGTCATTAAAGAAATGCAAATCAAAACCATAGTGAAATACCATCTCACGCCACTTAGAATGGCGATCATTAAAAAGTCAGAAAACAACAGATATATATATATTTTATCAATGTAATGATTTCATTGTAAATTCTGTGGTTTTTAGCATATAGACAATAACGTATCTACGAGTAATTATATTTCTAATTATTTCACTCCAACTTTATTCCTCTTTTTTACTTTTTTTAATTGACAAAATTATATATTTATTTAAGGTATATAACATGATGTTTTAATATATGTATATATTGTGAAATGACTAAATCAAGCTAATTAACCTCACACATCTTTTTTGATGGTAAGAAAATTTAAAATCTACTCTCTGAGCAATTTTTAAGCATATAATACATTGTTGTTTCCTATAATCACCATGTTGCACAATAGAATTCTCACTTATTCCTCCTGTCTAACTGAAATTCTACATTCTTTAACCAATATCTTCCCTGTCTCCTACTCTCCAGCCCCTGGTAACCACCTCTCTGCTTCTGTGAGTTCAACTCTTTTGGATTCCACATATAAGTGAGACCTTGTAGCATTTGTCTTTCTATGCCTGGTTTATTTCACTTAGCATAATGTGATCCAGGTTTATCCTTCTTGAAAATGACAGGATTTCTTTCTTTCTTAAGGCTGAATAGTATTTTGTTGTGTATATATACCATATTTTTCTTATTCATTTATTTGTTGATGGACAGTTAGGTTGTTTCCATATCTTAGTTATGGATAATAATGCTGCAGTGAACATGGGAGTGCAGATACCTCTTCAATGTAAGTATTTCATTTCCTTTGGATATATATCCACAAACATAATGGCTCGACCATGTGGTAGTTCTGTTTTTAACTTTTTTTTTTTTTTTTTTGAAATGGAGTCTTGCTCTGTCACCCAGGCTGGAGTGCAGTGGCGCGATCTCGGCTCACTGCAACCTCTGCCTCCCGGGTTCAAGCAATTCTCCTGCCTCAGCCTCCCCAGCAGTTAGGACTACCATGCCCAGCTAATTTTTGTATTTTTAGTACAGACAGGGTTTCACCACATTGGCCAGGCTGGTCTCGAGCTCCTGACCTCATGATCCACCCGCCTCGGCCTCCCAATGTGCTGGGATTACAGGCATGATCCACCGTGCCGGGATCTGTTTTTAACTTTTTGAGGAACCTCCATACTGTTTTCCAAAATGACTGTATTAATTTAAATTCCCACCAACAGTTTACAAGGGTTTCCTTTTCCACACATCCTCAACAACATTCTTTAATCTCTTATATTTTTTATAATAGCCATCCAAACAGATGTGAGGTAATATCTCATCCTGGCTTTAATTTGCATTCCCTGATGATCAATGATGTTGAGCATTTTTTTAATAAACCCATTGGCTATTTGTATGCCATCTTTTGAGAAATGTCTTTTCAGGTCCTTCACCCAATTTTTAAAATTGGATTACTTGTTTCCTTGCTATTGAGTTCTTTCAGGTGCTTATATATTTTTATATTAACTCCTTATCAGATGTATGGTTCACAGATATTTTCTCCCATTCTGCAGGTTGTTTCCTCACTCTGTTGATTGTTCCCTTTCCTGTGCATAAGCTTTTTAACTTGATAATTCCAATTGTTTATTTTTGCTTTTGTTGCCTGTGTTTTGGGGTTATATCAAAAAGCAATGGCAACAAAGTACCAATGGCAAGAAGTTTTCCCATTTCCTCTAGATTTCAGAGCGGGATTGTCCAGTATGGTAGCCACTATTTAAATGTGTGACCATTTAAAGTTAAATTTAAACAGAAGTGTTACTCTTTCAGGTCTTACGTTTAGATTTTTCATCCATTTTGAGTTGATTTTGTTATATAAATTGGTTCTCTAGTCTTACTGTAAAACTCTCAAAGACTTTATGTAAGATTGGAATTTTCAGCTCTGAGAATTCAAACTGGCACACAAAACTGACTGAGGCGGGCCGGGCGCGGTGGCTCAAGCCTGTAATCCCAGCACTTTGGGAGCCGAGACGGGCGGATCACGAGGTCAGGAGATCAAGACCATCCTGGCTAACACGGTGAAACCCCATCTCTACTAAAAAATACAAAAAACTAGCCGGGCGAGGTGGCGGGCGCCTGTAGTCCCAGCTACTCGGGAGGCTGAGGCAGGAGAATGGCGTGAACCTGGGAGGCGGAGCTTGCAGTGAGCTGAGATCCGGCCACTGCACTCCAGCCTGGGCGACAGAGCCAGACTCCGTCTCAAAAAAAAAAAAAAAAAAAAAAAAAAAAACTAACTGAGCCTGGTGTTCTCCTTAAGGACAGATATTTTTTAACTGAAGATTCACGTTTTTCATAAACATAGGATGATTCAGGCTTACTATTTCTTCTGGAGTCAGTTTTGGTAATTTATATTTCCTGTAAATATTTCTACTTCACCTGATTCCAGATTGATTGTCATAAAGTTGTTCAATATATTCTATTTTATTACCTTTCTATTATTACAAATAGAATTATAATTCTATTTGTAATTGTGCCTTCTTTCACTTTTGGCATTGGTTTGGTTTGTTTGTAATGTCTTCTCTCAGTTTTATTGAACTTTTTGATTCTAAGGATTGATTGTTTTTTCCCTTTATTCCCTCCCTCCACTCAAAACCAAAACCAACTCAGGCAAGTGTCTTTTCCTACTCTGTTACTCAAGAATCACAGTCAACTTTTTCTATAGAGGGCCAGGTAGTAAATTTATTCTCTTCTGTGGTCCATACGGCTGCAACGATTCAACTCTGCCCTCGTTTTGCAAAAGCAACTACAGATAATATGATAAGGAAAGACATGGCTGCGTTTCAATGAAACTTTACAAAATCAGGTAGTAGGCTGCGTTTGGCTTACAGGTTGTAGTTTGCACATCCCAGCTCTAGATCCAGCTGCTGTAAAAAGCCCAGCTTCAGATCCCTCCCTCTAAAGAGGATATTGATTGCCTGTCCTCCGCCCTACTCCCAGGACAAAAACTGGATGACAATTGCTTATCTTTCCAGTTTCACTTACTGTTTCCAGCTTTGAACCTCTTCATCACTTCCAGGCTTTTCAGACATTCTTTATTTTCACATATGATTAACAACGCATTTTTAAAGATTTATTTTAAATATTCTATCCAGCATTGTTAGATGTTCTACACTGGTTTGGTTTTTCTGGCTATTGCCAAAAATGGAAATCTCGTCACTGGATTTTGCCATAGGGCATCTTTTTCTCTTCCTTCCTTCTTTTCCTTCTTCCTTTCTTCCTCCTTCTTTCTTTCTGCCTTTGCTACAAAGTACGGGAGGAGGTGGAAGTCTGACTCCTGTAACTAAGTGGAAAGCTTCCATTCTCAGGCAAATACTAGGAATAATATTACAGCAGGCATCAGATGAGAGGTCTGACCTGACTGTAACAATTCAACATCACACTTCGGACACACTCTTGATCCACAATTCCTGATTTGCTTGGAAATTGAATCATAAATGATGATTTCTAGCAAGTGTATTTCTGATAGTTGGTCCTTGGATGAATTAATTGGTCACTTTCAGGGAAGCACTGGTTGACCAGGGTTTAACTGAGGACAATGTAAAAGAACATTCTGTTACCCAGAGAGTACAGGCTTATGTCCTGTGGGAGGAATAACAGAAAAAAAAAAAATGGTAGCAAGGCTGGGAAAAACTGAGCACCTTTTCCCAGTGGCACCAAGTTTGGGAAGTGGCTGATTCTGCAGCATCTGGATGAGCAGCAAGAACTGGGAGGAAACAGTGGAGCAGTGGAAGATCTGAAGCTAAGAGGCTCAAGGTTGGCCAGTGAGCAATCTCACGGCTGGGAAAGTCTTGCAGACCCAAGACAAGGAGTCCCTACTTTCCTTCTTTGATTTAGAAACTTTTGTGAAGGGTGATAGCTGTGTGAAGACATGGGAGAAACCAACCCTTTAATTGAATTCTATAGGTTTAAGGTTTATTATGGTTTGTGTTGATCAAACCTCTTTATAGCCTATACCTAGAGTACTCAAACTCAGAGAGACAGAAAGTAGAATGGTGGTTACCAGGAGATAGGGATGGGAGGGAAGGAGGGAATGGGGAGTCTGTGTTAAATGAGGACAGAGTTTCTGTCTGAGATGATGAAAAAGTTCTGGAGATAGATGGTGATGAGGTTGTACAACAATGTGAATGTACAAATTTTATGTTATGTGCATCTTACCACAATAAAAAAAAAATTTAAATATAAACCAAACAAACCTCTTTGTAATCTCTTTCAAGTGAGGAATTACCAAGTGCTCAACAGGCTGCTTAGAAGGGGAGGCAGGGGTGAGGGGCAATGCCAGGCACATGGCCCACTTTGTACACTTATGATTGCTGTTATTTATTGAGTATCTACTCTCTCTGCCACCTCCTACACTAAGCACTTTACATGTACTCATTCTAATCCTAAGAAAGAGAAAAAGAAAGAAAAACAGGAGCCTGCAAGGCTGTGCGGTACATCATGTAGCCCACATTTTACAGAACCGACTTAGCGTCCTTGTGGTAAGAGTGTTTCTGGTGAGATGGTAAAGTCGTGTGTTTGTGAATCGCACATGATTCAGTTCAATTTTTTTGGAGTTAATGATTCTACAAGAAAATATAGTCGAACTAGACATTCACTTATGGTGGAGCTCCGCTGGGGTTCCTGGGCCTGCTGACTGTTTGGTCCTTAACTCTTAGTAACAGGGCTTCTCCCTCCCTTCCCCCACGCCCAGAGTCCTCCTAACAGAGCCCCTGGCCGAGAGGCTGCTGCTCTCAGGCCCTGGCCAGGGTGATGGATGTGAGTTTGCTCAGTCCTTACTCCACGTGGGATAACCAAGAATGTCCAGATTTTTACTTAAATTAGAACTGGCACACAAAGCACACAGTCTGGCAAAAGAGGACTAAGCAGATACATGTGAACTACCACAGTCAAACAGCCTCTAGTGGCACAGCTGTGGGACATCGATGTACTTGTCAATGGCGGGGATGGGACAGGAGGCTGCAGGCCACTGCACCTTCCTAAGGCCACTCAGGAAAAGGCCAGTCCCCAATTTGTTTCACTGTGAGGCGGTTGCGCGGTTAGAGCCCAGACACGGTCACCAGACTCCCAGACTTGGATTCAGCTCCACATCGTGTCACCTTGGGTAAAGGATTACATCTCTGCATGCCTGGGTTTGTCACCTGGCAGCATGGATGCTCAGGTGACTGACCCGTCAGGACTGCAACAAAAGAACTGAAGCTGCAGGAGCGAGCTGGCTGGTGCTGTGCGGAGCCGTGGTGCAGAAGGCCCTCACCAGGGGTGCCCAGAGCCGGGGTCTGTGCGCCGCGGACTGGGTCCAGGTCACAGGCGCTGGGTGAACAGAATGAGAAGACGAAGTGAGGATGTACTCGTTAGAAGCTCACGAAAGGCCTTCTTCCCCTTGGTTGGGAACGACCCCCCGGAAACTAGCCCCAGGCCGCACCTGGATTCAGCTGCAGGCAACTCAGAGGAGCACGAGCCCAGGGGCCTCGGGAGGGCTTCGGTGGTTAGGAGGGGGGTGAAGGGAGACTCGGGAGGGCCGCGGGTGGGAGGTGGGTGGGGAGGGGGTCCTCTGG
The DNA here is from genome assembly GCF_037993035.2 of Macaca fascicularis. NCBI lineage: Eukaryota > Metazoa > Chordata > Mammalia > Primates > Cercopithecidae > Macaca > Macaca fascicularis. The sequence continues at coordinate 53,126,537 of NC_088383.1, read as the reverse complement.
AGGGTCTGGAGCCCGCAGAAGCCTGGCGATGACGCAGGCCCAGTGCACTTGTCCCGGGGCTCCTGTCTAGGCCCACAGAAGCTCCATGTTGGTTTCTTTGTACCCACATCACACTTACCGTATTTCTTCTTCTTCTTTCTTTTCCTCCCCCAGCAGCTCTAAGAGCCCTACAGCTTGCATGGAAACGCAACAGACTTCCCTTTTGCACTGTCTGCGGGGACAACTGTTTCAGCCATGAGGGGACGAGGGGACGCTGTGCTGTGGGGAAAGCCCGGGGAAAGCCCGGGTGGCAGGAGGTGGCGGGGCTCCTGGAGGAGGTGCTGGGATGTGCTGCTGTGGCTGCTGAGAAAGGTCCTGAGGACGCAGCCCGCCCCTTCCCCGAGCTTCGAGCTTCCAGGGAGCCCCGCGGGGAAGACCGGCAGGGTCTCCGGGAGGGCGGAACAGGGGAGCCTGGAGTCTCAGGGCTGAGGGGAGCAGAGTCTTTCTGGGAGGTGAGCGTCCCCAGCCTGCCCTCCCTGCTCACTGCAGGTCGCGCACCTGCTCTGCTCTGCTCTGGGCCTCCCCTCAGCCCTGGCCTCGAGGCAGTTTCCTTTCTGCCAGGTAGATTCTGTGCAACTTCATTTATTCAGAATCTGGATCAACAAATGAACACTCAGGGAGGAAAGGGGTGTTTGGAGGGGTGGAGAGGTTTCCAAGCAGGCGCCCACCTGAGGGACCCCTGAGGGGAAACAAAGGGGACTTAAAGCCAGGTTTCCAGCTCGGCCACCCCTTCCTTTTTTTGTCTTTTTTCTTTTATTAAAAGAAATATAAACAAAGAACTTGAATTATTTTGAAATAACTCTTGGTAGCTGGACTGTGTTCTGTTGACCACAACATTGCTCTGGGACTGAACCGCGTGGGTCTCTGCTCTTCCTAAGTGTTACATAAGAATAGCGAACCCATGAGGTCAGCTTTAAACCAGTTTCTTCCCATAACCTCCTGGACCAAGGCCCAAGGAAGGCCGGGAGGAGCTCAAGGTCCAACTCTCACCAGGAGGCGCCTCTTCTCTCTCTAGTTGGCAGGAGGCGATGAATGTCTCCCAGTAATTTAAGATTGTTCGTGTTTGTGTAGAAAAGCCAAGCACGGGCCCATATTCTAGATGATTGCTTGTGGCAGGCAGAAGGCCATCAAAGACAAACGCAAACAAATGAAAAGGTGTCTTTTGAAGCTAATGGAGCAGATCAGATTGGTGAAAAATAGATTAACAATAGCATTGGCAACAAAACTTTCAGCATAGTGCTTGCCTGAGAGGACTTACAGCCCTTTAAAATTGACAGTGGGACCAGGCACCATGGCTCACAACTGTAATCCCAGCACTTTGGGAGTCTGAGGCGGGTGGATCACTTGAGTCCAGGAGTTTGAGACCAGCCTGGGCAACATAGTGAAACTCTGCCACTACTAAAAATACAAAGATTAGCCGAGCATGGTGGTGCTCACCTGTAATCCCAGCTACTTGGAGGCTGAGGCACGAGAATTGCTTGAACCTGGGAGGCAGAGGTTGCAGTGAGCCAAGATCGTGCCACTGCACTCCAGCCTGGATGACAGAGTGAGACTCTGTCTCAAAAATAAAATAAAATAAAATAAATAACATTGCCACTGGGTGGGACTGTAGACAAGGCAAAGACGTGTCTACAGTTCCAACCAAGAGTAAGGCAATTACAAAAATCGACTTTTGCATACCTAAGGGCATTGCCTAGATATTTGGAATCATATATCTGGTTAATCTGAGTTTTTTCATAGAAAGCAGGTAAACATAGCCAAATTTTATAATGAAGTAAATTTTCAATCTCATGTTAACCTTAACTCTTTCATAGTCTGAATAGATCATATTCACAGTGATATGAGAGCCAGATATTTTAAATAAAATCATAGGAATAATGTTCTTTGTTTATGTCACAATTACACTAAGTCAGCAGTCCCCAACCTTTTTGCCACCAGGGACCAGTTTCATGGAAGACAATTTTCCACGGGCAGGGTGTATGGGTCAGGATGAAACAGTTCCACCTCAGATCATCAGGCATTAGTTAGATCCTCATAAGGAACGTGCAACCTAGATCCCTCATATGTGCAATTCACAACAGGGTTCATGCTCCTCTGAGAATCTAATGCCACTACTGATCTGACAGGAAGCAGAGCTCAGGTGGCAATGCTCACTCACCACTCACCCCATGATGTGCATCCCAGTTCCTAACAGGCCACAGACCAGTATGAGCCCACAGGTTGCAGACCCCTGCTCTACGTAGTCCAAAATGGCTTACCAAATGCACCCTTCCAAATATGCCAGATATTCACTGTGTGCTAAAATTTCTTTATTATAAGAGTCAGAGTTAGTAAATAAAATTATAAAAACAAAAGACACATATAATATAATGTAAAATATGATCCAGATCATGACTCCTTCCTTATGACTTTCTAAAATGTAATATTTTGCTTGGAAAGTGTCACAACTTGTAAGTGTGGCAGAAACTCACTAGAAACAGCATTCTGAGTACTCCCGTGACAACATTGTTAAAACACTCTGAGACCATGCATTTAATATTCTATATTAAGGCCTCTCTACTCCCATAATTTCCCCTACATAGCACTATGAAGTCATGTAAGGGTAGTCAGAAGGAAACAAAACTATTAAAAATATCTTCCAAAAATGAAAAGATGCCAAAAAATCACACAAGGACTTAATAACCATGGTATTTACAATGGAAAATAATGCTTCTGCCAGAAACTCTGTTTTTACTAGCCAAGGCTTTTTTTCATGTTTAATTTTATATACAAGCTTTGTGCCTGGATTTATGATTAAATTATTTTCTTTTCAATTCCCCTTTGTTACCTTGGTTTTGTTGATATTGAACTGTTTGAATTCTACAGCAATAGCAAACAAACATAAAAACCAACTTCTATACACAGTGCTGATTAGGCCCAGCTCTAATCACTGAACCAACTGTAGGAGACAGATACTATTATGTTGCTCTGTATACACAAAAGAGCTGAAGCACTCAGAGGCTAAGTAACTGCCCAAGGTCACACAATTGCTAAGTGGTAGAGCTGGGAATTGAACTCAGGCAAGACTGACTCCAGAGCCTGTTTCCACCATTTTTCTAAGCTGTCTTTTTATAGCATTTCTAGAACTCTCAGAGCAGCAACCCAGTGATGTTAGCCCAAACTCATCAATTTTGCAAGTTATAGGATCTGTCTGCTCCTTGAACAAACCTTTCTCAAGCACAAATTGGATTCATGTTTTTGCATCTGTATGAAAGGCACAGGGACAGACAGGGGAAAATTTGTGTCTACTACTCCTGAAAGATTCAGAGTTTCTGAGTAAGATGAAGTCATAGAAGTTTCATTTGTCTTTTGGCAAGGGGAGGGGCTGAGCTCAGACTGCAGCGTCTGCTCAGCGTAGCCTCCTCCTCCTCCCAAGTCATTCACTCTAGAGTGAGGGGGAGCCTTCGCTGTGCTCCCCAAAGCTCTTTCCTGCCCTAGGGTCCTGCCCTCGACCACCCTCGCGCATGAACTCATCATGGTTCTCCGCAGGTCTCCTCTCTTTGATGCAGCCATTACTCCATCGTCAGGTAGAATATCTTCACCTGTTCCTCTTCTACTCACAGAAGAAAGTTCAGCCTCCTTAGGCCAGCACTAAAGGCCCCAACTTATCTGCTGCAACCCGGAGTCACCTCCTGCCACTCTCTGGGACACTGTGCTCCCAACATAGGACTACTCCCTGGCTCCTCCACCTTTGCTGGGGCCTTTGTCTCTTCTCATCTCTCTCTTTCTTGGCCTTGTGCCGTGTCCTCCACAAAGCCTCCCCAGCCAGCCCTTATAGTGAGAGGTAAAGTATTCCTCCTCTCATCCAGCCACAGCACTCCAGCCTGGGCGACAGAGCGAGACTCCGTCTCAACAAAAAAAAAACAAACAAAAAAAAAGTATTCCTCCTCTCTGTGCTCCTGGACCTCTGAACCTGCCTCTACCAGAGCATTTGACAGAAATGTTAATAGCCTTCTAGAGCACAAGGGATCCTCTCCTCCTCCCCATTCTCTCTAAGTTGCAAGCACCCTGAGGGCAAGTCACCACACTTTCCAGCCTGTGGGATCTATCACAGAGTTCCAGGAACCTGAAGGTCAATAAACCTACCTCCCTCCTGGAAAAGAATGTTCTGCAGCCTCCCTGCCCTGCAGGCTGAACAGGGGACGACTCTGCAGAGACAGATTAGAGCCCCACCCTGCTGCCCCAGCTGGCCCTCAGCTTCAGCTGCCGTCTCTCTCTCCAGAAAGGCCGCTGCAGCCCTCTCTGCATCCCCTTGGTGTCTGCGTATACCCCTGAAGGGTGGTACAAAGCAGGGGGCAGTAAAATGAGGCACAAATTCACATTAAAATATATACAATTCAGTGAGCAGTATTACACTGAGGCTTTGCAGAAAGCTCCAAGGGAGCAGGAAAGAAATCAGACCTTCCCCACCCCAACCCCGGGATTTTAGAGAAAACTTCATGCCGCTGGTAGCCCTCCAACTGAAGGATGAGGTCAAGATGGGACCTGCTCATCCCCAAACTGCCCGCCAGACCTCAGTGTGGCTGGTGTGTCCCACAGCATTGGTGCACACTCAATCCATGCAGAGAACTCAAGGAACAGCAAAATGCAGGCCCAGCGGGGTGGAGTCCTGGGAAGCCTGTGGACAACTGCAACACAGCACCGCAGGATTCATTCATTCCTTCAACAAACACCACTGAACAGGTACTACATACTGACCAAGGGCTACATTAAGGCTAGGATGATGAGCAGACTGCTCCCCATGCCCGGGGACAGATGAGGAGGATGGCCATGGTTCAGATGCACGACCACTTGGCCCAGTGCCAGCTGCTGGAAGAGTGGAGACTGGCATGGGCTGTGTGTGGGCAGAGAGGTTTCTCCAGGGAAATGGCTGCTGTGGAGGGAGGGGACAGGGGTCAGGGAGAACACTGGAGATAGCAGAAGCACCAAGGATAAACAAGACCTGGAGGGGAGCTCCCACCCCAGGGCTGGAAGGGGAGCCCCAGAGGCATTCCAGGCTGGAGTGATGTGTTCACGCCTGTGTGTTACTCTTCTCTTCCCCAACTGAAGTCAGAGAAAGACCGTGGAGACTAGTCAGAAGTCTAAAAAATCTAGCAGTTTGCAGCTTGGATTTGGAGTCGGGGAGTGGGTAGAGGTGGACATAAGAGGCTTGGAGGAGGTAAATTAGTAGATTTAGGAGAGTGGGGTGGAGGGGAGGCTCAGGGACACTCTGATTACTCACTTACATCACTGAACCTTCACCACGGCTTCTCTGACATTTCCTTGATGCATTCATCAGCTAGTTATGAAAGCTTCAGGGAGAGCTTGGAGATAAAAAACTATTCAGGCTCTTGCATGCATGTAAATATTATTTTCTTGAATTCAAATTTACACGATAAGTTGGCTGCAAGCAGAATTTGTTTACTTCAAAGCCCTGTACATGCTCTCCAGCAGATAGGAAGCTAAAATTAGCTTGATATATTTGTGGGCATTTTTTTCCTAATTTTAATTAGAAATTAAATGTAGATTAAGTTAGAAGCATGTAATTAATTGCTAATTAATTTTTTTTTTTGCCAGCACACTGCTCTGCCAATTTTCTAATTAAAATTTTAGTGCCACAGTACTTATAGGAATTTTTAATGCATTTTATTCATGGTTTCTTGTGTTTTTCCAAAGATAAGTTATTCTTTTTCCTCTGAGATTTTATTTTATAATCTTATCAGTAAACCTTCTCTTAGTTATCAGGGTAATTCCTAATTTCCATTAAGCCCCAGAAGTTCTTCCCAGGACACACAGTGTATTTTCTTTTTCTCTTTATTCATCTTTGAATGAGTATGGCTGTTGGCTAGCTTGTCTCAAGTCAATTTACATGGCACATAAGCCCTGGCCATTGATCTTTCTTTTTGTAAAGCCTCATCAAGCTTATTTTTTAAAATCTCTCTAGCTCATTCTAAAGCATCTTCTAGAGTCTAGGAGGAATTCCTCTCATCATTTTAGGAAGACTGAGAACAATAAAGGGTCCACTAATCCCTTAGTTATGGAACGTCACATCCAATGGAAAAACACACAGGTCTGCTTCTGGAAGCTGCAGATCAGCCGCAGAGCCCCTCCACCTGTCTCACAGGCGCACCAGCACCAGAAACCAGCTCCAGAGGAAACGCTCGGAGGCCCGCCGTTCACAGAAAAGACCAGCCGTTCACAGAGAAGGCCAGCCGTCATGTTTTTTTTTTTTTTTTTTTTTTTTTTTTGAGACGGAGTCTCACGCTGTCGCCCAGGCTGGAGTGCAGCGGCGCGATCTCGGCTCACTGCAAGCTCCGCCTCCCGGGTTCCCGCCATTCTCCTGCCTCAGCCTCCTGAGTAGCTGGGACTACAGGCGCCCGCCACCGTGCCCGGCTAATTTTTTGTATTTTTAGTAGAGACGGGGTTTCACTGTGGTCTCGATCTCCTGACCTTGTGATCCGCCCGCCTCGGCCTCCCAAAGTGCTGGGATTACAGGCTTGAGCCACCGGAAAGAACATTCGTTTCCAGAAAGCTAAAAACCTAAGATGTGTGATGATGGAATCCTTAATCTACTCTTTAGTGACCACTCCGACTCACTTTCCCCGGCTATAAATCATAAACGCTGTGAAATTGCAAAGGCATCCTGCACCCCACACCTGACGCCGACAAGGGGCGCGGTCCCCCACCGCACCTCTCTGTGCTTCCAGCCCTGCCCCTGTAGGCACTGGAAATCATTGCCATAGCGGGGCCATGTCCAGACAGAGGCGCGCAAGAAGGTCTGGGCTCACCTTGGCCCCAGCTCGTCCACTGCCGCCCACTCCAGACCCTGCCCCCGGCCCCAGGCAGCCCCATCCAGGGCGCAGGGGTGGCCTGAGCACGAAGGGGGCTGGGCTTCGACCCTCTCAGCCTAACTTTCCTAACTTTCAGGATCTAGCCGTGTTGCCCAGGCTGGTCTCGAACTCCTGGGCTCAAGCGATCCTCCCACCTCGGCCTCCCAAAGTTCTGGGATTACAGGCGTGAGCACCCGGCTTTACTTTAAAACTTAGCCTAGGTGTTTTATTCCTGTTAAGTCCTGAGGAAAATAACCCCTCTGTAGCATAAGTCTTCCCTGTGAGGCCTCTCCTGACCCTCCACCCTATCCCGCCCCAGGACGGTGGCCCTCCCCAGCAAGCCATCTACCTGGGCCCCAGACAGAAGGTAGGCTCTTGAAGGGCAGGTCTGGGTCCCCCTCACCACAACACTGTCACTGTCCCCAGGTCAGAGCACTTGGCGGGTGTGCAGGTGTCCCCCAGATGGAGGAGGCTCACTCACAGGAACTGGGGAGACTCCCGTGTCAGCCTCAATTTGATTATTTTCAGCTCAAGGAGATGGAAATGTCAGGGCTAAGGGGCTGTAAAGACTTTAATTCCTACAGCATCGGTGACAAGGAACATCCGGATCTCATCCTCAGTGATCCCTGCCCCAAGCAGCCAGGGACCCAGAACCATACTTACCTCTTCTAGGGACAATAGCAGATGGGTGCCAGCCACCAAAGGCCAGTTCAACAACCAGCAGCCATTTCAAGTAGGGCACGGAGAGAGTCCCAACCTCTTGTGTTGGTTTTACTAGGACTGAGGGGGTGGGTCCACAGTGACATCCAAATACAATTCTCACTTCAGTTGGAGCTGGCTCAATACTGACACTCAATGAAAAGCATCCTTATCTCATTCAGGAAGTAGATTTTTCTTTCTTTTCTGCCAGAAGTATTATAAAGGGATGCCTAAATAATTTCTAGGCAAAGAGGGACTTTCTCCCAGGGCACCTACAAACATCACACGCCCCTTTCCTTTCCCCTTTTGCAGTCTGCAAAGTCCATCTTCTATGAGAGTCATGCGGTGCTTGGCTCTTCCTTGCTGAAGAACAAAACGCACAGTCACAGCCTGTTACCCTTGCTTTCTTCCCACAAAGGAGAAATTGTTATATAGGCATAGCCAGAATCCCCAAAGCGTGTCCTACACAAATGCCAGTACATTCAGATCACACACGTTTTCTCTCTCCACACACATCCACACACACAGACACACACACACACCCATCAAACTGATGTTGGAAGAATTCTGAAATACAGAAGTCTTAAGATGGACCCTAGGCTCATGCCTGTAATCCCAGCACTTTGGGAGCCTGAAGAAGGAGGATTGCTTGAACCTGGGAGTTCAAGACCAGCCTGGGCAACATGAACAAACCCTATCTCTACAAAAATGAAAAAAAAAAAAATAGCCATGCATGGTGGTGTGTGCCTGTAGTCCCAGCTACTCAGGAGGCTGAAGTGGGAGGATCACTTGAGCCCACGAGGTTGAGGTTGCAGTGAGCTGAGATCACACCACTGAACTCCAGCCTGGGTAAGAGTGCAAGACCCTGTCTTACACACACACAAAAAAGATGGACCCTAAAAATGAATAGGTTTCCCCAGGCAAAAAAGTAAGAACATTTGAAAAGGAAGAACCCTGTGATTCTGATGTTTAATGACCTGCCTGACAAGGACTGTAGCCACCTCAGGCAAGAGAGTTAGTGGGTTGAGGCCTGGCTAGTTGGTCCCTAACTTAGTGGCCTTTCAAGCCACTTGGACCTTGGCCTCCATTTCTGCATCTGTTTCTTGGGGACCATAGTGGTCCTAGGCCAGCTGCATCACAGGGTACATATGATAGAAGGATCTGGAACTCTGAGTTAGGAGTGTCTTGCTAGGATATTATTAGTCGTTTCTATTATTAAAGTCAAAGTCTAGCATTCAGAGATGTTAGAAGGTCACGTTTGTATGATGAGTGGTTCAAAACACTGAAGACTTTGAATGCCAAGTGAACAAACAAGTAGTACTTACACTAAAGGAATTCGGGAGGAATAAAGGAAACTCATATTTATTGAGCAACTACTATGTGCCAGGCACAAGATTTTGTGAAACTAGTGCTAAATATTTACAGTTTGCTGATGAGGAAGTGGGGTCTCTAGAAAGGGAGAGATTTCCATATTGACACACACCTGGTGAGTGTAGGAACTGTACCTTAGAGCCAGATCTCTCTCCGTCCAAAGGAAGTGACTTAGCAGAAGGGAAGGAGTGGAAAACATCCTCATCACTCTCATATCCTTAGGATCCCTTGTTAGTACAGAGGCCGCCAGGAGCTTCTTACATGTGTGTTTTTAACCTAGTCGGCCTGTTCCATTAGAGACTGTTTTCAACTCTCTCATACGTCTGCCTTCTCTAATTCTGTTCTGGGACCACTTTCCTCTTGGAGAATTCATCCTCCTCCTTTGTACCCTTCCCAGTCTCTTTCCCCTCCATTCCCATAAACTTCTGTGCATGTTCCTGTTACGGCACTCGGCCTGCTGCAATGGAATGCATCTGTTCTGTGCATTCTTCCAGTAAAAAAAATTACGTCTTCCAAAAAATATGGAACCAACCACTAATTATGGCACATCTGCTTTGTTTCAAAAGTGAGCATGGACAAGTCCAGGGTGTTATCTCCAGACTACTCTGGAAAGCTCTCAGCACTCTCGGAACTCACAAAGGATATATGAGCAATTGCTCAGAGACTAGACTGCAACCTGTTTCCGTGGAACTCCCACAATGGCCTCACAGCCAAAACTGTGGGAAGATCTAGGAAGAAGAAATAGACTCTAACCTGGGTCAGATGAAGGGTGGGCGAAATAATTGAAAATCTTATACCAAAGAGGATAGAAAGAAAAGTCATTCTCAGTGCAGAAGAGTAGCAGAGAATCATTTTAAAAATGTGCATCCCTAAGAGGCCAAAGGAAAAGGAGCAGAGGCTGACCAAGTGTCCCTGTGTGACAGGAAAAGCTGTAAGTTGCGTCTGTGGCTTTCTCTCCCCCAGCACGTCCACCCTTCTCCATTAAGGGCCCTCTCACTGAGATTAATCAGCCTCTCTCTTTAAAACTGAAAGTGACTGCTGGCATGCAGTTCCTCTCACATCTGGATTACTAACCACCTGCTCCTCAAATTTAAAAGTATAATGGGATTGAATTCAAATTTTTACAAAACTTAGGAACTTAGGGGGCCAACTTTGCAAATCACAATTGATTTCCAAGAGAGATGTCCTATTATATTTGTTTAACAAACATGGATGTTTCATACATCAGATGCATTCTCAAGGTGTCATCCAATCCTCTTTTATTTAGTTATTGAAAGTAAGGCAAACATGTGTTTTTTAAAAAGTCTAAATATTTTAAAATGATAGCAAATCTCCCTCACAACCAGACCCCCAGATTCCTTGCAAGAGGTAACCATCATGAATAGTTTTTCTGTGCCTCCAGACATCTTACACATATGTAAGCCCAGGTATTCACTTGTGTTCATTGCGTTCATATCCTTTTCTTATCAAATTAGAGCAGTCAGCGCCTACTCTTCTGAATCCAAGTTTCTTTGCTATAACAATACATTTCAGCACATTCAGACTCACTCATTCTTTTTCAAAACTGCGTTGTAATTTATTTTAGGGAAGAATGATCACGCATTTTCCCAAGTCCCTTTAGATTGCATTTAGGTGCATTCCGTCTTTTGCCTTTATAGGTAATACCACACCCTTGCCATTGCACAAAGTGCTCTCCCAAAACATCAGAGGCCCTCCCCCTACCTTGCCACATTGGCTATATGGGACAATTTACCTTTTTCCAGGCTCAGTGGTGAGCAATCCTATGCTGTCTCTTTATTATTTAGTCTTTTCTTTCTCTATAGACTGCCAAGTGTGTTGTCAATTTTTCCACTGAGTGTGGCATTTTGGTGACTGTTTTGTAATCCCTGGCTTTATATTAGTGACATGTTCTTTTTCTGACATGTTTGGCAAGTATTTTTCCAGTTTGACCTTTTTTTTAAATTTAACTTCTGCCATATTTTTCATTGGTGAATTTTAGTTTTATTTTTACATATTCATATGCATGAGTGTTTTCCCTTATAGTTTCTGGGTCTTGTTTTGTTTTGCTTAGCAAGGCCTTACCCGCTCTCTTGAGAGACAAACAAGAAGATTGAGGTAAAGTGAGAGATGTACTTTTGTCTGGAAGAGGAACTCTTAGAATATGTCATGTAGTGATAAATAATTTAATGCAATCACAAAACATTCCAAACATGCTCCTTTTTAGAAACTTGGTGATTTTTTTATAAATCAGAAAAATAAATAGCAGGGTAAGGTAGCAAGATCGGCTCAGTCAGATGTTAAAGGCTAGAATGATTAAAATCCAGCAATTCCAGTGCAGAAATAATCAGAGAAATAGAACAGGACAGAATCCAGAAACACAACCAAGGATAAATGGAAGTGTTGGATTTTATAAATGTAACATTATTTCAGCACCATAAGTAAACAATGCCCCAAAAAAAAAAAAAAAAAAAAAAAAAAAAAAAAAAAAAAAAAAAAGCTCAATTGGAGGTCAGAGTAAGGAAAAGGAATGTAGTCTCCTGCCTAAGTCCTCATACCAAATTTATTGGCAGTTGTGGCAAATATTTAAACATAGTTAATGAAGTCACAAAAGTACCAGAAGATAATGTATTTTTATAATATTGGGATAAATAAAGCCTTTCTACACATGCCCAGAATTAATTAATCATCAAAGAAGTGATGAACAAATTTGACTATGTGAGATATGCATAGTTCTGCAAAACCACATAATCAAAATCAAACAACAATGTAAAAGCTGGGAGAATATACTAACAAGACACATGACAATGAATAAGCATTCACAATGAACAAAGAATTTTTTTCAAGTAGTTAAGAAAGTAAGGAGATAAAGATAATGATTGAATTAATGTAAACTATAAGAAAGTATAAGCAAACTTACATAAAACCAAACCTTCAGAATCAGCAAAGCTGTGAAAAAGAAAATGACCACAGCCACAAAATGGGAACACCACTTGGCAAAAGGTTGAACTCCATGTCATTGCCAATATTTCATCCTTTTTTACTTACAAAATATCAATTTTTCAATCAAAATTGGAAGCGCACATAGTCTTCAAGTCAAGCATACTACTTTTAGATATTTTTAATATATTTTAACATGTACAGTGGATACTTATACAAGTTTTATTATCCATTGGATTGCTTAGAAATTTTTTGTTAAGTCCAAAAATACCAGTGTCATGCAGGGTATAGCAGGGTACACACTGCTTGTGGGCGCAGCAAGTGGTACAATCAATAAGAGAACCACGTGGCAACAGCCAGCAAAGTTGAAGATGTGTGTCTCGTATGATGCAGCAATTGCCCTCCTAGGCAAGTGTGTGTGCATGTGGGTGTGATACATACATTCCATTCCTATGATGGCAAGTACTGTTTCACAAGATATATGCATCTTCAATTAGTCCATGTTACATGATGTGTACCTGTGAAACACACATGTATATATGTACACATATGAATGTACATGTGTATGCAGTATATACATGTGCATCTGCACATGCTTATACTGTGTATATACAAATGTGCATATGCATAATAACATATAATATATATGGGCATATGCAAACATGCATGTGTGTCTGTATCCTAGAGAAATTCCCACACACATATATATATACAGTAACATGTACAAAGACATTGATTTGTACCATTGTTTATAACAAGAAAAAAATGTACACAACATGGCTGTCAGTCAGGAAATGCATGTATAAGTTGTAGTTTATTCATACAATGGAGTATCATGCAACAGAATACACAAATTATATCTATATGTATCTACATGGATAAATATCAAAAACACAAGGCCAAATGTAAAAAATCAAGTGCAAAATATATGTGAAATATGATTCCATTTGTATATGGATATATCCAAATGTAGTAAAAATTATACAATAATGCTGTTAATGAATTATACCAGGTTCAGGAAAAGCAGTGCTGCTGAGGGGTAAGGCCTTTTGAGCTTGACATTATCATTCTTAAAAATTCTGAAGCAAATTGGCAAAATATTAACATGCTAAAAGTTAATATTTCAATGAAAAATATATTTCATGTCCTATTCCTGTCTTCTTAAAGGCATGCATATATATCTTTACGTGAGAACATGAAACATACTGTTTATTTCTCTTTGCAGTCCTTTTTTTCTATTTCCTTTTCTCTCCCTTTTGTTTCATCCTTCCTCCCTGCACCCACATCACCCTCTAATTCCCCCCACACACTCCAGCCATCCATGCCAACAACCAATTGTGCTGCTTTCTATATTGCCCCTTGCTCTCACAATCATATACAAATGTCCATTCATCTTTGCATATATGTATATACATATATACAATATGTAATACTTATGAGCGGATAGTAGGTATGTTGTATGTGCTTTCTTCATTTTACTTTTCCCACTCAACAATATCAGACGGAAATCTTGCTACTCACTCTCTCTCCCTCTCCTCTTTTTATCCACTGCATTATAATTTATGCTATGGATGAACAGAACCTATTTAACAGTTCCCTTACTGAAAAGTATTCAGTTTGTTTAGTTTCTCTGAACAATGCTGTGATAAGCACTTTTGTCCAAAGATCCTTATCCATGGTGCCTCATTTTATGGGCCCTAGAGGATACCTACATGTGATGGTTAATACTGAGTGTCAACTTGATTGGATTGAAGGATACAAAGTATTGATCCCGGGTGTGTCTGTGAGAGTGTTGCCAAAGGTGATTAACATTTGAGTCAGTGGGCTAGGAAAGGCAGACCCACCCGTAATGTGGGTGGGCACAATCTAATCAGCTGCCAGCGAGGCTAGAATATAAGCAAGCAGAAAAAAATGTGAAAACAAGAGACTGGCCTAGCCTCCCAGCCTACATCTTTCTCCCGTGCTGGATGCTTCCTGCCCTCAAACATCAGACTCCAATTCCTTCAGTGTTGGACTCGGACTGGCTCTCCTTGCTCCTCAGCCTGCAGACGGCCTATTGTGGGACCTTGTGATCGTATGAGTTAATACTTAATAAACTCCCCCAGTTGTATTTCTTTAAAAGTATGAGTATTTGTTGTTTGAAAATATCTTATTTAGGTACCTTACTTAGGCAAGTGTTCTTCCAAAAGAATTTTCTCTATATCCTGCAAGCTACTTTTTTTAAAATGTTAAGGAGAGGAAATGCAGAGTGCTTTCTTTTTGTTTTTGTTTTGCTTTTCTCTTCTGCTGACTTTTCTTTAACCATTCATTTAATGCCTCTTATCTGCCACTAGACACTTTAAATGAATTATCCTCAGCTTTCCTCGCTGTTTATTTGAAGTGTTTGGAATTCTACTTTAATGTTTCTGTTGGCTTTTTAGCAATACCTCATTGCATTACATTTGAAGTGATTGTTCTAGAAATTACAATACATTTCCTTAACTTTTACAGCCTACATAGAGCTAGTATTGTACCACCCAACTTAAAATATAGAAATCTTATAGATTTCTTTTAGAGGTTTGGAATAACATTTGAATGCTACTCTTAGCTCAGAAACTTGAGTGCCTGAAGTTTATGGTTTGTATTTTTATTCCATTTTCCAGTAGTCTGATGAAGATAGGAAAAGAAATTCCTTGTCTCGAGCATACCTCCTAAATTCCAAAAGGAAACAAACCATTGCCTTTTGTCTCTTGTGCTTCCTCCCCGTTTGTGAGCACATACATGCAAGCATGTTCATACACACACACACACACTAGCATACACTTGTACAAATGTAGGCTCTCATGCGGCATATTTATGTTTTTAAAAACTGTTGATCATTTGGAAATCAATAAGATTTTAACTCCTTCACCAGTTCATTACTGTGTGAGGAGTGGAACACACACTGTGCTATAGCACGCTTTGGGCACACTTCTTGCCCTCCCCATGTTCATGCCCTACGTACCTTTGCAATACTCTCCCCTGGGGCAGGGCATAATTATAGTCCTCTGATCATCCAACACAATGTGAAGATAATACAAATTAATTGCAAAAACAAAATTGCACATTTGGAAAAGATGCAGGATTTCATGAGTTCCCAAGAAATGTCAGGGCCTGTCTGATCACATCACACCTTCCACCTGTGACTGACTCAGACCAGTCACCAAAGAGTTAAGAAAGGCTCTTGACAACATTTTTGAAAGCTTCTCATGTTTTTGCAAAAATAACAGGCCTTTTAATTTCTTGGGAAGGGATGTTCTTGTACCACTAGCCTTGAGCTGTGCCCATGATGATCTATAAGAAAATAATTTATGGATCACAGCAGATCAACACAGATTTTTTTAAATGATCAATTTTATCACAGCTCAGTGGCAAGTTTATAGAACAAAAAAAAAGAGTGTCACTTGATAATGAGAAGAAACCTTAAAAGAACAAATTTTAAAGGGCAGACAACCCCCTCCCCCACCACATAGACACACACACACAGACACACATATACACACAATCCTTAAATTCAAAGGCAGTCACTTGCCTGTTTCCTCAGGGAAAATCTAACTTAATCCCTTCAATGATCCCAGGTCTTCAAAAACAAAACTCTGGATTAACACCCTGAATTTAAAATCCAGGTGTCTTGAATGTCTTTGAAAGTACAATCTCAAAAAGCAAAGAAAAAATCTTCAGGTAGGAGGGGGAAAAAATACCTACAACAGAGAGAAGAAAACACATAATATCCCAGTAAAATATCTTGGCACCTGTATGCTTGGCTGTACATGCACTATGTCGTACATGCACACATGTCCATGGGTACCCCTGGCCCCTACTTACACGGGGAAGGTAACCTGATGACGTATCCACACATCTGGCTGCTTCTACCCCGGCTAACTGACAAATACTCCCAAATATTTTGCTATTGGTTGATTTGACAGCCACTCTGGAATAGTTGGTTGGCAAGAGGTTTTAAAGCAACAGAAAACCCAAGGTAAAGGGTTGTGCCAGCATTGGCTGCTAGCTAATTTAAGGTCCAATGGAAAATGAAAATAAACAAGTATTAATCCTGAGAACCTTTTTGTGGAGTTATGAAAACAGTCTGTTATAAAACGCATCCAGATGTCAGCCAAGAGTGAGTCAATTGGAATAATAGCTTCAAGTGAAACCAGCAAAGGGCAGCAGGTCAGGCTGCGGGGATTCTAAGAAATGCCCACTCACAGACCCGGGGAGCGCGCTGCTGCACACCAGCCTGGAGCCTCGTCCACGACACAGAATTGTGTTAAACGATCTATAAAAAGAATTTATGGATCCCATGGATCAACATCAATTTTTTAAATTAATTTTGTCACAGCTTAAGGGCAGGTTTATAGAAGACCAAGACAAAAAAAAAGTGTCATTTGATAATGAGAAGAAACTTTATAAGAGCAACATTTTATTTGACAATTATTAAATTTTTATACCAGTGAAAACTGTTTAATTTTATAAAGACCTGTAAAACAATCTCCTGTTGATACACTAGCCCAGTTCTTCAAAAACACATGCCTAAGGATATTTACTGGAACATTTAATATTAAGACCTCTGAAGTAATCTACAAGTCAATCTGTGGAATATTGGTTAAACAAATGATGGTACACTTCTACAGTAGAACCAAATGCAAGTGTTTCTTAATTAATTAATTTTTTATTTATAATTGACAAAATGCAAATGTTGAAAAGGGTGATAGACCTCCTTGACAACTGCTGTGAAATCATGTCTAGCATAAATTAAGTATGAAAAAGCAAGTAACAGAGCATTAAACATCATTATTCAGCCATCTTTGCATAAATCAGTCTATCAATCTATGTTTCTCTGATTGTCTATGCAGGGAAAGTTCTAGAAAGAAGCCAATGTTCATGGTGGTCACCTCTGAGGAGTGTAGGAGCTGAGGGCAGAGGAGCTTTTCCTTTTTGTGTTGTAGTTTTCTAAAATGCTTTAGTTTTTCACATTAGCATGTATTGTTTTTGTAAAGTTTTTTAATTAATTGGTTTAAAATAGAAGGGGAGGGAAAGGCAAAAGAATGAGCAGCCTGTTGGAGTGCAAAGCTAACTAATGGGGCACTGGCAATCTGGTTCTTCAAAGGAAATGGGACTCCTATGAAAATACAGAAAACCTCTGAAAATGCAGAAAGTCCAACGGTCACCACAAGGGAATCAGTTTTACCCACCGTGTTTTCTCAAATGAGTGAGCAATTGCCTAAAAATACTACACGGTGTGGTTGCATGTGTTCAGTCACCACTCAGGGTCCTGATAGCATCTCAATTGCCTGATGCCAACTTCACTTTAACATTTACTTTTCATTTAAAAACAAATTGCTGATCTTCTCTGTCCGTGGAAAACCTTAGAAGTATTTCAGTCCCTGCCACCTATCTGGAGGCCTCATCGGCTGCCACTGGAAACCTGTGGCTGTCAAGGACCATGAGAGTTCCAGGTGGAATGTGGGGATAGAAACTCCTAGGGCCATCTCAGGACTGAGCTCACAAGAAAGCCCAACAGAACAAGTGGTCCCTCTCAGGAAGCAGGCACGCTGACTACATGGCGGGATGCCTGGCGCATCTGCAGGACAGGCCAGCCTGCTAGGTTAGGCCAAATCCCCGACTCTGCATAGTCATGGGTGGGAGGTCCTTGTCACTTGGGTTGGAGTAAGGAAGTTTTTACAAAGAACGTAGGAATACCACGATGCAGAGTCCAGTGCCCAAAGAAAGTCGGAACTTCATGAAGCCCCAAAAGTGAATCTAAGCATGCATCAAATTGAGTGGCAGGGGGAAAATGCTAATATAAGACCTGGGTACAGATACTGGGGTTAGGAACCCGAAGGATAAGGTGAGAGCAGGTGGGCTGAGACAAGTACGAGGAGTAAAGGGCTGGAAACAGGCTGTTTTTGTGGCCTGCCTTCAAGTTCCAGCCAGGGATTGGGTCCACTTAAAGCACCAGGAATGGGAGGTTTGCCCTCCCTTTGCAGGGCATGGCTCTCAATGCCCTGTGTATTCTGGGCTGCTGCTGAAGGGGATGCTGGTCCCCAGTGCTGCGAGCAGTATGGGAGCTCACGTCTCCTGGGCCGTGCCCTCCTGCTTGCTTTGCTATGGCCTAGGTGCACTCCTTTGCTTGGCTGTGGATTCATTTATGTACCCAGGGTGCTATGAATGAACACAAACTACTGTGCTCCAGCTGTTTCTGTGCATACCTGTTGGGATGATTAATTTTATGTAACAACTTGACTGAGCCACAGGATACCCAGACATTTGGTCAAATAGTATTCTGGGTGTGTCTGTTGGGGAGCTTCTCCATGAGATTCACATCCAAGTTGGTAAAGTGAGTAAAGCAGATTGCCCTCTCCAGCGTGGCTGGGCCTCATTCAATCCATTGAAATCCTGAATAGAACGCAAAGGCTGAGTAAGAAACGCCTCTTGTCTGACTGTCTTGAGCTGGGACCTCGGTCTTTTCCTGCCTTCAGACCCGGACTCTGGAACTACACCGAGGGCTCTCCTGCTGGCTCTCCAGCTTGCCAACTGCATGTCTAGGGACTTTTCAACCTCCATATGATGTAAGCCCATTCCTTATATTAAGTCTCTTTATATAAAGCCATGCACGATTGCTAACACCTATAATCCCAGCACTTTGGGTGGCTAAAGAGGGAAGAATGCTTGAGGCCAGGAGTTCAATACCAGCCTGGACGACATAGCAAAATCTCATCTCTACCAAAAAAAAACAAACAAAAAAAAGGTTTAATTAGCTGGACATGGTCATGCAGGCCTGTACTCCCAGCTACTTGGGAGGCTAAGGGAGGAAGAATATGAGCTCAGGAGTTCAAAGTTGCAGTGAGCTATGTTTCGTACCACTGCACTCCAGCCTGGGCAACAGAGTGAAACCCTGTTTCAAAATAAAAAACTCTTTATACACACACACACACACACACACACACACACGCTTCTGTTTTTCTGGAGAATCCTGGCTAATACATCTGTTTGTACAGTTACCTCCTTAGGATAAATTAATGAGAGATTTCCCAAGAAAAACCTTCTAGATTTTCACACATACTGCCACATTTCCATTCAGAAATGCTGTGTTAATTACCTTCCCAAACAGCCCTGCTTCTCATGTTGCTTCACTCCAGCTGGGCATTGTTCCACACGTTCAGCGCTAATTGACCATCTTGTTTAGGATTTTTTTCTTCCTTTTTGTGTATGTGATCTGTGCTTATGTCGCTTGTCCATTTTTATCTAGTTGGTTTCTTAGGTCAGGTTGTCCAGGAAAGAGATTCTGAAACAGAGATGTGCATGCAGGATGTCTGGGGCTCTCAGAGCAATGCCTGGAGGAAGGGAGGGCAGCAGGGCAGAGGCAGGGGGGAGGCAGGGTGGAGGCGGAGGCACAGAGCTGTGCACCTGCTGCAGGCCCTCAGCCCACAGCAGGGGTGCCCTGCAGCTGAGACAGCCTTGCAGAGTCTGGTCACACTCTTAGGGGGGCCTTCAACCCTATGGGAGGCAGCTTTCTTCAGCAGAGGGCAATTCCTGGGAAAGGACTCACTGTGAGCCTCCAGCTGCCAACCTCCTGGCAGCTGGGGAACAGGAATTCAGTCCTGAAGGAGGAATGTGGGCATGGACCACAGCACCCACCACAATTAGGGCGTTGGTAGTTTTCATATTGGTTTGCAAAGCTCTGTGCATGTTGATAATATTCATCTTCTGTCTTATTTTTCCCAATTCAGCTTTATTTGAAATTTTTATTATAATAGTTTCCATTCTGAAGAGTTTTTTCATAAATCTGAGTCAATTCTATCACATTTTCCCTTAAGGTTTCAGACTCTAAAATCTTGGTTTGAGAAGCCTACCCCAGCCTAAGATCACAAAATTATTCTCCTGCAATTCCTTCTACTGTTTTTATGGCTTTTTTATTTTACATATAATTAATCTGATAAAGATTTATACTTATTACTGTTGTAATTTTTGTTGCCAGTGTTTTACCAAATAAGTAACAAGCTGGGCTAATGTATCATACTGAGTAATAAACCCCAGCTATGCTGCCTTAAACACCATTTTTATTAATTTTAGGCATCTTCCTGCATATATGCATCTGTTTCTGGATGCACGTTTCCGTTCTGCCTCTCCCCATTGATCAATCTCCCCTGGGGTTAGCTCAAGGCTATTCTGATCATCGAAACATGGTGATACTCTTTAATAGCTACAGCAATTACCAGACAATTGCTGTCTTTTCCAGAATTTTCTTGGCTTTCCTTGCATGTTTCACTTCCAGATAAACTTTAGAACCCCTTGGCTAAGTTCTGAAAAGAAATTAAGTTAGGCTATTGACTAGAGTTATACTAAGTTTGCACATCAGTGGAAAGAGCTGGCATCTTTATAACACTGAATGCGTTCATCCTGGAGATTGTGCTATAGTTTTATGTTTTAAATGTTATTTTTATTATGTTTTTATCAGGTTTAGGCCATCTCTGTTAAGGAGATTAGGAAACTTTATTCCTTTCTGCAACAGTTTCTGGAAGAGTTTCAATAAAATAAATATGTTCCTTAAGTTTCAGCCACATACTCTTAAATTTTGGTTATTATTCTCTAAATACTCTGTAATTGCAGTGCTGATTTTCTCTGTGATATCAGGAGTGGGTTTTTTGTTTTTTTTTTTTTTTTTAAGTATTCTGGGGTTTTCAAGGTGTGCCTGCTTACCCTTTTGCCATTTGTTTCCGGTTTTGTTCCATTTGAGAAACTCTTGAACATTGCACGGGACCCACTTCTGCGGTTCTGTAGCTTTGTGCATTGCCGCAGCTAGCCGTGTGCCCCCTTCTGTGGTCTTCACTGGGAGTGCCTGCACTTCTCTGGATGGAACTTTGGTGCCTCATCTTCGTGTACATCCTCTGTGTGCCTCTATAATTCTTCTTCTTCCTGTGGGAGGACTTTTATGCTGTGCTTTAACAGCCACATGGCAATGACCAGCCAATCTTTTGCTCAGGCAAGTGTCTGCATCACCCAATCTGCTCATTGTGCCTTCTGTGTCATTTTTATTGTTGGCAACTGTGTTTTTCATTTTAAGTCCATGGACCACTTGTCAAAGATCGTTCTCTTTCATAAACTTACATCCTACATTTTATTGAGAATCCAAGTCCAGATTTTCAAATGATTTCCCCCTTTCTCTTGGAGTCAGCCTGCTTCCTGGAGGAACATGTGTCAGGTGCAGGGTGATTTTTTTATTATATTTATATATATATATGTATATATATAGACCTGCTTATCCTTACAAAGGGAGGTCCATGCAGCATTGGGAGGGGCCTGTCAGAGGCTGCTGGCTTCTGATTAGACTTTCTCAAGCTAAGATCAAAGAATGGAGATGTTGAGATCCCTAGGCATTCCGTTTTCCAGATGAGTTTCCAGGAGTACATGGGGGAGGTGGGGATAAATTTAGAACTAGAGGTAGAGGTGACAGGAGGTTCCAGCTCAGTGCTGAGTGGTTTACGTCCTATGTTTCTGGGGCAGTGCCTGTCATGGCTCTGTGACCAGGTAGCCTTGTAGGAGCAGCTCACTCCTGCCACTGCGTGTGGTTCCTGTAGATGGCTCTCCCACGAAGGCAATGGTGAGCACGGCAGGGAAAGCCCTGAACTCTGTCATAGGGGTTCACGTTTAGCTCCACCCTCCCTAGAACCCATATGTTTTCTCTGTGGCATTTTGCTCCCATTTCATAGAATCCCAGTCTTCTTGCCTTTTTGAAGACACCAAGCAGATGTTTTATAAAACATTCTTCTGTTTCCTGCAGAAAAAGGTTTTAGACATCTGCTGTTTCTCTAAGTCCACCATCCTCCGGATAACATGTTATTTTCCCTGAACTGCAGAGCTATTTCATGGGAACTTCTTTTTAATGTTTGCTTATATTTGAAAAAGCAAAAAAGTATATGCAAGCCTGGCATCTGCCAGCACACACAGAAGGAGGATTGTCCTGGGCCACTGCCCACTTCCTCCCCTCAGGGAGGTCAGAAGCACCCCTCATTCCCCGCACCGTGCAAGGACTGTCTGAAGGACTGATAAATACAGCTCTTAGCACAAGTTCCTCTTCAAAGCAGTCACTACTTAGGTGGAGCTGGGTCACAGATCCTAAAGACAGTGATGTCCCCCTTGGACCACCAGTTTCTGTGATTAGAGAGTCAGACGCATTCTGTGGACCTTTTTAAGGTTCATGAGGAACAAAATCTACCCATCACATCATGTGCCACTCCCACCGCTGTGGTCTGAATGTTTGTGCTCTCCAAAAATTCACATGCTGGAAGCTAATGTGATGGTGTTAGGAGTGGGGCCTTTGGGAGGTGACTAGGTCCTGAGTGTGGGTCCTGACTGGGAACCCCTGAGAGCTGCCGGCCCCTTGTTCCATGTGAGGGCACAGCCAGAAGGCACCTCCTATGCCCAGGGAATGAGCCCTTACCAAATATCACATCAGACTTCTCAGCCTCCACAACTGTAAGAAACAAATGTGAACTGTTTATAAGCTACCCAGTCTGTGGTATTTTGTCATAGCAGCCAGAATGGACTAAGACACCCATCTTTTCTTCTCTCACTTTCTCTTTTTCAAAACAAAAATAATAAGCATATATTGCTATATGCAAAGCAGCAGGCTAGGGACCCTGTATGCATTATTCCATTTAACTATTATTGCCACTCTATAGAGATAAGTGCTATGATTATCAACCCCACCTTATATGATAGAGGGGAAAACAGCTCAAAAAGGTTTAGTCACTTAGCAGAGGCCACACAGCTTATAACTGACAACCACGGAATTCAATCCTGATTATCACTCATCAACCCATGTTGAAGGGGCTCTGAAATCTGAGACACAGCACAGCCTTCATGCCGCCTTTTGCCCCACTGTGTCATGGGCTGGGGGTTGGTGTCTCAAGATGGATTAACAAAAGTACGACTACGGGAGGCAGAGGGAGCAGGCAGGGGAATGGCACAGCTCTCCTCTGCACCTATTATAGAACTGTGATTATGTAACTGTGAGGTTTGGGGATGGCTCTTTCCACTCTCTTAGGTGCTCTGCCTTTTAACTCTCCTACCTAAACCGCAGCCACCACCAGCAGCAGCAACGACTAAGGAACATGGCTTCTCACCATACACCGTGTTCCCACCTCCAGTGTCTCTGTCAGCCTCACAACCTGTTGAGTATGCAGGACAGGGAAAATTGAGTGGAGAACTGAGACCCATGCCTGTCTTACCCCAAAGGTTATATGCATTTTCCGTTATTGGCCATTTTATAAGGTAAGCTCCACCAATGGCTAAGAGGAAGGAACCAGAAAGTGTGTCCTGGAAACTACAGGAAGAGGTCGGGTGATGACGGTGAACTCTGCCCATCGATTGTCTGTGGTTATACCTCTAGCAGAGTAGCAAAGTTTTGGGGAGCCCTCACCCAGCTCTCCCTCCCTGGGATTCCTCCCTGTGGGCATAAAGAAGACCCAGCCACCATGGCAGGGAAGATGTGTGATATCTCAACATTTGCGAAATATTTCAACAGCTTGTGTGAAAAAGCCAAGCTGCCTCCCAGAGTCCAAGCAGTTAAGAATTACCCTCATTAAGGCTTTATTCTCACAAACTCATATATAACAAAGATGGAACATCTGTCACTCTCTTGGAGATGCATTTCTTTATAGATATCTGGCCACACAGCAAAATCCTGGCCACTCCAAAACTGAATCCATTAAGTGTGCTTAGCTGCTGAGCTCCCTGTAGAAACAGCAAAGGATTTGCGGACTGGCAGTAAGTGGCTGGCAGACATACTTAAAGCTCCTGACAGGGCTAAGAAGGGACTGGGGAGAGGGGCCTGTGGGAGAAGGGCATCATTCAAGCCACCTCAGCTCCTCTGGTTAAGACTTTCGGTATAAACATTCCTCTCCAACATTAAAATCTATTAAAACCTATTTTGGCAAATTACACAATTTACTTCTGGGTTTTCTCTTAGAAATCACAGAGGCCACACATGGGCAGGCTGTCTGAACTCCCGATTCCTCACAGTCCTGGTGGTGAAGTTCCGGGTGCCCCTCTGTATGAGAAAGCCCCTGCAGTCCTCTTCTTATTTTTCTCCAATTTGAGACAAGTTGCTTCCTTTCACTTTTGTTAGATGTGTTCTTTCTCTTACTGAATGAGGAGGAAATTATTGTTTTTCTAGTTCCTTTTGGGGAAAAAGACATGAAGTAACAAGAAACAGTTACCTGGACCTCATGGAAATTTCACCATCATTTTGGGAACGTCCCCTTGGAGCCTGATCACCTCCTCTCTCCCCATCCATTCCTGATGGCAAATGCTTGTTGTTGTTTGCTTCCTTGTTTGTTTGCTTACTCCTTGAACCATCTCCCTCAGACCACCTCCTTCAGGAAGGCCTGTCTCCTGGTCTCCATGTTACTGGCAGAAATGCCCACCATGATGTATCCCAATACTCCCTCCTTAGTGCATGAAATTCATTTGAGAATAAAAGTCTGGAAGAAGCAACCTCAGCTCCTCTGATTAAGACTTTGGGTGTCAGCGTCTCCAACATTAAAACCTAATTTGGCAAACTATACAAAGTCTGGAATCAGGGAAAATGAGAGTATCTATTTGTCCTTAAAGAACTAAATACACAGACTGTCCATTTAGCCCCTGAAAAGCAGACAGTAGAACATCCAGGGTGTCAGTCAGCATAGACTAAGTTATGCTGTAGTAACAAACAACCTCTAAACATCAGTGGCTTAAGACAACAAAGATTTCTATCTTGCTCATGCTGCATGTTCATTTCCAGCTCTCAGAGGGGCTCTGCTATTCACTGAATCCAGCCTGATGGGGCTGTCAATATCTACAAGATTTCAGTCACTGTGCCAGAAGGCAAAACACTGTAGAGAATCCCACCCTGGCAGTTAAAAGTTCTGGTCTGGAGGTGAAGCATCGTTTCAACCCATAACTTATTCTCCAGAAATAGTCACATGGCTATACCCAACCATGAGGGGACTGAGAAGAGCAGTCCTGCCATGCACCGAGAGGGAGGGAAAAGAAAAAATATAACAAATGGCATGAATGATGGCCATGCCCAGCTGCCACTTCCAGGCCAGTGAACCCCTACACGGATACCCAGAGAGCTGTACCCCAGGAGAAGGGTATGATGACGCTCCAGGGGAGCCACTTAGTGGTTTTAATTTTTCTTTTCTTTTCTTTTCTTTTTTTTTTCCCTGCATTTGCAAACTAATTGAGGTCAGTGTTCTTCCTGGAGTCAAACTAGCTGTACAGGGCAGGCCGTGCTAGCTAGCAAGCAACAGACAGTAACTTCAGAATTCTCCAACTCCTTTTCAATTAAATGGGAGAGTCAGACTACATATCTCCAGAATCGCTGTTGTTCTATAATGTAGTAAATGTAAGTTATTAAGAAAAAATAATTTTCACTCCCACTGTTGTTAAAAATAATCCAAACTTCTCAACCAGCGCCTCATTTTCTTCAAGCTCCTCAATGCTGGAATTTCTTGGATCAAGCCCTGGAGCCTCTTTTCACACTCACTGCCCTTCCCCTGGGCAGTCTCGTCCCATCTCCAGTGTGTGCAACCTCCAGATGACACCTTCAGAGGTCCCAACAGACGTACTCAGAGACTTTCCCTGTGTCTCCGTTTGGATTTCTCACAGATCTCAAATTAAAATGTCCCAAATGTATGGCCTCTCCCATCCCACCCCAACCCAGTCCTCTTTCAAAGTCATCCACCTCGATAAGCCAGTTCCTGTGCTCAAGACCAAGGAGTTACTGTGGACACCTCCTTCCCTCTCATTCAGCCCAATACTTCCATCCAGTAATTCTGATCTACACTTCCTCTAAAAGAGTTAAACCCATTCCCTCTTCTCTATCCCAACCCCACTACCCTAAGCCAAGCTGTCGTCATCAGTTTCATGGACTCCCACAATCATCCCCTCCTGGTCTTTGTGCCTCTGCTCCCACCCCTCCCCAGTCCCTCTGGACATGGAAGTTGGAACAGCATTTTACAGAATGAACTGGATCACACCACTAGTGTAAACTCTCCAGTGGCTTCTTGTAACTTAGAATGGATTCCCAGTCCCCCCAGATCCTTGCCACCTGCCCTGCACACCCTTGCACCATATCCCTTGCCACCCTCCTCCTTGCCCATGATGTAGACCAACTGCCCTTTTCCTGCTTGAAACATCAGCCTTCTCCTGCCTGTGAACTTTTTCCATTCTGCTAGCTTGGCCTGGCAGACGTTGCTTTGCATCTCTGCCTGGTCTGTTCTTCTTCTTCCTCCAGATGCCTACCTAATGGCCATTCCTTCTGGAGCCTTTCTCTGGCCACTCACCACCATCTCAGCCCTCTTAGCTCACTCTTCTCATTCCCCCCATGTCATTCATCACACATTTAATTATACATTTATTTCTACCATTACTCACATACTTTCCCTACTATGTTGTAAGCCCCACAAGGGAAGGGCCACGCCTGTATTGTTCATCACTCTGTCCAGCCCTCTTTCACCAAAACTAGCACAGATTTTGTCACATAATAAGCATCAACAAATACCTATATGTTAAGTGAATAATTCTACTTACCTAACTCCTGAAAGATTATAACTAAGATGATTTCTAAGCTCATTCAACTTGTTACCAAAAAATGCAAACAACACAGGCACAGAGCTGCCTACTACAACACTATTTGTAATAGAAAAAAATGGAAATAACCCCAGTGTCCATCAAGGGGGACCCAGTGTCCATCACAGGGGACAATGTGAATAAACTGTGATACAATCGAGGACTGTGCTGCTGTGAAAAGAAGAAAGATCCACATATATTAAAGACAAAAGGCAAGGTGCCAAATAGCAAATGTAGCGTGATACCTTTTGTCTAAGACAGAAGTCAGTATAAATATGTGAGTGCTTGTTTTGTTTTGTTTTTAAAATGAATTGAAGAAAAAAAAACTCAACTTTTAAAAAATAGTTACCTGTGAGAGAAGGAGAAAATAGGAAGCAGGAGACAGGAACAGAACTCGATTGCTCAGAGGGCACCTGCTTTAGAGTTCTACCTTTGGAACCTTGTGGATGTGTTACATTGTTACAAAATAAAATTCAACCAAAATGGGAAAAAATGATTACCAATCAAAACAAAATAAATGAACCCAACTATATATTAGGTTGGTGTTTAATGACATTGGACAGGATAAGAGGGAAGTAAAGAGAAAAATTACTTTAAGTAAGTTTAAGACACAGATATGGAACTACAGGAATACATCCTTTTTTTTTTTAATTATACTTTAAGTTCTAGTGCACAACATGCAGGTTTGTTACATATATATACATGTGCCATGTTGGTGTGCTGCACCCATTAACTCGTCATTTACATTAGGTATATCTCCTAATGCTATCCCTCTGCCCTATCCCCTCCCCACAATAGGACCCAGTGTGTGATGCTCCCCTTCCTGTGTCCAAGTGATCTCATTGTTCAATTCCCACCTATGAGTGAGAACATGTGGTATTTGGTTTTCTGTTCTTGCGATAGTTTGCTGAGAATGATGGTTTCCAGCTGCATCCATGTCCCCACAAAGGACACGAACCCATCATTTTTATGGCTGCATAGTATTCCATGGTGTATATGTGCCACATTTTCTTAATCCAGTCTGTCACTGATGGACATTTGGGTTGATTCCAAGTCTTAGCTATTGTGAATAGTGCCGCAATAAACATACGTGTGCATGTGTCTTTATAGCAGCATAGCTTATAATCCTTTGGGTATATACCCAGTAATGGGATGGCTGGGTCAAATGGTATTTCTAGTTCTAAGGATATGAACAGACACTTCTCAAAAGAAGACATTCATACAGCCAACAGACACTTGAAAAAATGCTCATCACCACTCGCCATCAGAGAAATGCAAATCAAAACCACAATGAGATACCATCTCACACCAGTTAGAATGGCAATCATTAAAAAATCAGGAAACAACGGGTGCTGGAGAGGATGTGGAGAAATACGAACACTTTTGCACTGTTGGTGGGACTGTAAACTAGTTCAACCATTGTGAAAAACAGTGTGGCGATTCCCCCTACCGGAATACATCTTAAGGACAAAAAGAATACAGAGAAATTTCAAATAGTATTCTGCAGCCTTACTTTTTATCAATAACAAGTGGTGCTGTTGACATTGTTATTTGAAACTACAAACACACACACACACACACACATACACACACACACATCACCACAATGTTTTTAGGAATCAAGAACTTTTAGTGTAAAAGTAAAGAAAATTAACATTAAATCAAAGAAGTTAAGATCCCTGTAATCTTAAATGTGACTTAGAAATACAAGTAAAAGGCTGGATGTGGTGGCTCACGCCTGTAATCCCATCACTTTGGGAGGCCGAGGTGAGCAGATTGATTGAACTCAGGAGCTCAAGACCAGCATGGGCAACATGGTGAAACCCTATCTCTACAAAAAAAAAAAAAACACACAAAAATGAGCCAGGAGTGGTGGCATGCATCTGTAGTCCCCAGCTATTGAGGGGGAGGGATGTTGAGGCCAGAGGATCACTTGAGCAGAAAGGTGGGAGAGGGGGTTGCAGTGAGCCCAATAGAGCCACTGCACTCCAGCCTGGGTGATAGAAGTGAAACGCTGTCAAAAAAAAAAAAAAAAAAAAAAAACAGAAATGCAAGTGAAAACTCATGATGTACTTTTACTTTTAAATAAAAATAAATACATATTTTCTAGCCCAGTAAAAATATTATTTCCTTGATTTCCAAAAAAAAAAAAAAAAAAAAAAAACCTAGAAGCTATGAAAACCAAGCAGTATCCAGACTTTAGTTTACAAAGAGTTGTCCTAGGAATCCACTGGGGAAAAAACATCTGATTCCAGATCTCATCAGAAATTGTATGAGATGCAAGAAAGCTAACGAAGACTATCAGGGAAATGTCAAAAAGACAGAGAGACCAGTCCAAAAGGATTCTCACTGACTGAGGATGGCATAATTTAAGCATCAAAAAGAACAATGATTGCAGCCAGTCAAACTATATCAAAGAAGTTAAAAATCGATGAGTTCATAATAATAGCATTGGTCACAATGGAGATTGCTAGAACAACAAATTGTTATTCTGAAAACTGATATATAAATGGAAAGAATAGAGCATTTATCTGGACTTTCTTGTACAAACTATTTTCAGGGGAAACGAATTAGCCGATGACCAAAAGTTCTTATTCATAGAATTATTTCAGCTAACAAATGCAGAAACAATTATTGTGTGAGGATATCAGCGTTTCATAACCCCAATAAAATAATGAATCTGGCAGTAACCATGATTAGCTGCCAAATCCTTAGACGACAGCTGGTGAGAAATTTCTTTCAGGATGGAGGAGGCTGACATGACCTGATCCCACTGATGAATCTACATATCCCAAAGGAGAGACCTCAGCCTCCCAGTGCCCCTGTGAGCTGCAGCAGGAAGAACATGGCAATAAGTGGGAAATAGTTTTGCAAAAACTTCCAAATCTGATCAAGCCTCTAGATCTAATTATTAACTTACCCAGAACAAGGTAGAAGAACACCACCACAGGGTGTAGTCCGGCAAATCCACAGTGTGGAAAATTCTGCAGGGCAAATGATTCAGTGTCTTCAACATATAAATAACAAGGAGGAAAAAGAAGAAGGGAGAACTGTTGGTTGAGATAGACAGATACGTACATACATACCAAATATAAGGTGTACACTTGTTTATTTCCTTTTTTAATCACCTGAAAAGAATCAGGAAAATTTAAGCATTGACTGAATATTAGATGATATTTAGGAATTATTTTTCATATTTCTAGTTTGATAATGGCAAAATTTTTATTTTTTTAAATAGTCTCTTTTGGTTAGAAACGCATAGTTAAACATTTATGACCAAAATGGTATAAAAATCTGGATTGTCTTTTAACTAATTCAGTGGGAGGAAGGGAAAACTAAAGCATGGATGGGAGGATATAAGTGAAACAATAAAAAATTGTGGACAAATGCTTATATCTGCTCTCCACAGATACTAATAAATTAGGGGTTTTTTGTTGTTGTTGTTGTTTTGGTTTGGTTTTTTTTTTGAGATTGAGTCTCACTCTGTCGCCTAGGCTGGAGTGTAGTGGTGCAATCTCGGCTGACAGCAACCTCCGCCTCCCAGGTTCAAGCGATTCTCATCTTTTGCCTCAGCCTCCCGAGAAGCTGGGATTATAGGCGCACGCCACCACACCCAGCTAATTTTTGTATTTTTAGTAGAGACAGGGTTTCACCATGTTGGCCAGGCTGGTTTCAAACTCTTGAGCTCAAGTAATCCGCCCACCTCGGGCCTTCTAAAGTGCTGGAATTACAGGTGTGAGCCACTGAGCCCAGCCAAATAGTTCTTAATTCTATCTGAAAATAAGAATGGCACACAGTTTTGTGACAATAATTTTAGTTTTTAATTTAAGATTACTTAAAATATATCCTAAATATTTTCCTCACCCCAAGCACAATGGACTGACAAAACCAACAGCCCCTCCCTCCAACCCTAGGGTTCCTGTTGGGGAAACAGCAGCTGAACTGTAGCAGATCGCTGGGTCACCATGCCTCCCCAACCCCCAGCCTCAAGCCCCAGCCAGGTGTGTAGTCGCATGGCTGCTCCTGTAAAGGCAGAAACCCAGTTACCTGACCACCCAGCTGCAGGAGTGTGGTCTCCTCTGCTCCAAGCAAGTCTTGAGGGCTCAACACGATGTTTTCTGCTAATTTTCTTGACATCTTATGCCTATACCAATCTTTTAGATTGGAGATTCAAGGTAGACACCTTTCCCTGCTCCTTCTTGTTAAACCAACCCTCACCCCTTTTAGAATTCTTAGCCATATCCTTTTCCTGAAAGACTCTTGCCTTGACAATTTGGTTGAGACTTTCTCTCTGTCTTCCTGGCATGTGGAATAACAAACACCTCTAACAACAGATGTATTGTTGCTCACTGCTTGTCAAACTTAGCCAACCTGAAATCACTATCACCATAGACAACAGGCTTCTAAAGATTCGGGACAGACAAAAAGGCCAAAAATCCACCATCTATTCAGCACCAAGGGCTCTGTGGATGCTTAAGCACAGTGGACAATCAGTGATTGAGACACTGCTGGCCAGTGGCTGTCCTGCTGACCTGTCACCTTGTTGAGGGACACAGGATGGTGAAATAGAGCCGACCTGAGTTTTGAAGTTAAACAGATGTTGGTTTGGAATCAAACCAGCTTCTTACTATGTATTTTAATTTGGGCAATAACTTTTGCTTCCTAAACCTCAGGTTCCTCGTTTGTGAGCTTGGTGATCTTGCCTCACTGGATTGCTGTAAAACAGCACATGCAGCCAGGGACAGTGGCTCCCGCCTGTAATCCCAAAACTTTGGGAAGCCGAGGTGGGTGGATCACCTGAAGTCAGGAGTTCAAGACCAGTCTGATCAACATGGTGATCCTGTCTCTACTGAAAATACAAACATTAGCAACGCATGGTGGCAGGTACCTGTAGTCCCAGCTACTCGGGAGGCTGAGGCGAGAGAATTGCTTGAACCCAGGAGGCGGAGGTTGCAGTGAGCTGAGATCACGCCATTGCACTCCAGCCTGGGTGACAAGAGTGAAACTCCGTCTCAAAAAAAAAAAAAAAAGACAGATACAAGACCTGAGCACTAAGCCCCAGGGTGAGGGCCCTGGCAAGGGTCTTCATAAATTCCAAAAGGGCTACTTTGGCAGCCAAAGTGGATTTTTCTGGAACATTATGTGCATGCTCAAAGCAAACAGTTTAATTCATCTTCTCATCTTGTTCCAGAAGTCCTCATTTATCTTTTGGGGTTTCCGGCCTCACTCTCCAGCCCTGGAAGCCTTTGACCCCAGCCCCCTTCTGAGTTCAGGGCTCTTGCATTCAGTGGATCATGTGGTATCCCACACCCCCAGTCACTTATCTTGATAAGGCACCGTGGGAGGGAAAGCTTTGGCAAGGACCATTGCGTCTGCCACACGGGTGCAGAACGAGGGAGGACAGTTACGAGGTTCTACAGCTCTCTACTCATCTGAAAATGATGAACCATTTCCTGCCAAGACCAAGCAACGTGCTAAGTAATGATCTGGTAATGGCATCTGCTGTCCTCTGCCCGGCGCATTCCTCTTCCTGTGTGGACACAGGAAAGACTTAATAGTCTGGCACACTTGTTCATCCCATGCATTCCTCATTCGCTGCTGTTTTAAGGTCTGGTGACTTGGAGTACGTGCCAGTGGTGAAGGGTGAGTGTGTTTGACAGGAGTTCCCAGGGATGTCTGGGGCAGAGGGTTGCCCTCAACCTTAGTTGAGGGTCGATCGTGGGCCAAGAAGAAATGGACAAGGTCTCATTCCATTCAATCCCCTGGACAACTCCAGGAGAGGGATGAGTTGGGCAGGATTACCACCATTTGAGAGTGAAAAAACTGATGTTCAGAGCAGGTAAGTAATGCATTCAAGGTTGCACAACTAGTAAATACTTCATCTCAGATTTCAACACAATGAGTTTGATTCCAAAACCACTATTTGTAACCACTGTGTTACACACTCCTAAACAAAGCCAGCAACTGTAGAATCTAAACAATACAACTGGAGATACATACACATCTGGACAATTATGGCCACAATATACACAAAATTCAGGATTTCATGGCAGGGAGGAATGGGACCTTGGAAGAACACAAAGCCAGCTTCTCAACTTAGTGGTAAGTTCACGGATGTTCATGTTATATTGGATTTCATAACTTGTGTGTATGTGTGTGTGGGGGTGGGTGGGTGGGTGTATGTAGCAAACAGTATATAAAGAAAATATCTAACGCGTTTTTCAAGACCTAAACAGATGCCCTCGAGGTGAATGATTTTCACCAAGAAAGGTAAAGAAATGTATTCATCAGAATTATTGTGCCGAATGTGATACTAGGTGCTATTAAAGATTTAAAATACAGTTCCTGTCTGCCTGATATAAGGAGCTGAGCCTAATGTGTGTGAGAAATCGTTTTAGAGGTTTCACAGAGGTCATCTGACCACTGACTTACTTTAAAAGGATTTTTCTCTAATCTAGAGAAAGGATGCTCAGAAAAAAGACTAGAATCGCAAGCACGCTCCCAGGGCTGTGCTTTGTGGGTTGGGGCCTGACTCTCGCCAGGTGGGAGAGCTCCTGAGGGCTCTATTCCTGCTGCCCTGGCATCAGCAGCCATGGGGCTCAAGGAAACCATGGGCTGGGGAGGATCATGTGTCCCTCTATGCTTCTTACATCCTTTTGCAAAGGAGAGGAAAGGCCCTCTTCAGGATGGACCGTCCCCATTGGTAAATCACAGTCAGTGCCATCCATGAGCATAGGAGCTGTTCACTGTGGCAAATACAAATTTAGTGTAAGTGCTCATCTTGGCTCTCCTGGTGGAAGGGCAGGACCTTGAAGACAGGCACATCCCACCACGTCCAGCCTCGAAATTCCTCAGAGTGCAGGTGCAAACACACGTAAAATCATTGTAAAATTAAGGCAGTGATGGCTGCCTTTAGCATCGCTACATCCTCTATCCTAGAGAATTTCAGTGCCTGCTTACCTGGGCCTGGGCCCCACAGACCACACTAACCCTCAGGATTCCCACCATTCCCCTCCCTACCCTCTGCCACCAGCAATATCTCTCACATCTCATAGTTACTTCTTCCTCTGGATGTGACAAGTGCTATCTCAGAAATCAGGCAACAATATGTTCATGGCTAATAAGTCACTAGCAGCAGTGGGTATGCAGGACCCCAGGCACTTTCCACTCTGGGCTACCTCGGAGACAGGGTGTTGCACAGTGGTTTGGGATGGGTCAGAACCAGAGTCTTCTCATTCCATCCTTCCTCACCCCCAGAGCATAAAGTAGCCCTATTCCTAAATGCAATGCTCTTTCAAACACCAGCTGCACACAATCGAAAATAGCCTGAGAAAGCCTGTTGTACCAGCGTTCACACCTGCCTATTTAGAGTGGGATGAAGAGCAAATGACACCTGCTCCCAGCTGGCCCTGAGGCTGGACGCAGCACAGACTGAGCCAGTGTCCTCGCCCCCAAAGAGGAGGCTTCCTCCAGCCTCACAGACACCTGAATTCTCTGGCACTTTCCATCCCACACACTGTGCATGGTCTATCCACTCTCCTTTTTATTCCCAGAATGATAACTCCAGAACAAAGGAGAGAGTCCATGGACAGCTTTGTGTTGATGCACATAAGTAAATGGGAGGTGGGGAGGACAAGTGGCATGAGGAGGGAGAATCCGCCTGGGAGAGGAACATGGAGTCCTTCCCCTGGGCAGGGAGGCCAGCAGTGATGGTGGCGCAGTGGGGGCCCAAGTGTGCCCTGATGGTAAATTCCCCATGGAGCACACCAACAGTTGCTGACCTACATGTAAAAGTTTGCTCTTTGATTCCTTTGCTAGGGCTTCACTCGGGCACACAACTTCATGTTTGCTATTTGTTTTTTGTTTGTTTGTTTTTTGAGAAGGAGTCTCGCTCTGTCGCTCAGGCTGGAGTGCAGTGGCACGATCTTGGTTCACTACAAGTTCTGCTTCCTAGATTCACGCCGTTATCCTGCCTCAGCCTCCCAAGTAGCTGGGACTACAGGCGCCCGCCACCACGCCTGGCTAATTTTTTTTACTTTCAGTAGAGACAGGGTTTCACCGTGTTAGCCAGGATGGTCTCAATCTCCTAACCTTGTGATCTGCCTGCCTCAGACTTCCAAAGTGCCGGGATTACAGCCATGAGCCACCGCGCCCAGCCCGCTGATACTTGTTATGCAATCAACTAATGACAAAAGAGTGCGGAGGCATGATGAGTGTTACATCTGCCAACTGCTGGGTTGTCTGAATAGATTCTCAAGTGACCATCTGAGGGCCACTCAGAAGTTTCAGTAGTGCCAGAAGGTCTTGACCTATTATTTTTAAATCAAGTAATTCTTAGGTTTTATAAAATAATTCAAACTAGGAAAAAAACAAGTCCTGGATAATCATTTTGTAGCAGCATCACTGCCAACCCCTTTGCAATGACAACTTCCCAGAAGCTCTTATCTGCCCCCAAATTACTCTTATCTGCCCAAAAGTAAAGAAAGTTTCAATTCAGCAAGTCAGAGCAATTCACAGAGAAGAAGCAATGCCCTGACCTCTGGCATAGAAAACTAGAAGTTGGTCCTTCTCCATTTCTTCTGTTAACCAGGATTCTCTTGGCATTTAATTTTACAAGGGCCACAGACAACTCCAGGGATCTCAATGCAATCCTGCTTCTGGACGGGACAGAGAAGGCATCAGCCGCACAGAGGAGAAAATCACAGCTGTCCTTTCATTCTGTTCAAGCACACATGAAGCTCCTAGATTCATCCACTGCGTGCCAAACACCTGGGACAGTCAGAGAAGAATAAGAATGATGCCAGCCTTCTAAGAGCTGGCAGAACAGTGAGAGGGCAGGCTCAAGACATGGCACAGTCAAACACAGACAGAAAGCTATGGTATCTCAGAGGAAGATGGCGAGATCTGGAAAGCTCCCAGAGAAGACGGGACTGGAGCTGGGCTGCTTAGCACTGAAACAGTGGATTTGGGGAGAATATTTGCATGCAAGTAAAACATGCAAAACATGTTCAAATAATAACCAAATGTGGTAGAAATGTGGAGTGAGAAATATTGAAATGTCCACAGCTCAGGAAAAAATGTTTTCCAGCCAGCATCCCTGACCCTCCCCCCATTCCCAGGTCTAGGGCATCTAGAGCACCAAAATTACCTGCAACTCTCATCTTCCCTGGCTCCTCCTTACTTCACTTTTGATCCAAAAGTACATACCGGCCTCATCTCACCATTTAAAAAGCCATTTTCAGGCCCCTGTCAGTGGCTCGATTGACATACTGCAAGATAATGTAGTTTTTCCTGAAGTCAGAACAAGTTATCAAGTAAGTTCAGAGTTAAGTCCTGAACTGCAGAGGGAAAGTGTGCTGATCCAGGCAGAGTTGTCTAAATGAAAACGCTGGTCACCTTCCTCTGGGTCCCATATTGAGCTCGAGTTGGAAGAGGTGAGTCCTCTCTCAAAATGGAGGTCAAACCGCCGCCCGGTGCCCCCCAGCCCCACTCGCCCCCAGCCCGACTCGCCCCCAGACCGACTCGCCGCCAGGGGGAGGAGGGCCATGATCCAAAGGAACCAGAGCAGTTGAGAAAACTGTTTATTGGTGGTCTGAGCTTTGAAACTACAGATGATAGTTTAAGAGAACATTTTGAGAAATGGGGCACACTCACAGATTGTGTGGTAATGACAGACTCCCAAACAAAACGTTCCAGGGGATTTGGTTTTGTGACTTATTCTTGTGTTAAAGAGGTGGATGCAGCAATGTGTGCTCGACCACACAAGGTTGATGGGCGTGTAGTGGAACCAAAGAGAGCTGTTTCTAGAGAGGATTCTGTAAAGCCTGGTGCCCATCTAACAGTGAAGAACATTTTTGTTGGTGGTATTAAAGAAAATACAGAAGAATATAATTTGAGAGACTACTTTGAAAAGTATGGCAAGATTGAAACCATAGAAGTTATGGAAGACAGGCAGAGTGGAAAAAAGAGAGGATTTGCTTTTGTAACTTTTAATGATCATGATACAGCTGATAAAATTTTTGTTCAGAAATACCACACTATTAATGGGCATAATTGTGATGTGAAAAAGGCCCTTTCTAAACAAGAGATGCAGTCTGCTGGATCACAGAGGGGTCGTGGAGGTGGATCTGGCAATTTTATGGGTCATGGAGGAAACTTTGGAAGTGGTGGAGGTAATTTTGGCTGTGGTGGAAACTTTGGTGGAAGAGGAGGCTATGGTGGTGGAGGTGGGGGCAGGAGATGTAGTTATGGAGGAGGTGATGTGGATATAATGGATTTGGAGGTAATGGTGGCAACTATGGCGGTGGTCCTGTTTATAGTAGTAAAGGGGCCTATGGTGGTGGTGGACCAGGATATGGAAACCAAGGTGGTGGAGGATATGATGGTTACCATGAAGGACGGAATGTTGGCGGTGGGAACTATGGTGGTGGTGGGAACTATAATGATTTTGGAAATTATAGTGGACAACAGCAATCAAATTATGGACCCATGAATGGGGGTAGTTTTGGTAGAAGAAGCTCAGGCAATCCCTATGGTGGTGGTTATGGATCTGGTGGTGGAAGTGGTGGATATGGTAGCAGGAGGTTCTTAAAACAGCAGAAAAGGGCTACAACTCTTAGAAGGAGAGAGATCAAGGAGTTGTCAGGAAAGCTGCAGGTTACTTTGAGACAGTTGCCCCAAATGCATTAGAGGAATTGTAGAAATCTGCCACAGAAGAAACAATGATCCATAGTCAGAAAAGTTACTGCAGCTTAAACAGGAAACTCTTCTTGTTCAGGACTGTCATAGCCACAGTTTGCACAAAGTGCAGCTATTGATTAATGCAATGTGGTGTCAATTCGATGTACATTCCAGAGGACTTTCTGTTGTAGCTTTGTCTTTTTCTTTTTCTTTTTCTTTTCATTACATCAGGTATATTGCCCTGTAAATTGTGGTAGTGGTACCAGAAATAAAAAATTAAGGAATTTTTAACATTTTGTTATTTGTTTAGTTCAGTTTTTCTACATTTTAGTGCAGAAACTTTAACAAATTGCAGTTTTGAAGGTGTTTCCTTGTGAGTTAACAAGTAAAGATCATTGTTAATCACTATTTTGTATGAATTTTGCTAAAGTTAACTGTAAAGAGACAACTGCACTTGCAGGTTAAGGGGAATCTATTCTCCCCATTTCCAAACCATGGTATGAATGGGCGCCGACATGTGGAGAGAATAGATAATTTGTGTGTTTGCAATGTGTGTTTTAGATAAATAGGATTGGGTATTTAAATTAGCATTTGTGAATTTAACAGCATTAAGATTACCTTCAAATGAAAAAAATCTCAAAATTTCTAATTGGTTTTTGTGCATTTTCATTTAAAATGTAATCACATGATTTTAGTGTGTTAGACTTGCTGAGTCCTAGCTGTGTTTAGAACATCTCCATCTACATTTACCTTGGTCAAATTTGAACTGCTGCCATAGGTTTTGGGTGTAAAGAATGCTTCTGCCCTCCATTTAAATTCTGAAAAGGGATAGTGGATGTTTTCCCTCTCCTGCGTTAGAAACCATTCTTAACAGCTTTTCAAAATATGGAACCATTAAGCCTGCTATATCTGAGCAAATTAGTAGGTACTTTTCTTTTCTTTTTTAAAGCACATGAGGCCCATAAATCTTGAGTTATTTTCCTTAATTTAAATTTTTTTTGATACAAGTTTTCAGAGCAAGAGAATAAAAACCATGCGTTATTAAACCCCTAACCGGCTGGCATGCTTTCCTGTTTGTACTCTATATATTTTGCTGGATGAAACCAAGGATGGTTTAGGTATAATTGTCCAAAATAACCTAACTGCAGCAGAAATGTGGCACAGTTGCTTAGTACAGGCTTCTCACTTCCTACAGACCTGAATTCAAATTTGGATAGTCTGAGTTCTTAAATTCCCAAAGAACACATTGTTATTTATTGTGTATATTTCAACATAAATCATATTGTTACCAATTTGTTTGGAAGGCCCTGGTTGAGAAGAGTTTTGGATAATAAGGTTATACCAATGTCTACTGTGCTTACAATTTCATTCGAGCCCTGAGTATGTGCCCTGCTGTTACTCTTTCTTTGGTAATTGAACGTTGAGTTCAATTATTTCTTTTTGTTTTAAGAAGTACTAAGCAAACAAGCAATAAAAAGGGAAATGGGGCATGCTAGTGTTTGAATATGCTCTCTTCTTTCTCTAATTCTGTGCCTCTGTGCGTTAATATTTGGATGCATGCAATGCCAGCATGGAAATTGGCCTTCACACGTACTGCAGTTTTCTAGAAACACTCACAAACCAATAAATGTAACAGACATTCCATTTTTTAATGGGCATATATGTGAAAAGCAATGTAGAAAATAGGCTAGCATTAGAAAATGGTTAAGTCCTTAATAACTTCAAGTGTAGTTATATAATGGACACTGTCAATGTTCATTACTTAAACCTGGCTACCTGGTCAAAATAATGCTTGGAAAATATTAAAATTGAGCTAAATTGTCTCAGGTTCTTTTATTCATATAAATTAAGTTTAAAGGAATGGGGGAGATTAAAAAAAAATAACGCTGGCCAGAGGCCCTCAAGATCCTGCACAGGCGTTTCAGAAAGGCGGAAGGATTGTGATGGGACTCTTACACCCGGAACAGCTCTCCTAAGAGCTCCCCTCCGGTGAGGCAAGCATGATGAAAAGATTACTATAATTCATTCCTTTTTTTAAGTAAAGCAAACACATTAAAATAAGTTCTACATAATTCACAACAAAACAGAATTGCTGGGACAGAGATGCCTGTGGACATGGTATTTTAGCAAGAAATTTGCCAAATAATGAATTTAATTTTATGCTCCAGTAAATGCTTTTGTTTTCTTTTCAAAGAACAGGCTATTTCCCTAGCGATTTCCGAAACACTATCTCAGCTAAGTTTCTTTTAGTTTAGTAACAAGTTAATGTTGTGTTCCCTGGTTTTTTAAGTTTTTTTGAAGGTGCAGCTGTCAATACATGTATTGCTAAATGAACTGCATGTTTAAAAAATAATTTACATCAAAAAACCAGAATGTCTTGATTACCTGGAGGAGGAATGCATACAACTGCTATATTTATCACTATCAATGTTTGAATAACTAACTTTAATGTCTTAAATTATTATGTTAGATTGGTTTTACAAGAAGTTCAAAGCATACAACTTATTCCCCAAAGTGGGTGTTACATGTAGATAATATTTTATTTTCCCTCCATTTTCCTGTAGAAAAATTGTTCTAAATTCATTACAGAAAGTTATATGCCATTTAACTACCTGAAAGGTGATGTTATTGTGACAATTTTTGTAAATATTTCTAAAATGCCCAGAATTATACTGTATGAATACATCATTATTTATGGCATGTGATAATAGAAATGTTTTATTTGCATCATTTAGATTGGGTTTGTCTGCAAGTAACAGAGGACCTAACAGTGCTGGCTTATTTGTCTGCAGCGATGTGGGGGAAGAAGCCCACAGCTGATCTAGCGGCTCAACACCAGCTCCAAGACCAGTCCCCATAAGTAGTCCTGCCCCACCTCGTCCTCAGGGTGAGGCTCCCGTGCTGGGATCACAGGATAGCTGCCGTGCTCCCACCGTGTCCAGGGTCCAAGATGGGAGGAAGAAGATGGACGGCAGGGGAGGGACAGAGGCCAAAGGCACAAGCCAGCATTGTCAGATCACCAAAAAGATTTTTTTGCTTTAAGCCCCACCCCTAGTGACTTCTGATTCTGTCCAAACACCCAAAATTGGGTCATATGTCCCCCCTTAGCTAACAGGATATCTGTAGAGTTAGATACTTTTCAGTAGGTATTGACATACAAGAGTACTATTAGGAAGTAGATAATGAACACTGACTAAGCAATTAGCTGTTTCTGCCACAGTGTTGAGATTTTACTGACTTTTATTGCTTGTGGTAGAACCTTACATTGAATGGACTGGTTCTAGATTTCTTCTATTTCATATACACAGGAAGGATACTTCCACACTCCCATGAAGTCAGGCACAACCAGTGCTTGCCTGCAGCTAATGAAGGGTGAGCAGAAACGATGTGTGTAGCTCCCAGGCTGAAGCACCCAGCTGCAGTGCTTGACTGAGCCCTGCCTTCCCCACCACAGCAATCATGGAAACAGTTGTCAAGATGGAGCGGTCTTAGAGTGATAAATACAAACCAAGCTCTCCCACAACCCACACTAGATGGAGCACTTGAGGAGAAAGCAAACCTTTGTTCTTTTAGCTCCTAGGACTTGGGGCTTGTTTGTTACTCTCAAACCTGACCTATCCTGACTGGTACAAATTGGTAGTAGTGTCCTCAATTAAATGTATGTATATGTTTGTTTAATAAATAAGTGGGGATATATTAAAATGTAGCATATGTTTAAAAGCCAATAGCATTTCTTTAAATATAAAGTGTTGAAAAATAAATGATCCACCCGTTTTTCACAGTTTATGTCCTGGAATGACACCGGTTTGAATGCAGAGATAAGTGTAGGGGCATGAGGAGGAGGAAGCTTTGAGGAGTTAAAGTGGCTCTTTGAAGAGGATATGGAAGATGAGGACCCCTACTAAGGAAGGTCCCTATTGATGGGGGGCAGTTATCCACCATGGAGAAGATGGGCCCTCCTCCATCCTAATAAGCCCTAATAAACTGATTTTTACTGTTTGTTTTGAAATAATTTTAGACTTACAAAAATGTCACACCAATAGTCCAAAGAATCCTCCCTCGACTTCATTCAATGCACTGTCTCCTGCTTTTCCTCCTGCTGATCAGGAAATGTCTCTGCTTTCTTGGCAAACTCATCCTTCTTTACATACAGTTGGAATGTTAGAGCTCCTCAAGGTGGCCCCCAGGCCCCCTTCTCTGCGCCATCTGCACTCTGTCCTCAGAAGAACTCGTGTGCACCCAGGGCTTCGGTTACCGCACAGCATGGTAGTGACTCTCAAACATGTCCCTTGAGCCAGACCACTCCTCACATTTCCACGCTTTTGTCTGCATATTGTCCTTGGTATATCTAGTAATATCCAATTCTATATTTGATATTCACTCTTCTCTGGCTCAAATGAACCTCACAGTAAAGTCCCAAACAGGATTTGTTCTTTTCCCCATCTACCCACACCAGGCCTTCCTGTCTGCTGGTGTTTTCTGTTTCACTGAATGATACTAGTGAGCATCGAAGGGTGGAAGCCATGGATCTCTCAGTGCTGCTCAGCATCTCTCCAACTTATCTTTCATATTCTACAACGAATGTCCCTTTTCTGGGGAAGCCCTTCCTGACCTACCAGACAGACCTAAAACTGCCCATGTCACCTTCACTGCACTTATGATACTTAGGATTTTATAATTGTTTGTATAGTCACTTAATATTTGTCTCCTCAGTTAGGCCAGCCATCAGCTCGTTGAGAGTGGGACTGCTCTCTGATTCGAGGTGGGGTCCCCACCTCCTAACTCATGAGCTCAGTGTTCAGTAGGTGTCTATTGAATGAATATATGATGGACACCTTTCTAACATATGACTTTGCTCCTGAAAGTTCTGGATTCCCTTCCTCTCCTTGGTGGATCACTTAAGAGAGGGAAGATCAGTTCACTTCTTCTTTGCTGAATCACCTCTAAGTATTCTCAAGAGATTTCATAAGGTCAGACAAAATCAACTTCTCAAGTTCAAGCCAGAACTCTTTTTTACATTACCAGTATTTCAGAAATCGAGGTCCTCATTTGGTAAAAGACAAAGAGAACTCATCCTTTTCCAAGCCAACAGTGGACATAGCAGAGCATGAATACATTTGGCCAAAGCGCATCCTAGGATGGGGGCTCAGCACACACAAAGGCCCTGAGGTCGGAGCCTGCCTGGTATTTGCAGGAAGAGCAAGGCCTCCAGAGTCAGGAGTGGAGTGGGTAGGGAGGAGAGGCTTTTACAACACGAGAAGTCCATGGGGCTATTTAAGAGCACCAGCAGAGGAGGTACAGGACTGAATGTATGTTTTAAAAGTCTCACCATAGCTACTGTGTAGAGAAGACATTGCAGGGTCAGACTGTGAGGGAAGAATTGGGAGATAGTGCTACTGCCTCTCATCTGCTACTCTCTGGCTCGCCTGAACAGATCTAGAAAGAGAGGGTTTGTGGGGAAATCAGGTGGAGGAAAGAGGTCAGGGAAACAGTACAGGGAGCAGTTCTCTGGTCAATGCCAACAGTCGTTCCCTTGCCAGGCATGGCAGGGCTTGGTCATGGCCTGGGTTTTGAGCCATGACAGAGGAAGGTACTGGCCTTTGAACGAGGCTGATGGATTTGCTCCATCTTGGGCTGGGAGAGAATGATTGAGGTCAGCTATCAAAGCCTTCCTATGAAACCTCCAAAAAGTAACCACAGCTCCAACCTAAGACTGTGGCCTGAGTGCCAACCACATGGGCCTGTGAGGGGAGAGATGACCACAGGCACCAAGCCATTGTCCTTCCCCATCTGTCCCAGGCTCGGATCCTGCCAGCTTCTGCGCGTGATTCTTGGTTCAGCCC
This sequence comes from Macaca fascicularis, assembly GCF_037993035.2. Taxonomy (NCBI): domain Eukaryota; kingdom Metazoa; phylum Chordata; class Mammalia; order Primates; family Cercopithecidae; genus Macaca; species Macaca fascicularis. The sequence continues at coordinate 53,083,486 of NC_088383.1, read as the reverse complement.
CTTAGGTTCTCATGTTGTGGAAATTCCCCCAAGATTCTGAAGACCAGATGAGTGACCTCAGTAGGAACACAGCCCTGGGATCCAGGAAGGGCTGGACATGACACCCATTGTGCCCCCTTGCTGGCTGAGTCTGTGGGGTTGTGCATGCCTGGGCGGGTGGGTGTCCTCTGTAAGTGGGGTCAGTTACTCCGCCAACCTTGATGAGCTGCTGGAAGTACCCAGCATGATACCTGGTATGCAATACACGTACAGTAAGAATCTGTTAGTGTCCAAGCGTTTCTGTTTCTTCCTAGGTCTTTTCATGTAAAGGGAGAGGAGGTTGTATCTGGAATTCTTACCAGGCACCATTTTCCATGGAAACCTAAAATACATATTGGAATCACGGAGAGCAAGTCCCTTCTCCTAGTTTTCATTTTAAAGTTTCCTAATTGTTTTTCTATATAGGTTTGTACAGATTCCCTAAAGTAGCCTAAAGAATCTGAATGGTCCTGGGTTGAGTTTGGTGCTCCTAGCTAGGAAGGGGTGAGGTCCACTGCTGAGAAGTGACTGATATCTAGCTGTGGCCCCAAAAGCAGGTAGAGGGAAGCCATGAGCAGGGCCCAGCTCTCTGTGACTCCATCCACACAGGAGGGCTTGCTCACATCATCAAGACAGGCTGAATATTTGGAAACTGGGAAACTCAGAATTCAGTTTTGGTCTTTTCCACTCTTGAGAAACCCAGATGACATGTGTCTGTGCATAGACATGGCCCTTTGGCTACACAGGGCAACATGAAGGCTGGTGGGGCCCCTGGAAATAAGCAAATAAAGAGCAGTCCCCACTGTCCTTGGGGACTTGGTGTCCCGCAGTGGGAGCTCAGTGCCCCTGCAGAACCTGCCCTGTCTTGCCACCACTGCCTCCCGAAGCCTGACCCCATGCAAGAAGTGCTTATCAGTGAGATTCTTGAAGATCAAACAGTCAGTGTGGTCTCTACCACAACTGGCATGATGAATTTAAGGGCTGAGTCAGCTGGCTCTGACAATTCTTGTCCCCTTCTGCATATAGAAACCAAAACTCTACTGACTGGTTGTGGGAACAGGGCATTAAACTCTGACAGGTTGCAAATGTCCTGGGGAAAATGACCTCTGCTCCCTCTGCTCCCGCCCGGATCCCTGCTCTGGAGGCCTGCACTAATTAGCGTCTGGCAGGTGTCTGGAAAGAGCTGCCTGGCCGGCCGTGGTGACATCATGGCTGGACATTGCTCCCCCATTCCACTGCTGAGAAAGTCTCTGTTTCATTAGGCGGCCAGGATTACTTTTTAATTTTTTTAATCCCCTTTGTAGGTTCTGGCTCCAATCAGTCTTGGGGAACATTCTGCGTGCTCATTCCCACTCCCACTGCCTCAACAACTGTGCTCCAGTTAAAGTTACTGTTCCCGGAGGAGTGAGGCTCACCTTCCCCAGGCAGGCGCAGCCACACACCCCAGCCCCCACGTATCAGCGCCAGCAACCAGCACTGCCGTTGCTTTATACTCATATACTCATATATGGGATACTAGCCCACAGTTGGGGTAATTTTTGAGAATGGGCGATGAGTCCATGGGTGGGGCTTCATTATTAATTATGAAACTCATAATTTTAATAGTTTTTTTAAAAACATATTAATTCAATAATGTGTCTTTTTCTCATTACAAAATAATTCACATACACTGTAGACATTGAAAAATATTAGAAAGTTCCTATAATGAAGTCACCCAAAAATATCTATCATCAGCATTTTGATATGGCTATTATACAGATAACAAAACGGGGGTCGTACTGAGGAAGCAGCTGAGGGCCTGTCCTTTTCTTCAACTTTGTAGAGTACTAAGAACATCTTCCCATGTCTTAAAATAACCCCAAAAGCATGCTTTTTAAATAACCACATAACATTTCATGGGATGTGGATGTACTATAAGGTCCAGAAATTGAATTCCCACCTGAATGGCCCTTGTCCCATCTGGCTGAGATCGTCAGAGGTGTGAGTCTGCCATGCACATCAGGCCTGCAGCAGAGAAGCCTGACAATAAGAAGGCCCTTTGGCCTTGGTCCCCAGCTGGGGGTGAATTTCTCACATTCAAGTTGTAAATGCACCTCCACGCTGTGTAACGGGGTGGAAAAGGCACATTTCCCCTTTGGGATGTACACAACCTCGGGTGGATTTACTATTTACAAAAAGGCAGAGGCTGAACTTGAGTATTCAGGGTCCTAACATGAGTGTCATTGCTTTCCTTGGACCCAGAGCCCACATGGGGTCCTGGAGGAGCCCAAGAATCAAGATAATTTCTGCATCACTGAGTCACCCTGACCTTCCCTCCTGACCAAGGAAGCACATCAGAGGGCAAGTGAGTGAGAATATTACAGCAATAAAATTCACTTACAAACTAGCAAACCCTTGAACTCAATGTCACTCCCAACTGTGGCTGTAAACCACCCAGAGGATGGCCCATGGCTCCATGCGGGCCCATGAGCCCGAGGCTGGGCCTAGTGATGTGTCTTCTCAGATAACCACCCCCCACTCCTGGGGCAGAGAATCAAGGTTAAAGTTGGATTGCAATGGGACTGAGATGCCGAGTAGATGGAATGCACCCTGACTAGAATGTAGATCGTACATCTAATGAGACAGATCAGATCTGGGAGAAGCAGATTCTCAGAGCATGAGCCAGTTCTTCCAGAATTTAAGCAGATGCAGGTGCCAGCCCACCAAGATCTTTGCCAAAGGTATCTTCTTCACATACCTGGAGAGAAAAGAGGGCCTAAAACTTTAAATCTGAGGACTATGTGTTTTCTAAAAGCCAGGTCCCTTGCCAATATGTCCGGATCTTTATCTTGGTATAGTTTATCTAATCAGACAACACAAAGAAGTAAAATTCATACTTCAGAGGAACTGGCGCCATCAAGAAACCCAGGGAGTACCCGTGTGTCTGGATCAAGGGGAGTCTTTCACCTCCACCCGCCTGGGAAGGATTGCTCCATCAGTCAGCTGAATTCCTGAGAATCACAGGGTCCACAGCTTTTAGGTGCATCTGTGGGGAGGTGCCTTCCCTTGTGAATGGGTCCCATGTCAAGAGGCTCATGGACATCACTGAGACCATGGAGCTGAGTAGTGGGCGGATCAATCAGAGATTTGAGTCCTCAGTCCAGAGGGCTTGCTCCAAAGGACATGCAGTCAGCCAGATGTGGAAGAAGAGGAAAGGCTTCCATCAAGGGAAACAGCCTGTCATGAACTGCAGGAAGCTCAGAGAAGCCAGGGAACGCTACTCCCAGAATACAGGGAACCATTCTGTGGACAAGCAGTGGGGACAGATGCGAATAGAGCATCCCACCAATAGCCGTCTCCCCACACTTTTAAGAAGTGGATCTCCTCCTTAACGCTGCAGTTGGGGCAGGTCTGTTTGACCCTCAAGGTGCTCAGATCTGCTTGTCCCTGAAGTCTGTGAGAGCAACAACCAGCTCTTCCTTGATCTGACTGGGGAGCTGAGGGGACTCAAAGGAAACCAGTAGAAAGCTTCAAAGTGACGGAGACAGGGGCTGAGAGAGAAACGATGCCAGCATTGACTACTGAGGCTCCTCGGGCAGCTTCTCCAGGCCTGCCTGGGCTTCATTCACTTGGCTCCAACAAGGCTGGGTGAGAGGGGACATTCTTGCTCGTCATCAGGGGCTGCACATGTTAGAGACTCTAGAACATGGAATGTTCCTCTCTCAGCAAGGGAGGGCTGGGAATGTGATTCCAGAGGGCACTGTAACCTGGCCAGCCACAGGGGGAAGAACCTTAGGTCCTGAGTGTGCTCTTTGAGGAGGAGGTTCTGACAGAGTAGGAAGTGAGCTGTGGGGTCACGTTGTTCCCATTCACCACAGTGAAAGCCTGCCAGGAAACATTCTGGAAATGGGATCTACTCTAGAAAATACAAAGAAGATGAGACAGGTAGAATCAAGGAACTAAAGGTAAACAGGCCATGGGATGAAACCACTGAGAGTCAAGAGAATGCCATTCTGAAAGAACATAAGAACAAAAGACTAAACTTTGAAGGTTATTGATAGGTAAAATATACAAGCAAAATAAGCTAAAGGAATTAGAATAGATAAAAGTGAGATCTGTTAAAGACCAATAAACTCAATAGATAATGAAAATGTAAACACTTATTATCCACAATAGCATACTAGTTAAATTATGATAGATTATATGTGGTGAAATGATAATATATCTCTGAACATAGTGTTCCAGAAAGACCAGCAATGAGCAATACGTAATATGTTCTTGGCATAGTACATGATAAAAGTAAACATAGTACAATTCCAACCTAAATATATATATATACACACATGTACACACACACACGTGTGCATGTAGACAAATATTAAGTATTTATAGAAGTATGTGTGTGTGTCCATGCAAATGTGCACGCATAGATAAAAATACAAAAGGAAATACAGCAAAGTGCTAACATCGGTTAACTCTGGGATTATTACTAATTACTAATTTTAAAAAGAATAGTACTTTTTAAAAACTCTTTACAATGATTCTGAATTACTTTTATTGCCTGAAAAAAAGTTTTTCAAAACTTTTACAAAAAAGTAAAAAGAGGAAGATGTAGGCAAGATGGCTGAATAGGAACAGCTCCAGCCTCCAGCTCCGAGCACAAACGACACAGAAGACGGGTGATTTCTGCATTTTCAACTGAGGTACCGGGTTCATCTCATTGGGGAGTGCCAGACAATCGGTGCTGGTCAGTTGGTGCAGCCCGACCAGTGAGAGCTGAAGCAAGGCAAGGCATCGCCTCACCTGCAAAGCGCAAGGGGGAAGGGAATCCCTTTTCCTAGCCAAGGGAAACTGAGACACAACACCTGGAAAATCAGGTAACTCCCACCCTAATACTGCGCTTTACCAAGGGTCTTAGCAAACAGCACACCAGGAGATTATATTCCACACCTGACCCGGAGGGTCCCACGCCCATGGAGCCTCCCTCATTGCTAGCACAGCGGTCTGCGATCTAACTGCAAGGTGGCAGCGAGGCTGGGGGAGGGGCGACCGCCATTGCTGAGGCTTAAGTGGGTAAACAAAGCCTCCGGGAAGCTCGAACTGGGTGGAACCCACCTCAGCTCAAGGAGACCTGCCTGTCTCTATAGACTCCACCTCTGGGGATGGGGCATAGCTAAATAAAAAGCAGCAGAAACCTCTGTAGATGTTAATGACCCTGTCTGACAGCTTTGAAGAGAGCAGTGGATCTCCCAGCATGGAGGTTGAGATCTGAGAACGGACAGACTGCCTGCTCAAGTGGGTCCCTGACCCCTGAGTAGCCTAACTGGGAGACATCCCCCACTAGGTGCAGACCAACACCTCACACCTCACATGGCGGGGTACTCCCCTGAGATGAAGCTTCCAGAGCAAGAATCAGACAGCAGCACTCACTGTTCAGCAATATTCTATCTTCTGCAGCCTCCACTGCTGATATCCAGGCAAACAGGTCTGGAGTGGACCTCAAGCAATCTCCAACAGACCTACAGCTGAGAATCCTGACTGTTAGAAGGAAAACTAACAAACAGAAAGGACACCCACACCAAAACCCCATCAGTACATCGCAGCATCAAAGACCAAAGGCAGATAAAACCACAAAGATGGGGAAAAAGTAGGGCAGAAAAGCTGGAAATTCAAAAAATCAGAGCGCATCTCCCCTCCAAGGGAATGCAGCTCATCACCAGCAATGGATCACAGCTGCACAGAGAATGACTTTGATGAGTTGAGAGAAGAAGGCTTCAGTCGATCAAACTTCTCAGAGCTAAAGGAGGAACTATGTACCCAGTGCAAAGAAACTAAAAATCTTGAAAAAAGAATGGGAGAATGGATAACTAGAATAATCAATGCAGAGAAGGCCATAAACTAACAGAGACAAAAACCATGACATGAGAAATACGTGACAAATACACAAGCTTCAGTAACCAACTCGATCAACTGGAAGAAAGAGTATCAATGATTGAAGATCAAATGAATGAAATGAAACGAGAGGAGAAGTCTAGAGAAAAAAACGAAAAAGAAATGAACAAAGCCTCCAAGAAATATGGGATTATGGAAAAGACCAAATCTGCGTCTGATTGGTGTGCCTGAAAGTGAGGGGGAAAATGGAACCAAGTTGGAAAACACTCTTCAGGATATCATCCAGGAGAACTTCCCCAACCTAGTAAGGCAGGCCAACATTCAAATTCAGGAAATACAGAGAACACCACAAAGATACTCCTCGAGAAGAGCAACTCCAAGACACATAATTGCCAGATTCACCAAAGTTGAAATGAAGGAAAAAATCTTAAGGGCAGCCAAAGAGACAGGTCGGGTTACTCACAAAGGGAAGCCCATCAGACTAACAGCAGATCTCTCGGCAGAAACTCTACAAGCCAGAAGAGAGTGGGGGCCAATATTCAACATTCTTAAAGAAAAGAATTTTCAACCCAGAATTTCATATCCAGCCAAACTAAGTTTCATCAGTGAAGGAGAAATAAAATCCGTTACAGGCAAGCAAATGCTTCGAGATTTTGTCACCACCAGGCCTGCCCTACAAGAGACCCTGAAGGAAGCACTAAACATGGAAAGGAGCAACTGGTACCAGTCATTGCAAAAACATGCCAAAATGTAAAGACCATTGATGCTAGGAAGAAACTGCATCAACTAATGAGCAAAATAACCAGCTAATATCACAATGACAGGGTCAAGTTCACACATAGCAATATTAACTTTAAATGTAAATGGAATAAAAGGTTCAATTAAAAGACACAGACTGGCAAATTGGATAAAGAGTCAAGACCCATCAGTTTGCTGTATTTGGGAGACCCATCTAACATGCAGAGACACACACAGGCTCAAAATAAAGGGATGGAGGAAGATCTACCAAGCAAATGGAGAACAAAAAAAGCAGAGGTTGCAATCCTAGTCTCTGATAAAACAGACTTTAAACCATCAACGATCAAAAGAGACAAAGAAGGCCATTACATAATGGTAAAGGGATCAATTCAACAGGAAGAGCTAACTATCCTAAATATATATGCACCCAATACAGGAGCACCCAGATTCATAAAGCAAGCCCTTACAGACTTACAAAGATACTTAGACTCCCATACAATAATAACGGGAGACTTCAACACCCCACTGTCAACATTAGACAGATCAACGAGACAGAAAGTTAATAAGGATATCCAGGAATTGAACTCAACTCTGCACCAAGCAGACCTAATAGACATCTACAGAACTCTCCACCCCAAATCAACAGAATATACATTCTTCTCAGCACCACATCACACTTATTCCAAAATTGACCACATAGTTGGAAGTAAAGCACTCCTCAGCAAATGTAGAAGAACAGAAATTATAACAAACTGTCTCTCAGACCACAGTGCAATTAAACTAGAACTCAGTACTAAGAAACTCAATCAAAACCTCTCAACTACATGGAAACTGAACAACCTGCTCCTGAATGACTACTGGGTACATAACGAAATGAAGGCAGAAATAAAGATGTTCTTTGAAACCAATGAGAACAAAGATACAACATACCAGAATCTATGGGACACATTTAAAGCAGTGTGTAGAGGGAAATTTATAGCACTAAATGCCCACAAGAGAAAGCTGGAAAGATCTAAAATTGACACCCTAACATCACTATTAAAACAACTAGAGAAGCAAGAGCAAACATATTCAAAAGCTAGCAGAAGGCAAGAAATAGCTAAGATCAGAGCAGAACTGAAGGAGATAGAGACACAAAAAGCCCTCCAAAAAATCAATGAATCCAGGAGTTAGTTTTTTGAAAAGATCAACAAAATTGATAGACTGCTAGCAAGAAAAATAAAGAAGAGAGAAGAAGCAAATAGATGCAATAAAAAATGATAAAGGGGATATCACCACCAACCTCACAGAAATACAAACTACCATCAGAGAATACTATAAACACCTCTATGCAAATAAACTAGAAAACCTAGAAGAAATGGATAATTTCCTGGACATTTACACTCTCCCAAGACTAAACCAGGAAGAAGTTGAATCCCTGAATAGACCAATAGCAGGCTCTGAAATTGAAGCAATAATTAATGGCCTACCAACCAAAAAAAGTCCAGGACCAGATGAATTCACAGTCAAATTCTACTGGAGTTACAAGGAGGAGCTGGTACCATTCCTTCTGAAACTATTCCAATCAATAGAAAAAGAGGGAATCCTCCCTAACTCATTTTATGAGGCCAACATCATCCTGATACCAAAGCCTGGCAGAGATACAACAAATAAAGAGAATTTTAGACCAATATCCCCAATGAACACTGATGCAAAAAATCCTCAATAAAATACTGGCAAACCAAATCCAGCAGCACATCAAAAAGCTTATCCACCATGATCAAGTGGGCTTCATCCCTGGGATGCAAGGCTAGTTCAACATACACAAATCAATAAACGTAATCCAGCATATAAACAGAACCAAAGACAAAAACCACATGATTATCTCAATAGATGCAGAAAAGGCCTTTGACAAAATTCAACAGCCCTTCATACTAAAAACTCTCAATAAATTCGGTATTGATGGAATGTATCTCCAAATAATAAGAGCTATTTATGACAAACCCACAGCCAATATCATACTGAATGGGCAAAAACTGGAAGCATTCCCTTCGAAAACTGGCACAAGACAGGGATGCCCTCTCTCACCACTCCTAGTCAACATAGTGTTGGAAGTTCTGGCTAGGGCAATCAGGCAAGAGAAAGAAATAAAGGGTATTCAGCTAGGAAAAGAAGAAGTCAAATTGTCCCTGTTTGCAGATGACATGATTGTATGTTTAGAAAACCCCATCATCTCAGCCCAAAATCTCCTTAAGCTGATAAGAAACTTCAGCAAAGTCTCAGCATACAAAATTAATGTGCAAAAATCACAAGCATTCTTATACACCAGTAACAGACAAACAGAGAGCCAAATCATGAATGAACTGCCATTCACAATTGCTTCAAAGAGAATAAAATACCTAGGAATCCAACTTACAAGGAGAACTACAAACCACTGCTCAGTGAAATAAAAGAGGACACAAACAAATGGAAGAACATACCATGCTCATGGATAGGAAGAATCAATATCGTGAAAATGGCCATACTGCACAAGGTAATTTATAGATTCAATGCCATTCCCATCAAGCTACCAATGACTCTTCACAGAACTGGAAAAAACTGCTTTAAAGTTCATATGGAACCAAACAAGACCCCGCATTGCCAAGACAATCCTAAGTCAAAAGAACAAAGCTGGAGGCATCATGCTACCTGACTTCAAACTATACTACAAGGCTACAGTAACCAAAACAGCATGATACTGGTACCACAACAGAGATATAGACCAATGGAAGAGAACAGAGCCCTCAGAAATAATACCACATGTCTACAGCCATCTGATCTTTGACAATGGAAAAACAAGAAATAGGGAAAGGATTCCCTATTTAATAAATGGTGCTGGGAAAATTGGCTAGCCATAAGTAGAAAATTAATTCAAAATAGATTAGAGACTTAAATGTTAGACCTAAAACCATAAAAACCCTAGAAGAAAACCTAGGTAATACCATTCAAGACATAGGCATGGGCAAGGACTTCATGTCTAAAACACCAAAAGCAACAGCAACAAAAGCCAAAATTGACAAATGGGATCTAATTAAACTAAAGAGCTTCTGCACAGCAAAAGAAACTATCATCAGAGTGAACAGGCAACCTACAGAATGGGAGAACATTTTTGCAATCTACTCATCTGACAAAGGGCTAATATCCAGAACCTGTAAAGAACTCAAACAAATTTACGAGAAAAAAACAAACAACCCCATCAAAAAGTGGGCAAAGGATATGAACAGACATTTCTCAAAAGGAGACATGCATACAGCCAACAGGCACATGAAAAATTGCTCATCATCACTGGCCATCAGAGAAATGCAAATCAAAACCACAATGAGATACCATCTCACACCAGTTAGAATGGCAATCATTAAAAAGTCAGGAAACAACAGGTGCTGGAGAGGATGTGCAGAAATAGGAACACTTTTACACTGTTGGTGGGATCGTAAACTGGTTCAACCATTGTAGAAAACAGTATGGCGATTCCTCAAGGATCTAGAACTAGAAATACCATATGACCCAGCCATCCCATTACTGGGTATATACCCAAAGGATTATAAATCATGCTGCTATAAAGACACATGCACACATATGTTTATTGTGGCACTATTCACAATAGCAAAGACTTGGAATCAACCCAAATGTCCATCAGTGACAGACTGGATTAAGAAAATGTGGCACATATACACCATGGAATACTATGCAGCCATAAAAAAGGATGAGTTCGTGTCCTTTGTAGGGACATGGATGCAGCTGGAAACCATCATTCTCAGCAAACTATCACAAGAACAGAAAACCAAACACCGCATGTTCTCACTCACAGGTGGGAATTGAACAATGAGATCATTTGGACTCTGGAAGGGGAACATCACACACCAGGGCCTATTACGGGGAGGGGGAAGGGGGGAGGGATGGCATTGGGAGTTATACCTGACGTAAATGACAAGTTGATGGGTGCTGATGAGTTGATGAGTGCAGCACACCAACATGGCACAAGTGTACATATGTAACAAACCTGCACATTGTGCACATGTACCCTAGAACTTAAAGTATAATAAAAAAAATTAAAAATAAAAAAACAAAGTAAAAAGATGTCTTAAAAATGTATCTATGGATAAATGAAGTTATTTGTTGTTTTAAAGTTATTCTACTAGAGGCATTTAATTTTTACTTGGAGAAATGTTACAGAAGGAGAAATACTTCAAATGATATTCTTTATATAATATGAGGATATAATATTAATTTATTCTTTAGAAAGTATTAGTTCATGCACACTCTTGCCCAGGTACTGGGAAGGTAACAAACCAGACAGACACCTGTCCTCCATGATCTCATGTGGAAGTGGGAGCTGATCACCGCATATGCATGGACACGAAGGGAACAAGGACCGCTGGGCCTACCTGAGAGTGGAAGATGGAGGATGAGGATTAAAAACTACTCATGGGCTATTGTGCTTACTACTTATTATAGGCAAAGTAATCTGTACACCAAACCCCCATGACACGCAATTCATCCATATAAAAAACCTGCACTTGTACCCCTTGAGCCGAAAATAAAAGTTGTAAAGAAAAAAAATTTATATTCAAAGGGTTACACAGTAGTTGGGAGAAATACACAATCAATAAAGAGTATGCTCAGTGGTGAGAAGGGCAAAAAAAAAAAAAAAAAAAGCAAAAGGGATGGTTGGTTCTAGGAATCTGCTGTAATTTTAAATAACCAAATGGTGAAGAACAAGTCCCCGAGAAGGTGACTTTTGGGCAAAGACCTGGAAGAGGTGACGGCGCCATCCTGTGGACAGGTGTGTAAAGGCATCCAGGTAGGTGAGCCAGTGTCTGGCATGGCCAAGGAGGCAGGAGGCCGGTGTGCCCCACGGAGTAGGAGGAGGGGAGTAGGAGATTAGGGCAAAACGTGACTTTGGCTATGACTATGAGTGAGCTGGGAGGTCTGGAGGTCATACACTGAGAAGAATAAAGCAAAGGGTATCGCTGGCCAGGGCTGCGCATGCCCAAATGCACCTCCTTGCCTCTCTGGGACCCTCTTTCAGCACCATTGAAGTGTGCAGCTCAGGGCTCCCATTCAAACTTCAGCTAAGGGGGATGCAAGTTGCTGGGGGCTTATCATCATGTATTTCCATAAAATATCAGTCAGTCAAAGTAAAACCAAATTCAAATGGCACAATTTGGAGGAACAAAATATGTTTAAAAGAACTTGAACAAAGATACAGGCATCGTAAGTGGGAAGCTTAAAGCAACCATGAAGCTGACTAAGCACACATTGCCAGGAAGCAAGCAGGGAGCTCAGAGCCTCAAGATGTGGGATATTGTGAAGCTGATGCCTTTCAGGTGACATCTAGGACACTGAGTTAAAGGCAGCAGGTCGTCCAACCTGACCATCACCATGAAAGTTTCCCAAAATGGGTTGTGTGACAGCCTTACCACAGCCAAGGCAGGACAGACCATTATTTGACCAGAAGCTTCTGAGAGAAGCAGAATTGAGTTGCCCCCAGACCTAGACACAGGTAGCATGGCTGGGTAGTGAGGTCCAGGGTGGACATGGCTCTGGGCTTGGGAATCACCCTGGGGTCATGACCTTAGTCGATTAGTTTGGTGGTGCATCTTTATCCAAAGATGTGGTGCTGCCTCTTCTCAGTGCATTTCATGGTCACATATTCCCAGCAGACCCAGAGTTAAAGGGAGCTCTACAGCAAGCACAGGATCCACTGAACTCCAGACTGCCATGCCCAGTGGCCTCCTCACTGCAGCTTCGCCAGGGAAGGAAACTACCCAAACCTCAGGAGAACACAGGGGCCACTACCCATTCCCAAGAATGACACAGAGCTGAATGGGGGGAGGCTTCCCGGCCAACATCAGCATCCGCCGTGCAAGCGGGGACTCCTCTGGCCAGCTTGGCTGCTAGGTTCAGCTGAGTACACCCAGATGGACCCCTCAATGCAAATTCTCCCTGGTCTAAATGAAACGTAGCTCTCTCAAGAGGGAGCCTGGGAAACTGGAGGGACTGAGGACCTCGAGAAATTTCTGTGATTATTTCCATTTTTGGTCTCCATCATCAGGAGATTGCAGGTTTCAGTTTTTAAAATATTCTCTTTAGTCTTTCTCCAGCCATTATTGATGGAGAGCTTGTTAGGTCTAAAAAATAAGACTTCTTGGAATTACAGATTGAATCATGGATGAAACCTGTTAACAAGAGGGCTATCCTGACACATTCTTCTAGGATAAACCCTCAGCTCAGTCTTACCTTCCCAGTTTCTGAGAACCATTTTAGGGAAAGTCCCTGCTTCTGTGCACAGAATTAACCAGTGCTACTGTTCTGGTGGTCGGGCCGGTTGAGCCACTGTGTTATCAGTGGAGCCGCTCTTGTTATTGTACAGAAACAGACGCTTTCTGCCTAGGGAGGAAGAAAGGGGACCATGGCTGAGTGGCGCGGAGAAGCGCAGCCTCACCTCGCTGGCCAGGACCTGACTGTGGGTCAACACCAACAGTTCCTGGTGAAACGTGATACTTGACACCCTTCCTGAGGAGCTCAAGGCTGGAACCTAGAGATTAGATGCAGCTTTACGAGGCAGTCACTGGAGCAAGGCGATAGAGCCGTGATTCACGCTGCCCCCCATGAGACTCACCAGGCCTCATTTGTCCTTTCCAGGGAGTGCTAGCAGCCATCACAGTGCCCAGCACTTTGCCATTTACAAGGAACTTCTGCGTTGATTATTCCCTTTGAGACTGAGGCCAGTGTGTGAGGTTGTTAAGTGAAGACCACATCAGGAGAGCTAAGCAACTTGCCGGAGGTCGTGAGAGGCAGAGTGTCGGGGCCTGAACTTCTGACCCCAAGTGGACTCTCTTGGGGAACCTCCCGTTCCTCCGCACTGCCCTGCTGTAGGTGAGCTCACACTGTCAACAGTCCACCACTGCTCATACTGTCCACATAGTCCACCACTGCCATGTACAGACGCCTTCTCTAGGAATCTAAATTGATTGGCTGAGCCTATGCATCCTTCAAAACAAGGAGTCTCCCCAGCAGACTTCCTCCTACCTGCAGAGGTGAGTTAGTCCCCCTCTTCTCTGTGCTGGGCCTGTCCTGTAAGTGCTCACCTATTGTTTCTTACTACTTTGTACTATAAGTGACTTATTTGCATGTTGAGCTTTTAGCCTGTGAATTCCTTAGGACAGCAACTACTTCTGGACAGGTGGAGAGAGCAGAGTTCTGGAGCATGTGGTCTTTGGAATATGGCTGCCTAGGATGGGATCCAAGGCTCACCAAGTAAGAGCACTTATAAGAAAACTGCTTCGCTCTCTGTGCCTTCCTCCTCCCGTCTGTAAAACAGCAGTGAGAACAATTTTGCCAACCTCTGGGATTATTGTGAGGATGAAAGCAGCTAATCATGTAAATCACTGGAACAAACATTCTAAATGTGCATGCATTGTAAAATTGATCAATTAAATGTAGTATATTCATGAAATGGAAAAAATATTCTCCAGCTATTAGCAGGAAACAAGCACATCTAAACCCAGCATCATTGTGCTCAGTGTGATCATCATCATCATCATCATCGTGTTTGCATCCTGAGCTTCTACCACAGCCAACCACACAGCAGGTGTTCCATAAAGGCATGTCAAGTGAATGAACAAATGAACGTACTGACCAAACAGCTGGTGACTTTCCCTTTGAGACTGAGACCAACGTGTGAGGTCTCAGCCAGGGGAAAACAGAAACGTTCTTAACCTCATCTGGGGCAGTCACAGCTGCCTGGACCATATCTAAAAACACTAGGATCACTGCTTCCTCAACAAAAGAATACACAGGAAATTCAAAGAGTTGAATTTAGGGTTCTTAAGTTAATTTACCCAAATGAAAAGCAAAGGACTCCATGCCAAAGAGTCAGGCTGACTTATTCATTAATAAATGTTGTGCAAACTAAGAAACTTTGTTACTGTCAAGGCAAAGTTGCCTGGCTGGAACTGCTTGGAACGCAACAGAAGCCCCAAGCACATTGATATAGGATAGAAGAGCCTGGAAGGGAATCCAATATATCCTTCCTCTCTCTTCTTAGGATGTTTTAGAGCAAACTAAAAGGGTAACCACCACAGAAAACTACCTACAGAGAGATTTTCACACAAGGCTCTCTCGGGTGTGCATGTACGTTTGTGCAGTTCTTTATGTGTGCTCTATTGAGTCATTAAACGGAAAGGGAGCAGTTTCAAGAAACTTGTAAAGGGAAATGGGATGTTTACATTCATAAGCTGTCATTTAAAAAAATAATAAAGTCAACTCTTTTGTGTCCAAAAAAGCAACTATCAAAAAGGAAGAGATCTTTTGTAAAAATCAGAAAATGCCAGAATCTCAGATAAAGTACCTGACTTTTGTACACCATATTCCATTTATAAAGCTCTTTTATGTGATTTAATTTTTGAAAGACTAAAGATGAATTTTTATAAGTAAACACTGTAGTAACTATCACATGATCTCAAACAGAAATATGTCAGAAATTTTACTGCAGTCTTTTTTGTTATAGTGAAAAATCTGAAATAGCAGAAATGCAAATGAATAGGTGAGTTGGTGAATTAAATGTGGCATATTCATACAAAGGGAAAATACCACAGAGAAATTATAAAATTATATATACATGTATGTGTATGTCCACAGGAATAAATTCCAAAGACAATTTAAGTGTAAAAAAGGAACTATCAATATGAATAGTGACATTTATGGTGTGATAAAACTTTTACAAATTTCCGTTAACTTCCATACGGAAACAAAGTTCCATAAACTTCCAATGATATGACTGACCATAGCAGCAGGGTAGTTTTTTTTAATGTTCCAAACTCCTTAAAACTAAACAGAGCAAATATGAAATTGGAAGAAAATGAATCTATGGATAACATCTTCAACACCACCAGGTAATGGAGAGTCCTTTTTGACCTGAGTAAAAGTAGTGGTGAGCAGGACTGTGGGAGGTCAGCAGCTGTGGGTCTAAGTTAGGGAAATGAGGGAAAAGCCAATGTATCCTGAAAGTCATGAACACCAAAACAAAAGAAAATGCAAATAAAGACACCAACAAAAACTCACATCCAAGATTTTCAAAACCTACTAGGAAGATTGAGAAAACAGGCATAATGGCATATGCATTGCTTGTTAATCCTCCTGAGAGCTCCTGTCCTTATAAACAGGGCACCTAGGAAGACCCAAAAGCCTACAAGCAATATAATATCTACTAAAAATCTAGATGACAACGTATCTTCATAAACCCAAAGTTATAAAGCAGAAACAAGCCACTTACAGCTATGTGAGCTGCATGAGACAATGACACTTCTAGTAACACTGGCAACCAACAAACAAAAAAGTTCCAAAAAATACAGATGAGCAAGAGAGGTCAATCTGAGAACAGTAGTTGAAACTTTAAAAAAGAGTACTTATTTTTCAAAAACTATTTTGTTTGTGTGCATAATACCAGGCAAAAATAACAAGACATTTAAAGTGGAAGAAATATCAGATTGGCATCAGACATTTTAACAGCAACATTTTGTGCCAAATGACAATGGAATTACATATTTAATATGCTCAAGGAAATGAATAAGGCCAGGAATTTTACATCCAGCCAGACTAATATTTAAAGGCTTAAGGCAATCTCTTATTAAAAAAAGCAAAAACTCAAGACATCTTACTCCCATGAGTCATTCATGAGGCGTCTACTGGAACTAAATTGCCATATGGAGTGATAATGATGACTGTCAAAGGCTGTTAACATCACAAGAGAAAAATCAACATTATGTGCTTCCTGGTTGAAGTACACAACTACCTATAAAATATTCTTGTCAAAAAAATTGTATCATCCAGATCTAACTACCACTCTACATGAAATACAGAGAATAGAGGAGCATGTCAGATAACACAATGGAGAGAAAAATCAGTAAATTCAGGCAGGGGAAATCTCTACACAAAAACAAACCGTTTACTTTGATAAGGAATACTCTGACGTTTTCCAGTTTTTACAAAAGCTCTCTTATTTTTTGATAGCCACTCTTTTGGACAGGAAAGATCTGACTTATTTCTTTTTTAAATTACAGCTTATCAAAGTAAATATGCCATTTTCCTTTATAAGTTCCTTGAAACTGCTACCTTTCCCTTTAATGGCTCAAAATCAAACAGAAAGAAAATAAATTGTTAAAGTAAGCAGCTCATGGGTAAGCTGTAGCACAACTTCAAGCAGTCTGGCGTACATGTAAGTCGAGTCTCTAAAGGGGAAGAGAACGCAGAGAGAAAGTAAGTATTTAAAGAAATGAGGACTTGAATTTTCCAAATTTAAGGAAAACTATAAATTCACAGATCTAAGAAGATGAATGAACCCCAAGCATAAGAAATATGAAGAAAACTACACTGAGGTACATCATAAACAAATTTCTTGAAAACAGTGATAAAGAGTATATTTTTTAAGTAGCCAGAGAATGAAAGGTATGTCGTATACAGGTAATTAAAGATAAGGATAACAAATTTCTTACTGAAAACTATTAAAACAAGAATGCAATAGAGAATGCAATAGAGCAAAGAGAATGCAATAGAGCAAATTTTTAAGGTAGTGCTGAGCAAAAAGAAAAACTGGTGAAACAAGAATTCTACATCCTTCATATCGTTATGTTTAAATCTATCATCTCATTTGTTTTGTTTTTTTCTCATCAATTCTTTGTTCCCCCATCTATATGCCTTTTTAAAATTAAATATTTTGTATGATCCCATTTTATGTCTTTTTTCCTTATTAGTAATGGTTATGATTTGTGAAGCATAATTATGTTTCAAAATTAAGGACAAAATAAGGACTTTCAGTCATATGAAAGTTGAAATCATTTAATTCACCAGCAAATGCATCATATACAGAAATGACAAAGAAAGTACCATATGGAAATGTGGATCTGCAAAAGTGTATAAAGAGCACGGAGACTGGTAAAAACAAAAGTAAAATGTGTTTTATTATTTAAACGTCTCGAATATTACTTAAATATATTTGCTTAAAGAGTAAATATTAAGTATTTAAAGAAAAATAACTGAAGGTTTAAGGTTTATATAACATATGTAGATGTTAAACATATGACAGTAATAGCACAAAGTCAGGAGAGTAGAAATGGAAGTATACTACTATAGGGTTTTATTAAGTATTCATGAAGTGGCATAATATTAGTTAAAGACAGACTGCAAAAAATTAAAGATATATACTATAAACTCTAAAGTAACCACTAAAATACTAAAATAACAAAACAAATAACTATCACTAAAAAGCAAAAATTGACATAACATGGAAATATATTAAATATTTAATAAATCTTAAAAAGGCATACAAATAAAAGGGAACAACTGATGAGAAAAATACAAAATAAACGAGATGATAGATTTAAGCCTAACAGTATCAGTGATAAATTAAATGTAAATAGCCTAAATACCCCAATTAGAAGACAGAAATTGTCAGCTAAAATCAAAAAACCAAGACTCAATTTATGCTGTTCTCAAAAAATGCACTTAATAAAGTTGAGGGACTCAAAATTAACATAAAAAGTTAGTTGCATTTTTTTACACCAATAACAGTCTATCTGAAAAAAGAAACCAAGAAAACAATCCCACTTATGATAGCATCAAAAAGAGTAAAATACTTAGGAATTTATTTAACCAAATTAGTGAAAGATCTGTACACTGAAAAGTATAAAAACATTGGGAAAAGAAATTAAAGAAGACACAAACAAATGGAAAGATATCTGATGTTTATGGACTGGAATAATGAATATTGTTAAAATCCCCGTACTACTCAAAGTAATATAGAGATTCAATGCAATCTCTATCAAAATCCCAATGGCATTTCTCAAGTAAATAAAAAAAGCAATTCTAAAATATATATGGAACCACAAGAGATACCAAATAGCCAAGACAACCTTAAGAAAGAATAACAAAGTTGGAGACATCACACTTTTGGATTTCAAATTATAGTACCAAGCTGTAAAAATCAAAAGAGTATGTTACTGGCCAAAAGCAAAACAAAACAAAAAAAAACAGGCAAATAGACCAGTGGAACAGAATAGAGAGCTCAAAAATAAAACCAAGCAAGTATAGTCAAATAATTTTTGACAAGCACATCAAGAAGGCACAATGGGGAGAAAGATAGTCTTTTCATTAATGGTGTTGGCAAAATATAATTTAAAATTATATAAAGAGACATTTCTCAAAAGGAGATACATAAATGGCCAATAAACATATGATTTACATGCAAAAGAATAAAATTGGACACTTACATCATACACAAAAATTAACTCAAAATGGATTAAAGACTTAAACATAAGACCTGAAACAATAAAACTCCTAGAAGAAAATATAGAGGGAAAACTCCTCATTATTGGTTTTGGCAATTATTTTTTGAATATCACACAAAAAGTTCTGGCAATGATGCAAAAATAAAAAATGAAACTATACCAAACTAAAAGCTTCTGTACAGCAAAGAAAAAAATTAAGATGAAAAGGTAGCCTATGGATTGGGAGAAAATATTTTCAAGCCATATATCTGATAAGGGGTTAATATTCAAAATATACAGGGAACTTACACAACTCAACAGCAAACTAAAAAGTAAAAACAACCCAATCAATAAATTGGCAATGACCTGAAGATATATTTTTCCAAATAAGACATAAAAATGGTCAACAGGTATCTGAAAAGGTGCTCAACATCACTAATCATCAGGGAAATGCAAATCAAAACCATGATGAGATATCACTTTACACTTGTTAGAATGACTATTATTTTAAAAAATAAAAAATCAATTAAAAAAACAAGAGATAACAAGTGCTGGCATGGGTGTGGAGAAAAGGGATCCCTTGTATGCTGTTGGTGGAAATGTAAATCGGTATGACCATTATGGAAAATTGTACAGACGTTCTTCAAAATATTAAAAATAGGACTACCATGTGACCCAGCAATCCCTCTGCTGAGTGTATACACAAAGGAAACAAAATCAGCACCTCATAAAGATATCTGTGTCCCATATTCCTTGTGGCATTATTCACAATAGCCAAGATATTAAAACAACGTAAGTGTCCATCAATGGATGAATGAATGAAGAAACTGTGGTATATTTACATAATGAAATACTATTCAACCTTTAAAAAGGATATACTGCCATTTACAATAACATGCATGAACCTAGAAGACATTATGTTAAGTGAAGAAAACAAAAAAAAAGTGAAGACACAAAAATAAAAAAAGTGCATGATCTCATTTACATGTGCAATCCAAAAAATTTTACTCTTTCTACAGAGAGTAGAATAGTGGTTTTCAGGGCAGGATGGGGAAGGAAATGGGGAGATGTAGTTCAAAGGTACAAATTTGCAGTTATGTAAGATGAGTAAGTCTAAAGAATTAATGTACAGCAAGAGGACTATAGTTAATAATATTGTATTATATATTGAAAATTTGCTGACAAAGCAGATTTAAGGTGCTCTTACCACAAAAACCGAGATTACTGAGGAAAATGATAAATATATTAATTTGTTTACCTGTTGTAATCATTTCAGTATGTATATGTATATCAAAACATCATGTCATATATCTTAAGTACATGCAATAAATAATCAATTTTCAAAATACATATATAATCAAAAATGCATTTTACATAAAGACACAAATAGACTAAAATTTAAATGAGGAGAAAATAATATACCATGCTAACACTGATACAAAGAAAGTTAAAGAGACCTAGCATTTTGGGAGGCTGAGATGGGCGGATCACAAGGTCAGGAGATCGAGACCATCCTGGCTAACATGGTGAAACCCTGTCTCTACTAAAAAATACAAAAAACTAGCCAGGCGAGGTGGCGGGCACCTGTAGTCCCAGCTACTCGGGAGGCTGAAGCAGGAGAATGGCATAAACCCAGGAGGCAGAGCTTGCAGTGAGCTGAGATCCGGCCACCGCACTCCAGCCTGGGTGACAGAGCAAGACTCTGTCTCAAAAAAAAAAAAAAAAAAAAAAATCAGACAAGGTGGATTTCAGAGCAAAGCGCATTACTAAAGATTAAAAAAAATTTCAAAGTGTTAAATGGATCAATTCATTAAGATAATATATACATCCTCAATTTGTAGGCATCTAGTAACAGTTTAAAAATACACAGAGATAGTAACAAAAATAGTCACAAAAATAATAACAGAAAAAGAATGGAAAACATAGACCATGCTAGCACTAATCGAAAGAAAATTGGACTGACTATAGTAATATCAGACAAAGTAGATTTCAGTGCAAAGAGTATTATCAGGGATAATAATGGTCTTTTCATATTGATAAAAGGGTGAATTCATTAAGAGGACATAGCAATTCTAAACATTTATGCACCTAATAACAGAGTTTAAAAATATATGAAGCCACTATGATAAAATATTTTAATACCCTTCACTCTACAATTAATGAAACAAAGAGAGATAAAAGCAGGAAGAATTTTAGAAGACCCAAATAAACTATCAACTAACATGACATGATTGGCATTAATAGTTCACCCAAAACAGCAGAATACACATTCTTTTCAGGTGCATGTAGAATATTCACCAACAAAGACCATATTTTGGATCATAAAATAAGTGTTAATAAAACCAAAAGGATTCAAGCTGTATGAAATTTAAAATTATACAAACAGACATTTCTCAAAAGGAGATATATAAATGGCCAATAAGCATATAAAAAAAAATGTTCAACAACACTGATCATCAGGGAAATGCAAATTAAAACCACAAGATCCCACTTCACCCCAGCCAGAATGGCCGTGATTAAAAAGTCAGAAAGCAAGAGATGTAGGCACAATGTGGTGAAAGGGTAATGCTTATACACTGCTGGTGGGAATGTTAAATCAGTGCAACCTCTATGGAAAACAGTATGGAGATTTTTCAAAGAACTAAAGTAGGCCTACCAAAGGAAAAGAAGTAATTGCAGAAAAACACACACACACACACATACACCCGCATACATATGGTTTTTTGTTTGTTTGTTTTCTTATTTGGTTTTGGTTTGGGTTGGAGGAAGTGCTGAGCTTTACATATTATTAACAAGGTAATTAATCAGTAGATTGCCATAGAGCATTATTTCTTCTTTTTCAACTTTTATTTCAGATATGGGGGTACATGTACAGGTTGTTACATGGGCATATCACAAGCATAGTGAGCATAGTACCCAGTAGGTAGTTTTTCAACCTATGTCCTCCTCCCTCTTTCCTCCCTCTAGTAGTCCACAGTATCTATTTTTCTCATGTTCATACCTATGTGTGCTCAATGTTTAACTCTTACTTATAAGTGAGAACATGCAGTATTTAATTTTCTGTTCATGCATTAATACACTTAAGATAATGACTTTCACCTCCATCCATGTTAATGCAAAGGACATGATTTCATTCTTTTTATGACTTTGTAGTATTCCATGGTGTACATACACCACATTTTCTTTATCCAGTCCACCACTGATGGACACCTAAGTTGATTCCATGTCTCTGCCACCATGAATACCATGGTGATGAACATACAAGTGCATATGTCTATTTGGTATAATGTTTTATTTTTATTTGGGTACATACCCAGTAATGGGATTGCTGGGACAAATGGTAGCTCTGTTTTAAGGTTTTTGAGAAACCTCCAAACTGCTTTCCACAGTGACTGAACTAACTTATTATACATTCCCACCAACGGTGTATAAGTGTTCCCTTTGCTTCATGGCCTTACTAGCACCTGTTTTTTGTTTTTTGGGTTTTTTGTTTTTGTTTTTGTTTTTACTTTTTAATAACAGTCATTCTGACTGGTATCGGGGGAACCCACCCCCAATATTTCAATATAGGTTCTTTCTGTTTTCCCTAAGTGTCAGCCAGTCAGAGAAATAAAAAGAAAGAGTACAAAGAGAGGAATTTTACAGCTGGGCCTCTGGGGGTGACATCACATATTGTTAGGTGCATCATGTCCCCTGAGCCACAAAACCAGCAGGTTTTTAATAAGGACTTTAAAAGGGGAGAAGGTGTACAAACAGTAAGTAGGTCATGAAGATCACATGCTTCTTAGGCCAATAAAGATCACAAGGCAAAGGCAAAGCAAAGATCACAAGGCAAGGGCAAAATTAGAATTACTGATGAGGGTCTGTGTTCAGCTCTGCATGTATTGTCTTGATAAACATCTTAAACAACAGAAAACAGGGTTTGAGAGCAGAAAACCAGTCTGACCTCAATTTCACCAGGGTGGGGATTTTCCCCACCCTAGTGAGCCTGACAGTACTGCAGGAGACCAGGGTGTATTTCAGTCCTTATCTCAACCACATAAGACAGACACACCCAGAGCAGCCATTTAAGGAATGCATTCCTTCCCCGGGGTATTAATTATTAATATTCCTTGCTGGGAAAAGAATTCAGTGATATCTCTCCTACTTGCACGTCCATGTATAGGCTCTCTGCAAGAAGAAAAATATGACTCTGTTCTGCCCGACCCCTCAAGCAGTCAGACCTTATGGTTGTCTTCTCTTGTTCCCTGAAAATTGCTGTTATTCTGTTCTTTTACAAGGTGCACTGATTTCATATTGTTCAAACACACATGTTTTACAATCGATTTGTACAACAGTGGTCCTGAGGTGATGTACATTCTCAGTTTACGAAGATAACAGGATTAAGAGATTAAAGTAAGGACAGGCATAAGAAATTATAAGAGTATTATTTGGGAACTGATAAATGTCCATGAAATCATCACAATTTATGTTCAGAGATTGCAGTAAGACAGGTGTAAGAAATTATAAAAGTATTAATTTTGGGAACTGATAAATGTCCATGAAATCTTCACAATTTATGTTCCTCTGCCGTGGCTCCAGCTGGTCCCTCCGTTCAGGGTGCCTCACTTCCCGCAACAGACTGGTGTGAAATGGTATCTCACTGTGGTTTTGATTGCATTTCTCTGATGATTAGTAATGATGACCATTTCATTTTTTCATATGTTTCTTGGCCACGTGTCTTCCCTGAGAAGTGTCTGTTTAATGTCCTTTGCCCATTTTTAATGGGGTTATTTGTTTTTTGCTTGTTGATCTGTTTGAGTCCCTTATAGATTCTAGATATTGAACCTTTGTCAGACACATAGTTTGCAAATATTTTTCCCATTCTGTAGGTTGTCTTTTTATTCTGTTGAAAGTTTATTTTATAGTACAGAAGCTCTTCAGTTTAATTAGGTTCCACTTATCAATTTTTGTTTGAATTGCTTTTGGGCACTTAGCCAAAAATTCTTTGCCAAGGTCAATACTCAAGAAGAGTCTAGGTTTTCTTCTAGAATTTTTACAGTTTGAGTTCTTACATTTAAATCTTCAATCTATCTTCAGTTTTATTTTTTAATATGATGAAAGGTCAGGGTCCAGTTTCATTGTTCTGCATATGGCTAACCAGTTATTCCAGCACCGTTTATTGAACAGAGAGTGCTTTCCCCATTGGTTTTTGTCAGCCTTGCCAAAGATCAGATAGTTATAAGTGTATGGCTTTATTTCTGAGTTTTCTTTTCTGTTCATTGGTCTATGTGTCTGTTTGTATCAGAACTATGCTGTTTTGGTTACTGTGCCCTTATACTGTAGTTTGAAGTCAGATAGTGTGATGCCACTGGCTTTGCTCTTTTTGCCTAGGATTGCTTTGGCTATTTGGGCTCTTTTTTTATTTCATATGAGTTTTAGAATTCTGTTTGCTAATTCTACGGAGAATGACATTGGGTAGTTTGATAGGAATAGCGTCGAATCTGTAAATTGCCTTGGGCTGCATGACAATTTTAACAATATTAATTCTTCCTTTTCATGAGCATGGAATGTTTTTCCATTTATTTGTGTCATCACTGTGATTTCTCTCAGCAGTGTTTTGTAGTCCTCCTTGTAGAGATCTTTCACCTCCTTGTCTAGCTGTATTCCTGATATTTCATTTTCTTTGTGGTTGTTGTAAACAGGATTGCATTCTTGATTTGACTCTCAGCCTGGACATTACTGGTATATAGAAATGCTACTGATAATTTACATTGATTTTGTATCCTGAAATCTTACCTTAATTGTTTATCAGTTCTAGTAGCCTCTTGGCAGAGTCTTTAGGGTTTTCTAGGTATAGAATCATATTCTCAGTGAAAAGAGGTAGCTTGATATCTTCTCTTCCTATTTGAATGCCTTTTCTTTCTTTCTCTTGTCTGCTTGCTCTGGCTAGAACTTGCTGCACACATGTTTATTGCAGCACAATTCACAATTGCAAAGATCAACCTAAAGCCCATCAACCCATAAGTGGATAATGTAATATACACATACCATGGAATACTTCTCAGTCATAAAAAAAGAATGAAATAATGTCTTTTGCAGCAACTTGCATGGAACTGGAGGCCACTATCCTAAGTGAAGTAACTCAGGAACAGAAAACCAAATACCACATGTTCTCACTTGTAAGTGGACTCTCAGCTATGAGGTATGCAAAGGCATGCAGAGTGGTATAAGGGAAGGGGAGAGGGTGGGAAGTGAGTGAGGAATGAAAAAATACCTGCTGGATACAATGTACACTATTCTGATGATGGGTATACCAAAAGCCCAGACTCCACCAGTACACAATTCATCCATGTAACCAAAAACCACTTGTATCCCTAAAGCTACTGAAATTTTAAAAATTAAAAAAGAGAAAAATATGTGCTCTGTAAACATAATGGAATGAAATTAAAATCAATAACAGAAATGTCTTTTTAAAATTCTCAAATACTTAGAAATCAAATAATTCACTTTCTAAATAAACAATGAGTCAGAAAAAAAGAAAGTATTTTAATCTGAATGAAAATGAAAACATAATATATCATAAATTATCACTAAAGCAGTTAATGATTTATAGCAATAAATGCCTGTGTTAGAAAAGAAGACTGAACAAATTATCTCAGCTTCATCTTTGGAAATTTGTAAAAGAAGAGCAAATTAAACCCAAAGTAAGCAAAGTCAAGGAAATAAAGATGAGAACAAAAAAAATCGATGAAGTGGGAAAAAAAATGAAGAAAATGCAATGAAACCAAAAGTTAGGGTTTTTTTTAAAGAAATAAAATTTATAAATGGCCAGACAGATTTGTAGAAAAAAAAAAGTAGATGAAAAATTCTCAATATAAGGAATGAAGGAGGTGGCATCATTACAGGCTTTACAGTTGTTGATGAAAAAAGGGATTATTATGAGCAATTTTATGCCAATAAATTTGAAAACTTCAATGAAATTGACAATTTCCTTAAGAGATGCATATCACCACAACTAACTCAATAAATAATTGGGAAAAAAACATTATATCTAGAAAGAAGTTGAAGTCTTAGTTTAAAACCTTCCCACAGATTGACCTCCAGATCCAGATGCCTAGCTAATTCTATCACTGGTAAATTCTATCAAATGTTTAAAGAAGAACTAATACCAAGTCTACAGAAACTTTTCCAGATAATTAAATAAGAGAAAATACTTCCCAGTCATTGAATGAGGCCAATATTACTCGTATTCCAAAATAAGTTAGGCATTACAATAACAGTACAATTTAAAATCCCTTATGGGTATAGATGCAAACTTCTTTTTAAAGCATAGAAAATTGAAGTCAACAATAAATACAAAGAACAATATATTATAGCCCACTGGGGACTATCCCAGGAATTCAAAGCTAATTTAACATTCAAAAATACATCAATGTAATTCATTACATTAACAATTTTTTTAAAAATCTCTATGATCATTTAATAGATAGAAAAAAATTTTTTGACAAAATTCAACTTCTACTTCTGATAAAAACTCTCAGCAAACTAGGAATAGAAGGGAACTTCCACAACCTGATCAACGGCATCCATTAAAAAAAATTCTACAGCCAATATTATACTTATTTGAAGGACTGAATGATTTTTCATTGCCCTTTCTGCCCCCCGAGATTGGGAATGAACCAAGGAGTCTACTCTTATGGCTTCTATTCAACATGGTATATAGGAGAGTCTAGCCAATGTATTAAGGCAAGAAAAGGGGGCGCAGAAAAGGCACCCAGATTTTAAGGGAAGAATAAAAACTATCTTTATTCACCAAAGACATGCTCATAAATCCAGAAATTCCTATGGATCTACAAAAAAAAAAAAATCCTAGAACTAATAAGAGAGTGTATCAGGGTTGCAGAATGTAACATGAATATACAAAAACCAATTACATTTATGTATACTTACAATAAAAAAACTCAAAATTTAAAAACAAAACCATTAACAATAGCATGAAATTATGAAATTCTTAGGAATGCATGAGGAAAAAATTATAAGACTTGTACACTTAAAACCACAAGATATTGCTGAAGGAGACTGAAGAAGATGTAAATACATGAAGGGATATAATGTGTTCATGGGTCAGAAGACTCAATATTATGAAGATGTCAGTTCTAGATACAGCACACTATCCAAATAAACTCCTAGTCAGCTTTACTGGAAAAAATGACAAGGTGATTAAAAATTCACATGGAAATGTAAAGGACATAAACTAGCCAAAACAACGTTGAAAACAAATGACCTAATTCATAATTTGTCATAAAGTTATAATAATTGAGACAAGTGGTATTGGTATAAAGATACACAAATAGATCAGTGTAACAGAATAGAAAGACCAGAAATCGACATACTTATATATGGACAACTGATTTGCAACCAAGGTGCACAGACTATGCAATGAATAAAAATAGCTATTTCTGCCAATGGGATTGAAGCAATTGGGTTGTCATGTGCAAAACAATAACATAATAGCTTTTACCCATTCCATGCACCATGTGCAAAAGTTAGCTCAAAATGGATCATAGACCTAATTCTAAAGTCTGAAACTATAAAACTAGAAGAAAACATAGGAGGAAATCTCTGTGACCTTTGGTTAAACAAAGAGTTCTTACCATGATCCATAAGGGAAAAATTTTATAAATTTGACATCATCAAAATTAAGAACTTCTGCTTTTTAAAAGGCACTATTAAAAGAATGAAAACTTAAATGACACACTGGGAGAAAATATTTGCAAATCAGTTTTTTAAAGGAGTTTAAAACTCTCAAAACTTAAAAATTAAGAAAACAAACAGCTCAATAAAGAACAAAAGAGCAAAATATTTGAACACACACTTCAGCAAAGGATAGGTGAGGGGTAGCATGATGAAATTAGAAAGTAGAAGTTTATTGATTGTCTCTTGGTATTAGCTGGGAGTGAAACGATGTCACTTTCTGACAGGTCAAGTAAAAGAAACTTGAGTATACTGAAGACCACAAAGATTATCAACAAAATAAAACTGGCATCTAAAATTGAAAGCTTAGGAAGAGACAGGAGAAATGGTGTCTGTAGTAATTTCCATACTTCTCAAAGTAGGAACCCAACAGAGAATATCTAGAGAAAAAGATAACTAAGTCTTTATATAAATCATTAGTGAAGGGGTGGCCTGCCCCTCCACACCTGTGGGTATATCTCGTCAGGTGGGACGAGAGACTGAGAAAAGAAATAAGACACAGAGACAAAATATAGAGAAAGAAAAGGGGGCCCAGGGGACCAGCACTCAGCATACAGAAGACCTGCACCAGCACCAGTCTCTTATTTCCCTCAGTTTTTATTGATTACTATTTTCACTATCTCAACAAGGGGAATACGGCAGGGGAACAGGGTGACAATGGGGAGAAGGTCAGCAAGAAATCATGTGAGCAAAGGAATCTCTGTCACAAATAAGTTCAAGGGAAGGTACTATGCCTGGATGTGCACATAGGCCAGATTTATGCTTCTCTCCACCCAAACATCTCAGTGGAGTAAAGAGTAACAGAGCAGCATTTCTGCCAGCATGTCTCGCCTCCCACCACAGGGCGATTTTTCTACTATCTCAGAACTGAACAAATGTACAATCTGGTTTTATATCAAGACATTCAGTTTCCAGGGGCAGGCAGGAGACAGAGGCCTTCCTCTTATCTCAACTGCAAGAGGCCTTCCTTTTTTACTAATCTTCCTCAGCACATACCCTTCACAGGTGTCAGGCTGGGGGACCGTCAGGTCTTTCCCATCCCACAAGGCCATATCTCAGGCTATCACATGGGAAGAAACCTTGGACAATACCTGGCTTTCCAGGACAGACGTCCCTGCGGCTTTCTGCAATGCATTGTGCCTCTGGTTTATCGAGAATGGAGAATGGCAATGACTTTTACCAAGCATACTGCCTGTAAACATTGTGTTAACAAGGCACATCCTGCACAGTCCTAGATCCCTTAAACCTTGATTCCATACAACACATGTTTCTGTGAGCTCAAAGTTACAGATTAACAGCATCTCAGGGCAAAACAATTGTCCAGGGTACAGATCAAAATGGAGTTTCTTATGTCTTCCCTTTTACATAGACACAGTACAGTCTGGTCTTTCTTTTCCCTTCAGTTAGTACAGAAGTAATCACTAGAACACACACACATGCACACACAAATCCTCCTGGATACCAAAGTCAGTGCCCAATAAAAACAAGTAAAACGTGACCTGGTCAAACTGAGAATATGTCATTCCTATCAATAAATAGAAATAGGCTTAGATCATGTATTAAAAGAAAAGATTTATCAAACTGACTAATGAAGCAAAATCCAATTCTATACTGTATAAAAGTGAGGAAAAAGATTAAGAAAAGGTAAAAGTTAAAAGATGAGAAAATTCATACTAGTCAAATCTTGATATCAAAGTAGAATTCTAGCCAAAAGCAATAAGCAAAACAAAAACACTTTCTAATGCTAAAGGTTATAATTTATAGTGAAGATATAACATTAATATTTGCATATCTGATAACACAAGTTTGCCAATCAGAAATTATGGGATACTAAAGGAGAAATCTCCACCCATATACTGAAGACTCTGGAATATAGTTCAGCTGTGCTCAGAGAAAAAAATCATAGCATTAAATATCTATATCAAAAAAAAGAAAGAAAACTAATGTAAAAAACAGAATAAATCAGAAGAGTAGACACTGAGTTAGAAAACTAAAAGACAGTAAAACTGATAAATGATCAAAAAGCTATTGCTTTGGAAAAAAATCCACAAAGTACAGAAAACACTAGCAAAAAAAAAAAAAAGCACAAATATACAAACAGAATGAGACAAAGTGGGAAAACATTAAAATAGATGACTTTTTAATATTTTAAGATAATACTTTGTTAACTTAGTGTAAATAAATTTGACAACCTAAATGAAATAAATAACATTTAGGAAAATATGATGTATCAAGTTTGAACCTTTAGAGATAGAAAATCTGAAGAGCTCAATTACTATAGAAGCTATGGCGAAAATTGCAAGACTTATCACCAAATAATACGCCCGGCCCTGATGGTTTCACAGAGGAAAGAATTACAACTTCCAAATTCTTTTTACAAAACAAACCTAACATTGATATCAATATCAAAATAATGTTGCCCTAAAAAGAATATTATGAACCAAATTAACTTATAAATGTTGATATAAAAATCTTAAAGTATGAGCAAACAGTATATGTACAAAACAATTGTCATGACCAGGTGGGATTCGTTCCAGAAAAGAAAGCGATTTTCAAAAACCTCATCACATTAGTGTGTGACTCATGATATCCATATACCCAAGAAGAAAAGTCATGTCGTTTCACACGTGCTGTGCCAGTTATCAAACTGTCATCCCCGAGCTTCCAGCCTGGGCTCCTCACTTCACTCTGCAATGCTAGGGCTGGTACCCTGCAAACTGCATCCCAGCTCAGCTGGTTGCACGGTCTAGGCCCTGCAATAGAGGGGCAGAAGGGAGGCTGCTGGGCTGGGGGCATCACTCTTCCTGTTTGCTCCCTCTTTAGCCAGTACCATCCCATCCTCACCTCTTCACCTCAAATGTGGTGTTGTGTTCCAGGAGCAGCATTTGAGTCCAGTTTGCTGTTTACATTTGCTCCTCCAGCTGGCCGCTGCCTCCATCGGACGTCTGGGTCCGGCTCCAGGAGCCCCTCAGGCGGCAGGCCCCAGTCTGAGCGCAAGCAGGGGGTGCTCTGCAGAGGGCTGAGTTCAATGTGGTCCCTCCTCTCCCTTTTGTCCCCCACCCCCAACCTCTCAGATGTCTTAGCAGTCCCTTCTTGTCATTTAGTGAACAGTTATTTATGTTAAATTATTTTCATTTAAAAATAGGTATGGTTTCTGCCTCTACTTAACTAAATCTGACACCCATTTCTGGTAT
This sequence comes from Macaca fascicularis, assembly GCF_037993035.2. Classification (NCBI taxonomy): domain Eukaryota; kingdom Metazoa; phylum Chordata; class Mammalia; order Primates; family Cercopithecidae; genus Macaca; species Macaca fascicularis. Next base: position 53,052,645 of record NC_088383.1, on the reverse strand, counting down.
TTAAAAATATTCAGTTAAGAAAGAATTGTCAGACACTTCCCTGACATGATTTCATAGATAATCAACTCCACCTAAAACCAGCATCTTACTGAGAGGTTAAGGGTGGGGACTTGGAGAACTTTTCTGTCTAGCTAAAGGATTGTAGACACACCAATCAGCGCTCTGTGTCTAGCTAACGGTTTGTAAATGCACCAATCAGCACTCTGTAAACATGGACCAATCAGCACTCTGTAAAGTGGACCAATCAGCTCTCTGTAAAATGGACCAATCAGCAGGATGTTGGTGGGATCAAATAAAGGAATAAAAGCAGGCCCCCAGCACCAGCAGCCACAACCCCATAGGATCCCCTTCTGCATTGAGGAAATTTTATTCTTTGGCTCTTCACAATAAATTGCTGCTGCTCATTTTTTGGGTCCGCGCTACCTTTATGAGCTGTAACACTCACTGCGAAGGTCTGTGGCTGACTCCTAAAGTCAGCGAGACCAGAAACCCACCGGGAGGAACAAACAACTCCAGAGGGGCCACCTTTAAGAGCTGTAACACTCACTACTGGGGAGGTCTGCGGCTTCACTCTTGAGGTCAGCAAGACCACGATCCCAGCAGAAGGAAGAAACTCGGGACACATCTGAACATCAGAGGGAACAAACTCTGGACACACCATCTTTAAGAACTGTAACACTCACCTCGAGGGTCTGGAAGGAAGAAACTCCGGACACGTCTGAACATCAGAAGGAACAAACTCCGGACGCACCATCTTTAAGAACCGTAACACTGCGAGCATCTGCAGCTTCATTCTTGAAGTCAGTGAGACCAAGAACCCACCAGAAGGAACCAATTCTGGACACATTACCAAATGGAGAAGAAAGGTTCCCCACAAGGGCACTGTGGTTGGGGTGGTAGCCAGGGCAACAGACAAGAGAAAGAATAAGCTCTTTGCTCCAAATTCTGACCTGAAACAGTGGAGGAGATACTGTTACAGGGAAAAGAACCAGGGGCATGATGGGAAATACAATGTAGACCTTTTGGGTAAGAAATGCAGAGAAACACACATATAAATGTATCTCCTTATACTTGCAAAAAGAAATACTCTAAAAACAAACCAAAAACTGATTTTTTTTTAATTGGTTACATAAACAGGGAAGGAGAAACAAGGTAGCAAGGACAGGAATGGAAGGTAGGCTTCTCAGAATACACCTAGTTACAGAGTTTTTGCAGCAGGAGGAGCCGCAGACAAAACTCCTCAGACACCAAATTAAGGAAGAGGTTTATTCAGGCGGGGGCATCGGCAAGACTCCTGTCTCAAGAGCTGAGCTCCCTGAGTGAGCAATTCCTATCCCTTTTAAGGGCTCACAACTCTAAGGGGGTGTGCATGAGAGGGTCGTGATCAATTGAGCAAGCAGGGGGTACGTGACTAGGGGTTGCATGCAGTGGTAATTAGATCAGTACAAAACAGGATAGGGATTTTCACAGTGCTTTTCTATACAATGTCTGTAATCTACAGATAACATAATCGATTAGGTCAGGGGTCGATCTTTAACTACCAGGCCCAGGGTGTGGCGCCAGACTGTCTGCTTGTGGATTTCATTTCTGCCTTTTAGTTTTTACTTTTTCTTTCTTTGGAGGCAGAAATTGGGCATAAGACAATATGAGGCGTGGTCTCCTCCCTTATTCCCCCTCTTTGAGACTTTCACTCAACAGTGGGAGTTCTCACTTTCATTTTTACTACCCATGTCTTCTTGCAAGATTGATAGTGATTCATATAGCACACCTGTGCTGAAGCATTTTGGTGAACTAAGGCAGTGATGAAGCTTTTTATCATTTGAAGAAGTACAGGTAGCAAACAAAGGAGGAGTAAGCAGGTTCTTATTACTATTATAATTCTTATTATAAGAGTTTTAAATCCTTCTAGTGCTGGGAACCATTTTCTAAACATGGCCCCAGGATCAAATCCATGCCACACTTGCACGGGCACATGTGCCAGTTTTGTCGTATCTCTATGTCTTCAACTACTTGCTCTGATTATCTATGTGTAGGCAGCAATCAGTAAGGTTAAATTTCCTACAGACCTCTCCTTCAGCTGCTAACAAGTAGTCAAGAGCTAATCTATTTTGATAGATAGCATTTCTCATCTGAGTTTCTTGCCAGGCCAGAATAGTCAAGGCTCTGCCAGTTTTATTAGTGATTATTTTTAAGACAACTTGTAACCGTACAATTCGTTTGATCATGTAAATGGGGGTCCGATATCCCCATGAGCCGTCTTGTGCCTAAGTAGCACGCCCGTAATATTGTATGATTCTCTCAGGGGGCCATTCATCATTTTTTCAATTTCCTATAGCTATGCTTTTCTCGGGAAGCCTAAAGCCCAGGAGTTCACCTGTTTTTGTGGGCAATAGGAAAAAAGATTATTTAATAGTGCCAATAACACAACTACCTGCCTCCTGGTCAGGTAATTTGGCGTAAGCTCTATGCCTACATATCCAGTATAATCCAGTGAGGGCTATCCAGTCCTGGTGGGACTCCAGGTGGATCCACATGGTCTGCAACTTTGGGAATTTACTAAATGGATTTCTCTCTGTGTAATTTTAACTCCACCAAGTGACTGTTTTTGTGGTACCATTATACAATTTCTGTCTCAGACAACTAAGTCATCCTACGGGGTGAGTGAATTCCTTTCCTTCTATAGCTATGCAATATTGTCCAATAATTGAGGCTTTTAGGACCCAGAAATTGTCAGGGTGATTCTTTTGAGCTGGGAATTCATCAGGAACTGGGTCTGTAGGTACTAATTCTGTAGGCTTTCCATGGCCATTGATCTCCTGTTACAGTTCCTCCACATACATAACATGAAGTTACACTGAGAGACTGGGCTACATGCTTGGCTAATTGCAAAAACAAATTTCTTGTTTTTCCTGGAATTTCTGGTACTGGCACATTTAGTTCATCATAGAAAGTTTGATACACTGGCTCAGGAGAGCGTTTGTAAACTTGCCCTCAAACCAAGATATTTACTCGAGGATCCAGTCCAGCCCCGTCGATTCCTAAGGTCACACGCTCCTCTTTTTTCCAGCGAGGATCGAGGGGATTGGTTATTACTAACTCTAAGGGGTTACATTGTCCCTTAATACAGGAATGGCCATTTTTTCCTTTCTGAAGGTGGACTGGATCCTTTTTTTTTTTATTATTTTTTATCTAGTGGCCTAAATAACCCAAGACCAGTATTTACGTTTATTTCTACAGTCCTAATTTATGACAGATGTACTTTCTGTAATATAGCCTCTTTTCCAATTAAGAGAACCATACATTATTCCTAACTTACTGCTATTAATGCCAGCACAGGCATCAAATTTTCAGCTGACTTGTTTGGACACCCCTTTTTCTTCTGTTTTGGCTAACTTTACTCGTATCATTTATGAGTCCCTACCAGTCCTCAGTCCTTAATCTTATTTTAAAAACTGTGGTCATGGGAGGCTCAAATGGGTCATAACACACATCAGCTTGGTCATTTCCTGGGCTATACACCTTGTATAGAATAACATTATACAAACAAGTTCTTTTTAGAGTTCCAGTACACTTATAATAACCATAAAATAATAGGACCGTAACAACGTTTTGTCCTACCTCAGTGACTTGATGTATACACTGGGAAAAGTCCTCAGTCTGAGGAAGGTCAGTTGAAGAACCCACACCTGGTAGACTGGAGGACCACCTTGGTGGAAAGGGGACAATCTGGGCCTCTGGCCTGCCATGTGCACAAGCATAACAATTGCTTTTTTTAACATGCAGATGGAATATTTGATCCATTTTAGCCAGGCATTTGCACCTTGGTATCCTGTCTTAGTTGCTAAAATTTGTTTTAAGTCTTTAACTTCTATGATCCTCTAGTAAAATGAATGTATGGTTTTCAGAAATTACACAACCATAACCATGTGGTTGGGGCAGTCCATCCTTGCTCTTTAGTGGTCCACAGAATGTTGGACCAACTATGGCATGAAAGCTCTACATCACGGGGCAAGACTCCTGGTTGGCTCTGGGGTCTTAATCAAAATCTCCCTGGATTAAATGGTCCTAGTTTACTAATGCCCAGTCTGAGGAGAGTCAGGAGGGAGAGAAGTACTTTACTGAAGTACAAAGCTGTCTTTGACTTGGCAAGTCCTCACAGGGTATAACAAGGCAAGCATTAAATGCAATAGTTTGAGGTGAAATTGACTTGGTTATGTTAATAACTGGACGGTCAGCAATAGAAGAAGGAAAGAAGAAAGAGTAATAGAATAGATAATGAAAAGGGTTAATTTTTCTTAGCTTTAGTTTGGTAGGGTTTTTCCCTGGGACTGTGGCCCCCGATCCTGGAGGGGGTGGCGCTTTCTTGACTCGGGTGTGATAAGAACATCTTTTTATTTATTTATTTATTTATTTATTGTGCTGCATGAAAGGCAGTCTTGGTGGTTAGCAGCACAAGGCAGGGTCCTTCCCAGGCTTGCATGAGTTTTTCTTCTTTCCACCCTTTGATGAGAACGAGATCTTCAGGCTGGTGCTGGTTTACCAGAAATTCTAGGGGTGGTACATGTGCTAAAAGACTTTTAGGTGTTTGTTTTTTTTTTTTTCGAGAAAGGAAACTGGAAGATGCAAGTATATACTTTTTAAGAAACTGACCTTTTGTTTTAAATGGGGGGAACTTGGCCGTGGACTTTATAGTCCTTAGTGCCATTTTACTGAGAAATTTCCTTTAGCACCTATTTTTATTAGTTTTTAAACCAAAGAAAGCCAAATACCATTTTACATTTAACAATGCTTCTCATATGATTTTTATACCAGAAAAACTAAATTTTATCTTTATATTAGTGTGTTATTAATGTTAACCCTAATTTTAATAAAACCTTGTAGACATATTTCTTTAATTTTTAATGTTTGACCACAAGGTAAGATTTTATAGACTCCTTTTAACCTTCTATAATTTTTGCTAAAGAGCAGGTTGGTGCTTTAAGAAAAACCTGTTATGCTTTTACTTTAATGTCCAGTTCACAGAAAAACTGGATGATACTTATTTAACTTTAGCCAATATGTTTACTCACATAATTTTCTTTAAAATTAACACCTTAAAACTTGCTTAAACCTTCAAAACAATAATTTTTTTAACTTTTTAATGTAAGTAAAAATGTACATTTTTATGCCACCTTATAATCCTTTTACCAAAGGTATATTTTACTTTTCTTACACACCTTGCACATAAACTTTTTTTTTCAATAGTTTCACATTCAGGAGGCCTAGTTACTTTTAAATTATACAACATTTTTTGCATAAATTCTTTTTTTATAATACACTTCTTTTTCATGACTTTTGCAGACAATTCTTCGACATGCCTCAACTTTCTGACTTATTACAAATATTTCTTTCTTTAAACAACCAGTTAATTTATTTCAGGACAAGAATTTACCATATAATACTCTTTTTATATAAATTTTGCCCCCCTTTTTTTTTTCCTTTTTTTTTTTTTTTTTTCCTTAGGATACTTCTGAACTGGTGAGTATGCTCAGAATGAGGTTTCCTCTAAAAGTTATTTTTTTTTTTACTTTTTGTTGTTGTTGTTGTTAGCAAAGCAGTTGCCGTTACAGATTGAATGCATTTGGGCCATCCACGGGTTACTGAGTTAAGGATTTTTGACAGGAAGGCCTCAGTGCTTTTGGGATACGCCCTTGTTTGCACTGACAACCAAGTGGTATTGGAGTGTTCTAGGGTTACGGAGAATGCCTTCAATTATCAATTATAGGTTTTAAATTTACCTTAGCTTTTAAAGGAATAGGGTACACTTTTTTTTTCTTAACTACTTGTATATCTCTCTCTTCGACTTTCCTTTTGCCTCTGTCTCTTCTCTCTCTCTGCCTCTCTCTTTCTTTCTCCCCCTCTCTCTCTCTCCTTGACTCCCTCTTTGTCGGTCTCTTCCTCTCTGTCTCTTCCTCTCTCTCTCTTTGCTTCTTTTCCTCTCTATCTCTTTCCTTTCTCTCTCTCTGCTGACCTTTCCCTGCCTCTGCCAGCCGCTTATGCTGCCGTTCTCTCAACCACTGTGTGTTGCGGGCACCGGGTCTAAAACCAGCTGTAACCAAGTGTCTATGTACAGGAACTGGTCTGGGCTCCCTGGCTTACAGGTTACCTTGTGCCATACCTTTGAAACAAGAGACTTCCTTCTAATGGCCAACCTACCTCTAATGCTGGCCAGTCTATCTTACACAAAGTTTTAAGTTTTCCTAGTGTCATAGTACTCCATAGTCTCCTTTAAATTTTTTTTGAAATTTTTCAACATAGTTCCTAGTAGGGTGGGCTTATTTGTGCCTGACCTATGCTTCTTTGAGACAAAACACCACGCTCACACCACACGCACACTACAAAACAAAGAACCAGTAAAAAGGGCACACACACACTTTTGCAGTTTGCACCAAACCAAAATCAAAACCAAAATCAGAGTATCCAGAAATCCAAGCCAGGTCAAAACCAAAACCAAAGTATCAAGCAATCCAAGGCAAGTCAAAACAAAAACCAACGTGCCAGTACAGGCACACCGTGGGTGATCAGGCCACGCTTCCACTCAAATGGAGTAGGCAAGTTCCCAAGACCAATCCTGTCAAGCAATTCAAACCAAGTCAAAACCAAAACCAAAGTGCCAATAAAGGCACGCTATGGGTGATCAGGCCACACTTCCACTCAAATGGAGTGGGCAAGTTACCGAGACTGGTCCTGTCAAGCAATTCAAATTCAGTCAAAACCAAAACCAAAACCAAAGTGCCGATAACACCATGGGTGATCAGGCCATTCTTCCACTCAAACAGAGTGGGCATGTTTCAAAGACTAGTCTTACCAAGTTTTAGATGTCCAGACTCCAAGTGCCCATTCCTTCCCAGTGTTCAACCACTGCATTGATCCTCCACGGGGGCCTGCCACACACTGCTCTGGCGAGGCATTCCACTGGGGCAAATGCCTACCTGGGAACGTTCTCAGGATCCGCATTGCTTGGGCGGGTCAGAGTCCCCGGCAGGGATGTTCCACAGGGTAGGCTTAAGCCGCCTAAGGAGCTGCCTCCACCATCCGCCAATCACCTTGCTTCCCAGTCAGGGAACCAAGAAATGTAGAAGGAGGAGCCACAGACAAAACTCAGACACCAAGTTAAAGAAGGAAGGGGTTTATTCGGCGGGGGGCATCAGCAAGACTCCTGTCTCAAAAGCTGAAGTCCCTGAGTGAGCCATTCCTGTCCCTTTGAAGGGCTCACAACTCTAATGGGGTCCGTGTGAGAGGTTCATGATTGATTAAGCAAGCAGGGGGTATGTGACTGGGGGCTGCATGTTCCAGTAATCAGAACGAGACAGAACAGGACAGGGATTTTCACAGTGCTTTTCTATACAATGTCTGGAATCTATAGATAACATAACTGATTAGATCAGGGGTTGATCTTTAACTACCAGGCCCAAGATGTGGCACCGGGTTGTCTGCTTGTGGATTTCATTTCTGCCTTTTAGTTTTTACTTTTTCTTTCTTTGGAGGCAGAAATTGGGCATAAGACAATATGAGGGGTGGTCTCCTCCCTTATTCTGACTTTGAAAACAAATTGTTTTACATACTAAAAATAAATAAATAAATAATGAAATAGAATAAAAAACAATGAAATGCATTTCTAAATTCATCTGAATTCAGTTTCCAAAACAATTCCCAAAACAGCCTGAAATGAATAAGCCTAATTATCTACCTGGTTGGTAACATAACAGTACAAAGAGAAGACTTACTTCTAGTGGCTTTAAAACATTACTAACTGTGAAGAGCTGCTGGTTCCAAAACACAGTTCCCCACAGAATCCACATCAGAAAACGGGTCCCCATGCTGTGCAGCTTCCTCCACTCAGTTCCAAGTTTAATTCTCGAGTGGGTGCATCTCATTGCTGGGCCATCCAGCCCACCTGGAATCCCAGGCACAATGACAACTGGAAAATACAGTTTTCAGGTTTCTCCATTCTGCACCCAGCACTATATATTGGCCGCAGATTAGAAATGAATTGAGCACATCAATCCATATTATCTGTCACCTGGTAATCTCAGGCCCTTCGAACGTCTTCCATTTGTCTCTTGAAGATTTGGAACATAGAAATTTTCGAGGAAAACTCATCCTAAAAATCTACAACAGGATTATACCATGTAACTAATGTGTCTTATGTCTTTAACCAGGGCCAATGTTTAGAGACTGTGAAGAAAAAGACCATGTCTAAAATATCCAGTGTGCCCTAAATAGCACCAGGGCAAGCAGGACCATGCACACAATCCTACTGTGGCTGTAGTTCCAATCACACAGAGAGGACTCTCATTTGGAAAGAAAGGTATGCAATTTTTTGTTTTCTAAATAATCCCAACAGGTTTTAGTTTTTGTTTTTGTTTTTTTTTTTAAGATGTAATCTTCTCGCTTTGTTGCCCAGGCTGGAGTGCAGTGGCACAATCTTGGCTCACTGAAACCTCCGCCTCCTGGGTTTAAGTGATTCTCCTGCCTCAGCCTCCTGAGTAGCTTGGATTACAGGAGCCCACCACCATGCCTGGCTACTTTTTGTATTTTTAGTAGAGATGGGGTTTTGCCATGTTGGCCAGGCTGGTCTTGAGCTCCAGACCTCAAGTGATCCACCTGCCTTGGCCTCCCAAAGTGCTGGGATTACAGGCGTGAGCCACCCCACCCGACCAGGATGTAAATTTATTATTACCAATAACATCTTACAAATTCCATTCATTATAAATTCCCCCAAGGAATACCCTTTAAAACTTGTCTGGATGAAAAAGGGAAATAAAAGTTAAGCTTCTGAAAATAAAAGCTTCCAATATCCCTAGACCCAGGTATGGGTTGGCTCCAAATCACCCACAATACTTTCAGGGGCCTTAGAACCAATCTCAGCTCTGATGCTAATTCATTGATCATTGTTGGCTGATGAATTTCTTTTTCTTTTTCTTTTTTTGAGACAGAGTCTTGCTCTGTCGCCCAGACTAGAGTGCAGTGGTGCAATCTCGGCTCACTGCAACCTCTACCTCCCGGGTTCAAGTGATTGTCCTGCCTCAGCCTCCCAAGTAGCTGAGATTATGGGTGCTCATCACCATGCCCAGCTAATTTTTGCACTTTTAGTAGAGACAGGGTTTCACCATGTTGGTCAGGCAGGTCTCGAACTCCTGACCTCAAGTGATCCACCAGCCTCAGCCTCTCAAAGTGCTGGGATTACAAGCATGAGCCACTGCACCCAGCCGGCTGATGAATTTCTTAGCTCAACTTCCTGGTCCAACAAATTCACTCATTGCATAATGTGTGTAGTGTTCTGCAATTCCAATCTTACTCTACTAGTGGCTATGCACCTTAGACAAGGTTTTTAACCTCCCTGTGCCAAGGCCTCCTCTTGTAAAACAAAGGTAGCAAGTGTTCCTCCCATTTTTTGTGAGGATTAAATGAATTAATAAAAATCAAGTTATTTGCAATAGCAAAGACTTGGAACCAACCCAAATGCCCATAAATGATAGACTGGAATAAGAAAATGTGGCACATATACACCATGGAACACTATGCAACCATAAAAAAGGATGAGTTCATGTCCTTTGCAGGGGCATGGATGAAGCTGGAAACCATCATTCTCAAACAACTATCACAAAGACAGAAAACCAAACACTGCACGTTCTCACTCATAGGTGGGAATTGAACAACGAGAACACTTGGACACAAGGCGGGGAACATCACACACCGCCTGTCGGGGGGTGGGAGGAGGGGGGAGGGATAGCATTAGGAGAAATACCCAACATGAATGGTGAGTTGATGGGTGCAGCAGACCAACATGGCACATATATACCTATGTATCCACCCTGCACGTTGTGCTCTTGTACCCTAGAACTTAAAGTATAATTTTAAAAAAAGAAAAGAAAAGAAAAATCAAGTGCTTTGAAGAGTGTCTGGCACCTATGAAGTGCTGCACAATTGCTATTACTCTTTTCATTACGTTTATTACTACTGTTACTCCCCAATGCCAGCAGATATCAAGATAGCAATGATTCTAGATACATTCAGTATTCCTGAGTCACAAACACTGGCAGATTACCTGCAGTCTGAGATAATATTTCTCCTTTGGAAAAGAAAAAGAAAAATGTAGCCTATGTAGCAAATACTATAACATGATGAATCCTTTATTAATGTTTATAGGGGAAAAAGAAAGAAAATCATTTTCCAAACAGTAGAATTTTGAACTAAGAACAGTTAGGTCTGAACATCCCTCATGGATCAGAAGTGACAGACCATCCTGGTGGCATCCTCCTTAGACAGGCCACAGGCTGAGCATCCAAACCATGCAGTCAGCAGGTCAGTGGCAGGGGAGACTCTGCCTTCAACACACAAATGAAATCCATGAAAATGAGGAGTGAGGGGCAGAGCCTGCTGCCTAACACTCTAGATCCTGACGCCTCTGAATACAGGAATTGCACAGATGAGAAGACAGGAAAGAAAGACACAGAGTGGATCTCACTGTCACTGGGCAGGGACCAGGTTGGGGAGAACAGAGTGGAAAAAGACTGGTCATTTCTGCAAAATGATATCTACGTTTGTCCACTGTGCTAGTTATAGTCCTTTCCCTGTGGTTATTTCTTAAAAGATGGAACTAAAAGGCCAATACTTAGAAAAAAACTTAAAAGGATTTAAAAATCACAGGCAAAAGTTCAGATAACACACCACATTCAGATTGATGGTGAGGAAATCTTTCCCGATAGAGACCTCAGTCTCTTTAGAACTTCACATCTCAGAATAACGAGGAGGAAAACTCTAAGTAAAGCAAATCATTTTTGCAGTTATATAGACTTTGCCAAAACAACTGTGAGGAAACTGAATCAGTAATATTAGACTCTAAAAGCTTTTTTCCCTCCACCAACTACCACAGATAATTTTATAGAGGACAAGAATTTCCAGCCAAAGTAACCAAATATTTTCTTTACCACCTGGCATGCTGCTTCTTCCAGCTTGTGTGGTACATTGCTAGAAGTTTCTCTGCAGAATAAAATTACCCTCTGGGAGCTGGGCACATGGGTTCGTGGTAAGAGTTACTCTGGACCTAGTTTGGTCACTTGGCAGGGAAAGCATCAGGAAACAGACTGAGTGAAGAACCATGAGTAAGCCATGTTTGCAGGAAGCAGACGGTATGTGAGGCAGGAGATTTAAAAGAAGAAAAAGAAACTGTATTGTGAGCGGCTTCTATTCTTGCTGGGCTAAGAAGTAGTAAAGGAGTAGTGGCCAAAAAATAAAAACTGTGCTATCAAAAAGAGAGAAGAAAAAAGAGATGCCAACAACCCAGTAGAAAAGTGAGCAAAATAACATGGAGAGTTCAGAGAAACAAAAGTGCAAATGCTTTCAAATATGGGAACGGATTTCAATCTCACTCTTACAAGAAAGGCAGTGGTATTTTTCACTTCACAAGTTGGCAAAATTCAAAAGCTGTGATGGCAAACTGTGTGAGTGATGGTGCAGGGAGATCAACATTCTCCTAGATATTGCAAGTGGGAGTGCAGGTTTACAAGTTCAGGGGAGGGCAGGCTGGCAAAAGCACAAAGGACCAGAAGTGTTTAACTCAAGGACACCACTTCTACAAAGTGAGAAACTAAGTACTTTTTTTTAATAAGTCTGAAAACAATCTAAATGTTCACAACGGGGGACTGAATAAATTATGGTGTGACCATACAGTAGAATATTATACAAATTTGTAAAGAAGCAGGCCCGTACTGATTTGGAAGGCTCTGCAAGGTACACAGTCAAGTTCAAAAGGAAAGGAAGGACCACAAAAGCACCTTGTTGTGCTACCACTTGCATAGGAAAGCTCCTCTAAACAAATGCAGATGTGCTGCAGAGGTAGCAGACACCTCTGGAAGCTGGCAACAAGGGCTGCCTGGAGGGAAAGGAAAATAGTGAAGCAGGAGACACCCAAACCCATTAAAATGTGTGATGTGTGTCTGGTGTCTGTGTAGATGTGTGCACATAAATGGAAGAAATATTGAGCATTCCCGCAGGCGTGAGCTGTGTTCTCTCTGTACTGTAAACTTATGGGTGACTTTTATCTTCTTCCTTGTAGTGTTTTTTGAGTTTGTAAATATTTCACAGCGAAATTAGATGCTTTAAAAAAAAGGATTTTTTTTTCCTCCTAAAATTCTCAATTATCTCCACCAAACAAAATACTTGGGCCAGGCGCAGTGGCTCACACCTGTAATCCCAGCACTTTGGGAGGCTGAGGTGGGCCTATCACCTGAGGTCAGGAGTTCAAGACCAACCTAGCCAATATGGTGAAACCCCATCTCTACTAAAAATCCAAAAAAAATTAGCCAGGCGTGGTGATGAGCACCTGTAATCCCAGCTACTCGGGAGGCTGAGGCAGGAGAATCACTTGAACCTGGGAGGCAGGGGTTACAGTGAGCCAAGCTTGCACCACTGCACTCCAGCCTGGTGACATAGCAAGACTGAAAGGACACAAAGATAGATGTGTACCCGCCCCCCACCCGCTACACCCTTGTTCTGCTCTCTAATCTTTGCACGTACCAGAGGTTTCGTAAGTTCTGTAAGTACATGTTTCTCTTTCTGAGGCCAGGTCACAAGGAATGTTTAAGTAAGATAGCCAGGTCACAAGGTGTGTTTAAGCAAGATAGCCATAAACTGGTCGTGCAACCTGATGCAATATAATTAACTGCCTTTGTGTAAAACTGCTCTTCCGCCTCAAGGGTTGTACTGAAATATCAGAAATGGCGGGAACCAATCATAGTTTGCCAAATCGCTTTGTTCAAACTCCAGCCAATCATACCTCTAATTTGTATAATGATTCTATGCCTACTTTCCTTAGACTATATAACATTGTTCGGAGCTCAGTAGGGGAGCTCTCCTGCCCGTCTCGTTTAGCGAGCAAGTGAGAGCTCCAGGTTCGAACCTGTAATAAAGATCCTTGCTGCTTAGCTTTGACTCTGGACTCTGGTGGTCTTCTTCGGGGAATAAACGGTCTGGGCATAACAAATGGGGGCTCGTCCGGGATTTCCCCCAAGCCCACCAGACCCCCAAGTCAACGGATCTTAATCTGTAGGTAAGCCGGCTTTGTCACTGTCTCTGTCTTTGTCTCTGTCTGTCTCCCTGAAATTTCACGAAATCCGTAATCTGTAATCTGTATTGGTCTGTTCTGTAAGTGGCACGGTCTTGGCGGACGCGCTAGAAGACAGCCACTCGGGACTGGTGGGAGACGTTCCCCAGTGCCCATCTGGGGGCCTCCATCCTTGGTTGCCCCGTCTGACTCAGGTCGGAAGTCCGACACGCGCTCGCGAATGCTCATCGTTATTACTGTCTGTCCGTTATTGTTAAGTGTTAAGTGTAAGCCCAAAACGAAACATAAAACCTTTTCTTCCCCCTCCAGGACCGGACCTGTCGGATACTCCCCTCTGCTTCACACTCATTTTCGTCCCCCCTTCTCTTTGTAGGAGCAGTCCAAAGATGGGCAACAACCAGAGCACGCCGCTCTCACTCCTTGTTACCAATTTTAAGGATGTGAAGGCTCGGGGGCGTAACTTAAGCGTAGAACTAAAGAAGGGAAAGCTAGTTACTTTCTGCCGTTCGGAGTGGCCCTCTTTCGGCGTAGGGTGGCCCTCTGAAGGAACTTTCTGTCTCTCTATTATTACTAAGGTAAAAACTAAGATTTTCCTGCCAGGGCAGTCAGGACATCCTGATCAAATTCCTTATATTCTAGTGTGGCAGGATCTTGTGGAAAACCCACCACCCTGGATAACTCCATTCATCCTTGAGCCCTGCAAAGTCCTAGTAACGCGACCTACAAGACAAAAGACTCCCTCTGCTCCCTCGGCCCCTGTGCTGCCGGACAGCCAGGACCCCCTAACGTTAGAACCCACATTTCCCCCACCATATCAGCACCTTATCCCGCAGGACCCAGTCCCCCAGGGTGGTGCTTCCGTAGAGGGAAACCGAGAAGCGGAAGCAGCCGAGAGTGAAAGTAACCTGGGGGGGCCGGCCGGCCGAACACGAGGCCGCCTACAGCGGGACCAAGCTTCCCGACTCCCTGACTCCACTGTAGCCCTGCCTCTCAGAGAAATAGGATCGCTCGATGATACCGGGCTCTCCCGTCTCATGTATTGGCCTTTTTCCACCAGTGATTTATACAATTGGAAGTCCCAAAATGCTCGGTTCTCAGATAATCCCAAAGATCTAACCTCGTTGTTAGACAGTGTCATGTTTACTCACCAGCCAACCTGGGATGACTGTCAACAGCTCCTCCGAATCCTGTTCACAACGGAGGAGCGGGAAAGAATCCAAGTTGAGGCCAGAAAACTGGTTCCAGGAGATGACGGCCAGCCAACTGCAAATCCTGACCTCATTAATGCGGCTTTCCCTTTGACCCGGCCCAGATGGGACTACAACACGGCAGAAGGTAGGGGACGACTGCTCATTTATCGCCAGACTCTAATGGCGGGTCTCCGGGCTGCAGCTCGCAAGCCCACCAATTTGGCTAAAGTATATTCTGTGTTACAAGGTAAGACAGAAAGCCCCGCTGTGTATTTAGAGAGATTAATGGAAGCCTTCAGACAGTTTACCCCTATGGACCCGGAAGCACCGGAAAATCAGGCAGCGGTAGTAATGTCCTTTGTAAACCAGGCAACACCAGATATTAAAAGAAAACTCCAGAAATTAGAAGGTTTAGAGGGAAAGCAGATTCAGGACCTCCTTCAGATGGCCCAGCGAGTTTATAATAATAGGGATACTCCAGAAGAAAAACAGTTCAAGGCAACCAAAGAAATGACCAAAGTCTTAGTAGCAGCTTTCCCCCAGGCAGGAAATGGCCAAAACAGAAAGCAGAAAAAGCAAGGCCCTAGGCAAGGATTAGAAAAAGATCAGTGTGCTTATTGCAAGGAACGTGGCCACTGGATTAAAGACTGCCCAAAGAAACGGAGACCAGCTAACCCTACCTCCGTACTCGTTACCCAGGACTCTGACTAGGGAGGACGGGGTTCGGACCCCCTCCCCGAACCCATGGTAACTTTGCAAGTGGAGGGGTCCCCAGTTCACTTCTTGGTCGATACTGGGGCGGAACGCTCAGTCCTAACCAAACCAATTGGAAAAATGTCTAAGAAAACATCCTGGGTGCACGGGGCCACAGGCATCAAAAAATACCCCTGGACAACCCAGAGGACTGTAGACTTAGGAACGGGAAAAGTCTCCCATTCCTTCCTAGTCATCCCAGAGAGCCCCTGCCCTCTACTAGGGAGGGACTTGCTGACAAAGATGGGGGCCCAAATCCACTTTGAGCCAGAAGGGCCCAAGATAACTGATTCCCAAAACAGGCCAATATCTATCCTGACTGTCACCTTAGAAGATGAGTACCGACTCCATCAAGAGCAAAAGCCCCCCGATCAGGGAATTGACTCTTGGCTCCAGCGTTTCCCTGAAGCGTGGGCAGAAACTGGGGGCTTGGGGCTAGCTAAACATCGACCTGCCATATTTGTGGAAGTTAAGCCAGGGACGGACCCCGTTCGGGTTCGGCAATATCCTATGCCCCTGGAGGCAAGAGAAGGAATTACGCCCCATATCCGCCGACTCCTAGACCAGGGAGTCCTACGGGCTTGCCACTCATCCTGGAATACTCCACTGTTACCTGTTCGTAAACCCAACAGTACGGACTACAGGCCAGTACAGGATTTAAGAGAAGTTAATAAAAGGGTCATGGACATACATCCCACTGTGCCCAATCCATACACCCTTCTGAGTGCCTTACATCCCAAAAAACAGTGGTATACCGTTCTTGATCTAAAAGACGCTTTCTTCAGCCTTCCTCTGGCTCCCAAAAGTCAAGAACTCTTTGCATTTCAATGGACGGATCCTGAGAGGGGCATCAACGGTCAGCTAACATGGACCAGACTGCCACAAGGGTTCAAGAACTCGCCAACTCTGTTCGATGAAGCCCTTCATGAAGATCTGGGTGAGTACCGGCGGCAACACCCTGAAATAACTCTTTTGCAATATGTTGATGATCTCTTAATAGCGGCCAGGTCCCCGGAAACTTGTGTTCGAGGGACTGAGGACCTCCTGAAGACTCTGGGGGAGCTAGGCTACCGAGCCTCAGCAACAAAGGCTCAGATCTGCAAGTCGGAGGTAACTTATCTGGGGTACCTATTAAAAGGGGGGCAACACTGGCTAACCAAAGCCCGAAAGGAAACAGTCCTACGCATCCCTAGACCCCAGTCAACACGGCAAGTGAGAGAATTCCTGGGGTCGGCAGGGTTCTGTAGGTTATGGATACCCGGATTTGCTGAGTTAGCCAAGCCCCTATACCAGGCAACAAAGGAACGGCAGCCCTTCAATTGGACGGAAGAGGCTGAGCTGGCCTTTCAGCAAATCAAAACTGCCTTGTTATCAGCCCCCGCGCTGGGGCTCCCTGATGTCTCCAAACCCTTCCACTTATACGTGGATGAAAGTAAGGGTGTTGCAAAAGCCGTGTTAACACAGTACCTAGGCCCCTGGCAGAGGCCAGTTGCCTATTTGTCAAAAAAATTAGATTCAGTGGCTGCTGGCTGGCCACCCTGCCTCCGGATAATCGCGGCGACCGCCCTAATGGTCCGAGACGCTGATAAACTTATCATGGGGCAAGAGTTGCGCGTTATAACCCCGCATGCCATTGAAGGCGTCCTCCGGCAGCCGCCGGACCGATGGATGAGTAACGCCCGGCTCACCCACTATCAAGGACTGCTGTTAAACCCCCTCAGAATAACTTTTCTGCCCCCAACCTCTTTAAACCCTGCTTCACTGCTGCCAAATCCAGACTTGGACGCCCCGTCCCATGAGTGCACTGAGATACTGGCTCAGGTGCATGGGGTGCGGGAGGACCTGCAAGATCGTCCGCTCCCCGACACAGAACTCACCTGGTTCACTGATGGCAGCAGCTATGTCCACCAAGGCCAGCGGTATGCAGGAGCGGCTGTAACGTCAGAGACTGAGATACTTTTTCAGGATGGACAGAAGCGTTCCCAACTAAGAGAGAAACTGCTCAGGTTGTAGCAAAGAAAATTTTGGAAGAAATCCTCCCCAGGTATGGCTTTCCCGTCCAAATAGGGTCAGACAATGGACCAGCCTTCGTTGCTAAGGTAAGTCAGGATTTGGCTTCCATTCTGGGGGCAAATTGGAAATTACATTGTGCTTATAGGCCCCAAAGCTCAGGACAGGTAGAAAGGATGAATCGGACTCTGAAGGAGACCTTAACTAAATTGACCATGGAGACTGGCGCTAATTGGGTAGTACTTCTCCCCTACGCTCTGTTCCGGGCCCGAAATACCCCTTACAGACTAGGCCTCACACCATATGAAATCATGTATGGCAGACCCCCACCCCTGGTCCCCAGTCTAAAAGATGACTTACTCAAACCTGAAACTGAAAATGTCTCTGAGCTCCTGTTCTCCTTACAAGCCTTACAGAAAATTCACCAGGAAATTTGGCCCAGACTACGAGAACTGTACGAGGCAGGACCTCCGCCGACGCCTCATCCGTTCCAGCCGGGAGACTGGGTCCTAGTCAAGCGCCACCGGCAAGAAACTCTTCAACCCAGGTGGAAAGGACCACTGCAAGTACTCCTGACTACTCCCACCGCTCTCAAAGTAGAAGGCATCGCTTCGTGGATCCACTACACACACGTCAAACCAGTGGACCCAACATCTGACCTTCTCGAGCCGTCTGGAGCACCGGTTACATGGACTGTAGACAAAGCTAAGAACAATCCCTTAAAGCTAACCCTGCGCCGTCATCCCCATAGCCGTAACCATGTCTAGCTTACCTATGCTTTTATGCCTTATGCATCTGACTCTCCTCACTGCTGCGCCGTCTAATCCCTATGTCTGGAGGTTCTGGCTCTATGAAAACAAAACTCACCCCGGGGAAACCCCCCAAGCAGGTAAACTGCTAGCTAGCACAGACTGCCCCCCCTCAGGGTGTAATACTATAGTTTACCTCAATTTCACTAGGTTCCAGATTGCCCAACCAGCAACACCCATGATCTGTTTTGAATATGATCAAACTGAATATAATTGTAAAAATTATTGGTGGCACCAGAGTGCAGGTTGCCCATATAGCTACTGTAAGACGCACTCTGTCCGATACTGGAGAGAACGACAAGGGTGGTATTTTTACAAAACTGAGTCTCCCGTCACTTACACTTGGATAATTAGAGACCCATGGGACTCTCGGTGGACAACCCCACAACATGGGGGAGTATATTACTCATCAACTAGTACCTGGCCCAGTAGCCATTTATATCTGTGGAGAAGTCTAGTCCAGATTCAACCCTTAATCCACACACAAATCCACAGGCAAGAAACCAAGTTATCACAAGACTTGCAGCCCTTCTCCTGGCTAACTCTATTACGGGAAGGGCTAGCATTCGCCAACCTCACTGGTTTAGGCGACCTGTCCTCTTGCTTTATGTGTGCAACCCTAGGAAGACCACCATTAACGGCTGTTCCTCTATCCTCCCCTCCCACAAACTATACAGGTTTTAACTCATCGATAGTCACGATACCCGATGTAGCCCTGTACCGTGACCCATACCAAGAGAAATACCCCTATTGTTATTCGGCATTTAGCAACAGCCTCTGCAACCAATCGGCTACATACCCTAATAGTCCCATATATGCTCCCCCTGGTGTGTTCTTCTGGTGTAATATGACTCTGTTAAAAACTCTGTCCAAAAGCATCTCTGACGGACAGTTGTGTATCCCTGTTACCCTAGTTCCCCGACTGACACTGCTAACCCCGGCAGAGTTCATAGGCTGGGCAGGGACCGCCCCAACTAAAACTGCGCGACATAGACGAGCAGTTTTTCTACCACTAATTGCCGGAATATCCTTAACCACCTCTGTCGTCGCAGCGGGGTTAGCAGGAGGGGCCCTACAACACTCCATGATAGAAAACGACAAGCTGTTACAACAATTCTCTGTTGCTATGGAAGACTCCGCCTATTCCCTAGCCTCCCTTCAGCGGCAGCTCACCTCCCTAGCACAGGTCACCCTTCAAAACCGCAGAGCCTTAGACTTACTCACGGCTGAGAAAGGAGGTACCTGTATGTTCCTCAAAGAAGAATGCTGTTTCTATATAAATGAGTCAGGGTTAGTTGAGGAAAGAGTCCAACGCCTACACGAACTAAGCTTAGAAATGAAAAAGCAACAATTCACTACAGCCGCTAACAATTGGTGGAGCTCTTCAATGTTTTCCCTTCTGGCACCCCTTTTAGGCCCCCTAATGTCTTTACTACTTCTATTCACTATAGGCCCCTGTGTGGTAAATAAAATTTTACAATTTGTCAGAGAAAGGTTTGATACCATCCAACTAATGGTCCTCCGTAGCCATCACCAGCCTCTCCTGCACCCAGAAAGTGAGGCTATATTATAAGACTCTGGAAATCCAAGATTGGACATCCAGTTACTTATGAGAAGGGAGAAATGAAAGGACACAAAGATAGATGTGTACCCGTCCCCCACCCGCTACACCCTTGTTCTGCTCTCTAATCTTTGCACGTACCAGAGGTTTCGTAAGTTCTGTAAGTACATGTTTCTCTTTCTGAGGCCAGGTCACAAGGAATGTTTAAGTAAGATAGCCAGGTCACAAGGTGTGTTTAAGCAAGATAGCCATAAACTGGTCGTGCAACCTGATGCAATATAATTAACTGCCTTTGTGTAAAACTGCTCTTCCGCCTCAAGGGTTGTACTGAAATATCAGAAATGGCGGGAACCAATCATAGTTTGCCAAATCGCTTTGTTCAAACTCCAGCCAATCATACCTCTAATTTGTATAATGATTCTATGCCTACTTTCCTTAGACTATATAACATTGTTCGGAGCTCAGTAGGGGAGCTCTCCTGCCCGTCTCGTTTAGCGAGCAAGTGAGAGCTCCAGGTTCGAACCTGTAATAAAGATCCTTGCTGCTTAGCTTTGACTCTGGACTCTGGTGGTCTTCTTCGGGGAATAAACGGTCTGGGCATAACAAGACTTCATCTCAAAAAAAAAAAAAAAAAAAAAAAAAAAAAAAAAACCTGGTCAGTTAATTCAGTCAAAACAAGCCTTTTGATTGTTGTGCACTCGGGTTGCACAGTGGGATTGGAGCTGGAATCCCCAGCTCCACCCTCGGAGGACAGTCAGGGCTCACCACCCGCCTGGGGAGCCTGGCGTCCAGCAGCCCCACACTACCTGTGATCCACTAGGCCCCATGGAGGGTGCAGAAGAGGGCGGGATATTTGGGGACAGAGTTCCACTTATTGTCTCTCTCAGGTGAAGCCTTCCCAAACGGTGCTGCTATTGGAATTGAAGACTTGGAGCTATTTTGGTTGCATTCTTGGCCCTGAGAGACAGGTTTCCTGTTAATACTGTTTTGACTGAGATTGTTTGGGCCTCTCCAGCGGGAGACCAGATTTAGATCAAACGCACAGGATCCTCCTGCTGTAACAAGAAGGGCCTGTGACACCCAGGGAAGTCCAAGTCCCTGCTGTTAGAGGGTGGGAAACGGGACTGGGGTGGTTTCTCTGCTGCCCCAGGAGGCCCTGGTGGAGAAAGGCCCGCCCGCCCGGAGCCACACAAAGCCCAGGAGGCTGGGCCGGCAGTGTGGAGGTCAAAGCATCCCAGGCCCCCTGTGGAAGGTGAGTACCCGCTCTGGGGCCCAGGGCCCGGCTGAGGAGGCTCACACAGTCATACTCAGAGTGCCAGCCCTCACACAGGGCTGTTTAGGGTCTGCCACTGATCAGCCACCATTTGGAGTTGATGCCGGGAATATGGAACCAAGAAGACCTTGGGAGGCAGGGTCTGTCCTGGCCTCTCAGATTCAACCTGGCAGATGCCCTCACATAGGCAGGAAGAGATGCTGATGGGAGTCTTGAACAATCCAGGGCCCACGGGCACTTCATTCTCAAAGGGAAAGAAGAAAAGGGAAGGCCTGCCTGCTGAATTCAGGTGTACAGAGAGGGACCCCAATGTATGCAGCACAGTAGAGACAGTTGTCTGGAGATGACTCTCGGGTGCACCATGCCCAGGCTGGGGGGACCTCCGAAGCAGGCAGGAGAGTACCATCTGGTGACCAGAGTCCCTGGGGTAGTTGAGTTGTCAAGGCCTAAGCGGAACCTACTCTTTATTCCATATTTGCATTCCGTGTTCCCTTTGCAAGGCTAGGGAAGTGGCTCCAGCGTCTGAATTAGGGCCTTGACCTTCTCATAAGAGCCAGTAATGACTACGGTGAGACCTTCAGTAGAGCCTGCCCATAACCTGCTGACGTGTGGCTTTTGGGAGAGCCAGGCTTATTTGTTTCCAAAACCTTTTCCTTTGAATCTTTGTTTGATCATGGACCTGGGAACTGGCATCTGCCATCTCTTTCCTAATGTGACCTTAAATCATCCAAGTGACTACGGGAAGGTGGCCTGCAGCGCCCAGCCTGGGCCTCTGGAAAGAGCTTGTAACTCTATTGCCAGAGGCTGAAAGTTAGTAAACAACCTTGTGAGGCACAGTTCTTTTCCCTGAAACTGGAGGAACACAGCCAAACTGTCTTCTCCCATTGTAGATGGCAAACTGTGAAGATATGTCTTAAAGTCTGGTAAGAGTCACCCCTTTCATTGCAAAGTTAATGAAAGAAAACCATGTGTTTACAACAAGACTGCCTTTTCCTAACAATCCTGAGTCACTGTGCCACCATTCAAATGTCAGAGAAGCATCCATGCTCCAATTAAGCCGAAGACAAAAGTAATGTGGAAAAATAGAAAGAATTCAGGTTTCAGAAGAATCATCTTGCAATATGTGTGTAAATGAAAATGTCTTTTTACCTGAAGTAACCCTTCAAGTCAGTGATCCTCACTCGAAGCCAGGAGCATGAGGGACTCACCCAAAAGCTTTGACAGTATGCTCATGCCTGGGCCTCACCCAGACCAATTAAACCAGAATCTGGGGAGAAAGGGGGAGACTCAGATATCTGTGTCTACCTCCCAGGTTATCTGAACATCCGGTTAGGATTAAGAAGCACTGATAGATCTGAACTTTCACTTAGGTTTATTTTGTAATAAATGGCCTTCCTATCTGTGACCTCAGGGCTGAAATGAATAGGTCCATTTCAGTGGCCCACCAGGGACTAACCCAAGGCTGTCAGAGTCCCAGTTATAAATGCACATCTTCTCTGGAACCCTGCATCACAAGTAAAGGAATCGCCTTTCTTCCACCAAACTGCACCCGTGCACAGAGTACCCAGCCAGCCAGCCAGCAAGAAGGAGGCACCCGTGGCCAGCAGGGCAGGCCCAATGCTGGCTGCAGGCTCCACTCCATCAGCCCTGGCCTCTCCCAGCCTCTAGGCTTGGGCCTGGTGTGTGAACATGAGTGCCCTGCTAGAGGGCTGGAGGGCCTGGAGACACACATTCTGGGTCCAGCCCATGGCCCACTCAGGATCAGCCAAGGGATCCAGGTAAGTGGGTCAAGGTTCTGGATTTTGTCCCTAGTAAGCCATTTAGTTTTTAGAGAAAAACTGTTTTTCCATGCACTTTGATTGTTCCCCCACGAGGAGATGTTCTTCCCAGGACCACTTCACCTACTCAGAGATGCTCCTTCAGCACTGTGACATCTGAATATGCAAAACGAGGATCAGGTGCCTCCTAGTATTGTGGTAAGAATCAGAGAAAATCAAGTGATATATCCTAAAATACTATTGGAATGCAGGGGATAATTACATGATCATTTTTCAGGAAACGTCTCTATAATACTTTAAACTGATGGTCAAATTGGTGTCTCAGGCACATACAGATCAAAACTTAGCAAACAGTACTCTTTAACCATGTGTAGTTTGTTGTATGCCAATTATAACTTCATATAACCGTTCAAAGAATCTGTGACCCAGCACTCTGAGTTTGGGACACAGTTGGTGGTCCCAGCAGCCATGTTCTGTTACTGGAATCTATGTGTTTGCTGAGTGGATAGTCCTGGAATCTGCCCCCAGCGCTATCCATGCAGCAAACACACTTATGAGGGTGTTGACCACAGCCCCAGTTCCAAGGTGTGGGGGGTGGGGGTGGGGGCGGGTTGTCTAAAGCCCACCAGTCCTTTGCCACAGTCATTGGTTTAGGGTTAGCCCTGTGCCCTGAGTCCACCAAGCAGGCGGGGTCTCATCACTACTGCCAGATCCCAGACAGTTTTTGTCCTCCCTCTGAGGTCATAGCATGGGGGGTAAAGCCCGGAACATTTGCCACCAGGGGAGAAGCAACTTCGGAATTAAGCCCACAGTTGGTGGGAATGTAAAATGGTATGGTAGCTATGGAAAATGGCCCAGTAGTCCCTCAAAATGTTATACATAGAATTCTATGAAACCCAACAATTCCACTTCTGGGTATCCACCCAAAAGAAATGAAAGCAGGGACTCAAAGAGATATTTGTACACCCATGTTCACAGCAGCCTTCTTCACAATCGCCCAAAGACAGAAGCAGCCTAAACGTCCACTGATGGGTGAATAGATTTTTTTTCCAGTGTGATCTGTCTATACCATGGAAAATTATTCAGCCTGAAAAAAAGAAAAGAATTCTGACACATCCTACAACACGGATGAACCTTGAGGACATTAGGCCAAGTGACATAAGCCAGACACAAAAGGATAAATATCATATTATTCCACTTATATGAGGTTCCTAGAGTAGTCACTTTGGAGAGACAAAAAGTAGAATGGTGGTTGTCAGGGCTGGGAGGAGGAGAATGGCAGCTATTTGCGCAATTCGTATAGAATTTCAGTTTTATAAGATGAGTTCTGGAGATGGATGATAGTAATGATTGTACAACAATAGGAATGTCCTTAACACCATTAAACTGTACCCTTATAATGGTTAAGATGGTCATTTTATGTGGTGTGTATTTTGCCACAATTTTTTTAATTAAAAGTTTTTTGAAGAATTAAGCCCACATACAGAGGACAGCCAAGCCTGAAGAACAGCCAAGAAACAGACCTGGAGCCCTGTGATTGGCTGGCTCTGCAGCTGACATCTCACATTTCCACATTGCTTCAGCCAGTTTGTTTCAGGCTTTTTGCTACCTATGGCTTAAATCATCTTCACTGCTACCTTGCACGTGAAATAAGACATTACCATGAGCTTCCAGAACACCAACCCAGTGGAACTTCCAGTCCACCTCTCAGTCAGATTAAACATTACCTGGTGTCCAAACAAGAGTTGGTCCTGTGGGTGATCAAATTCTAACCCTGACTTTCAACACTTCTTAGCCCCTAGACCCCACTGCACTTCACCTGTCCAGTCCCTGGGCCTACACCACAAACTTTGTCATCAAACGTAATCTCCAAAATTACATGCTGTGTTCCTTTATCACGTTCCACTATTCTCACACCCCTCCCATGCTCATTCCCACACACCCAGCCTATGGCACTCAACTCTGAAGTCCACTTTCCGGCCTAAACTCTACGACGTTCCACGTTAGTTTACAACGTGCTAAGCACCTCAGCCGTCCTCAGCAGTTCCTGTGTCCCTGGTCAGTTCCTGTTCTTTTCCCTAGAATGGCTCTCCAGATCCTACAGCCTCCTCCATCCTCCAGCATGCTCTCCATCCCAAATTTCCAGGTCATCTCTCCTCCCTCTTTCTCTCACTCTGGTTCGTATTTCCAGCCTCTTGCCCACAACCTCTACACTTAGTCACGTCTTCCTATTTCCCATGGTTAAGGAAACACGTTTCTTCACCTGCTGTTCCCTGGCAGCTGCCACCCTGTCACTCTCCTTCCCTTCACAGCCAAGCAGCTCACAACATTCACCTGTGTTCTGATCCCCACCTCCCAACATTTCCAGCCAACCACGGTCAGGTGTCCAGCCCCAGACGCTCCAGTGGAAACATTCTGTTAAAAAGGCTCTCACCCCAAATGGCTAAGCCCATGGACCTTTTCCAGACAGCCTCCTGCCCGAATTCCTTGTCACGTGTGGTGTGGTTCCCTTGAGTGCCATGCACCCTTGGCTCCGGGGCACCCTCTAAGCTGTCCTCCCGCCTCTGACATTCTTTCTCTTGCTTTGACTCTCCCTGGGAAGTTGGGGTGCTCTACAGCACTGTCTATGGCTTTCCTCACTTTCCATCCTCAGTACCCATCCTAGGGACTTCATCCCATCCTACATGTTAAATTCCAAGAAAGGTCTGGCTTTTGCCTGGCTCCAGGAGTAAACCTCTAACTCCTGCCCTTGGAGTGTCCTGCCTGAGAAGAGTGTCTTTTCTTGGGGCCTTGGGTCATGCCACATACCTTATGCTGACAATGGGATTTAGTCAAGGGGGAGGGGGGCTGGTCTCAGGCCATGTGGTGTGAAGTTGACCTCCGCAGGGGCTGGAGACTGAGCAACTAAGGTCGGTCGCCTGGGCACCCCATGCTTAGGTGACCAACTTGCAATGAAACCCCTGAAAACCAGGGCTGAGACTGCCTGGCTGCCGGTCACTCATCATTGCAGGGAGAAGTAAGTGCTTCTCTGCAGACCCACTGAGAGAGGGCAACTGGAAGCTGACACCTAGTCTCCCCTCCTGCTTTCACTGTAATAAACTACAACCATGCGCATCACAGCTTTTCTGAGTTCTGTGAGTCCTTCCAGTGAATCACTGAGGCTGAGGGTGGCCTCTGGGACCCCCAACACAGCATACCATGTCATCGAGTCCTGCACTAATGATTCATAAATCCATATTTTCTTCTGCACGTGTCTCCCAAGCACCCTATCTACAGACATAACAACCACAATGTCTCAGTGACACTACAGATTTGAATTGTCCAAATAGGTCTTCCGCATTCTGCTCCCAACTCATTTCTCCTTGTGCTTTGCTGCAAACCCAGCCGGTCATGTCTAAGACCTGGAAGGTATCTCACCCTCCAACCCTCCTGTGCCTCCCTTCCCTCATCTGTTGTATTGCCTGTGGGCTTCTCTGGGTCCTTCCTGCCTTCTGGGCTCACTGCTTCCCTCAGTTCAGCCTCTAACCATGTCAGCTGGACCATGAGATCAATATTCTCTGGGTAGGTCTCCCTATATCCAGGCCACACCCCTCCAATTACTCCCCCTACAGACAACAGGAACCTTTTTAAAAAGCAAAACCAGAATTCTAGTTCAAGAACGTGAAATTGAAATCTATAGGAAGGTGTAGCAGGTATAAAAACAGTAAGAACCCATAACAGTGAAGAGAAAGACCATTAGTGAAAAGGACATTTCAACAATTTTTAGAGAGTCAAAAGTGAATGAGAACAAATTAACAGATAAATCAGAGTGGAGAAAAACTCACCTTGTTGTACAACCCTCAGCAAAGCCTTGCACTTTGGAGCTTTCCACAGGAGTTGACCAGGATGTTTACTAAGAGACACTGAGCTCAGGACCACTGCAGATTCAACCATTACTCATTCCAGGCTTTAGGGAGTCTACACCCAGACACTGGCTTCTTGCCTTCACACCCTGAAGTGACATTTGCTCACTGACAATCCTCTAACACAAACTGGGGGCCTCCAGCCAGCCGTCATCTCAGGAAAGAATCCCACCTACAGAGACAGCAGTGTGAAGTCCTGGACAACAGGGTGAGATCCCACCTGCAGAGACAGCAGTATAAAGACCTGCACCGAGCAATCAGTCCCTAACACCTAAATAAGTACTATTTGGTTTGTGATCATGGGAATATGGTAATTTACAACCTTTTGGCTTAAAAATATATATACTGTGCAACTGTTGTAGGTACTTTCCAGTTTAAAATTCTTCAGTGGCTTCCCTTGACCTACTGGGTCAAGATAAAAATCTACCTTCTTTCTTAGCATCCAGAATCTCCTGCTAAAGACCATGTTCTCCATCAAGCCCCATGGTATTTTACAGTTCACATATATGGGTCAGCTGGCAATGTTCTGTTTCTTGGCCTTGACTCAGCATTCTCTCTGCTCAGAGTGCGCTTCCCCGCCCCTGCTATTAGGGGAACACTAACACAGCTCAAAAATTTGTCCAAATAAAGATTACTTACGATCATCCCTCTCCCAAAACCATGTAAAGTCAGTCCCTTCTACACAAGCTTTTACCAATGTTCCCATGATATTTTATTACACTTGTAATTTTTTTTTCTTTTTTTTTTTTTTTTTTTTTTTGAGTCAGAGTCCCACTCTGTCACCCAGGCTGGATGGAGTGCAATGTCGCAATCTTGGCTGACTGCAACCTCCACCTCCCAGGTTCAAGCAATTCTCCTGCCTCAGTCTCCCAAGTAGCTGGGATTACAGGCGCCCACCACCACACCCAGCTAATTTTTGTATTTTTAGTAGAGACTGGGTTTCACCATGTTGGCCAGGCTGGTCTCTTTGGCCAGGCTGGTCTTGAACTCCTGACCTCATGATCCGCCCACCTTGGCCCCCCAAAGTGCTGGGATTTACAGGCGTGAACCACTGCTCCTGGCCTACACTTGTAAATTTACCTGCCTGTCTGCACTTTGTGCTCTGTGAGAAACCTGGGTGCCCCAGGCTTAGAATACAGGAGAGCTTTATTATATTCCCAACAATGAATGAGCAAATGACATTTAGGGATGGACTTGTCATTCCCTGTGGGACTGATATTGGCTCCATCAGGTGTCTTATGTAAGCAACATCCTATCAGTAAAGTGGGAACAATAACACCAGCTACAATGGAGGATTTTTGTGAAGATAATAATGATTGATAAAATGTATCAAATACAGACAATGCCAAACACTACCCACAGCACTTTATACATGTTTAAATTCATTTTCATAATAACACCGTATGATTGGCACAATTATCTCCGTTTTATACTTGACAAAATTAAGACTCAAAAATCAAAGGACATGGCCACTCCAGAATCAGAGGGAGCATCTGGTGCACAGCAGGCCCTCAGCAGGTGCTAGCTCCTTTTCTTGTCCCCACCTCTCAACTCTAGGAAATTACAATGAGATAAGTGGGTGACACAAGGGAGGCATGACCTGTGTTGAGGAGACTATATAACAGAGAAGCTAAATTTCTTAATACTGTTTTATAACTTCTAGGAAAAACACATCTCCCAGACCAAAGCAAGAATCACCCTGCAAGTTTCCCCTGGATCTGTCCACTTAGGCTTGGATTAGAGGATTCATGCTCACTCCACATCTCAGAAACCCCATTAGTTATAACCTCTGGGAAAAGATAGGTCAGGTTCTATTACATACCGGTGAGTCTCTTTGAGGCCAGGGTTGTTAGCCTGATTGTAATAATAATAACAGTTATAGTAGGAATAGCATGGCAACCACAGCAATAGGAGGAAGAATATTAACAGAGGACTTACTAACCACCAGGTCATGGCTAAGCACTTGAATTAACATATTTCATCCGTTTGAGATCATTACTAGCAGCAATTGCAGCAACAGTAGTAACAGCATTGTCAGTGGTGGCAATATCTAATGTTAACTGAGTACTTACTCTCTGCCCAGCTCTAGACTACACCCTTTACAATTATCAGGGCATTTGATCCCTATGAAAGAATTACTGCTATCTACATGTTGCAAGTGGATTCCATTTCTGACCAAGAGGAAGTAACCAGGTTTTGATTTACCCTCTTGTCTGAACCCACAAAAATAATAAAATATATGAAACAATAGCTTTTAAGACACTGGCCAAAAAGCAATGGAGGACAGTGATCCCTAAGAGATGGGCACAAATGAGGTGACCCGTCTGATTGCCCCAGCTTACTGGAGGGCTATCCAGCCATCTGGCAGGGAGAGGGATAGCAGGAGAATACAGGACTCCTAAGCTGAGGCAACAAAGCTAAGGAGACAAAGGTAACTAGACTTTGCAAGAAAGAGTACCAGATAGGAAAGAGCTTCACAGAGAGAAGGACAGGGGTCTGCAGAGGGCCTCCCCTGAATATTCAGTATATGAATGCAGAGAAACTAACCCAAGTCTGGCAAGAGAATTAGAGCAAATGGAACCTGGTGTTCACACGGTACCAGGGCTAGTGCCTGCTCCTACCAGAACGATAAGACATTGGGACACTGGGTAGAGTACTCAGAGGGTGATGCCTTACCAGTAGTAAGGAATAATTAGTCCAAGATTAAACACTGCTCTGGCTCTACCTAACAAAATTTAAAGACAAGACCCAAAGGGATCAGACTGTTTCCAAGTAGCTTAACTGCATCCCAAACAAAGATCAGGAATTCAAAGATATGCAGTACCCAACAGGGTGAAATTCACAATGTCTAGCATTCCATCAAAAACAACCAACAGGCAAAGAAGCAGAAAACATAATGAGAAGAAAAATCAGCCAATCAACACTGACCCAGAACTGACAAAGATGTTCAAATAAGCAAACAAAGATACTAAAACAGTTATTATACCTGCATTATGTATTTGCAAATATTAGCTACACGGAATCTGTAAAACAGGCAAATTGAACTTCTAGAGATAAAAACTACAATGTGTGAGATGTTGAAATGAAAAATATATTGGATGGGATTAACAACAGATTAGACATTGCAGATGAAAATATTAGGGATCTTGAAGAAAGAGAAACTATCCAAAATAAGACACCAAGAGAAAGAAAATAATCAAAAATTGAAATGAATAGAGGGTGTGGAACAGAAAAAATATTTGAAGAAATAATGGCTGAAAATTTCCAAATTCGATCAGAGCTATAAACCCATAGATCAAAAAAACTCAACAAACCCCAAGCCCAAGAAATAAAGAAAACTACAAGGCACCTCAGTATTAAGTTGCTCAAAATCAGTGATAAAGAGACAATCTTAAAAGAAACCAGAATAAAAAGACATATTACATACAGAGACAGAGATGAGGATGACAGAAGATTTCTTGTCTGAAACAATGCAAAAATAAAGCAACATTTTTAAAGTACTGAATGAAAAAAGGCATCAAAAAAGGAGATTAGCATTACGTAGAGCTGAAACCAAAAGAAGACCTAGTTAACGCCGGGTCCCATCGATTTCAGGGTGCCTAGAAATTTAATATCAGACTTATAGTTTCAAAAATTAACTTGAATGACTATCATAAACAAATATAAATTCCAGTCGGATTAAAGATACAAATGTCAGCCTAGAGTTCCATATCTAGCAAAAAATATGTATCTAAAATAAAGACTGTTTTCAGAAATAAAAAGCTAAAAGAATTCATCAACAGCAAACATAGGCTACAAGAAGCGTTAAGGAAACTTCCTCAGCAGAAGGAAATTGAGACCGCATGGAAATCTGGATCTATGCAAAGGAATAAAGAATATCAGAAGTTGTTAACTGCATGAGTAACTGTATAAGATTTTATTCTTATTAAAAAATAATAACGATGTAATTGTGGCATTTACAATATATGTAGATATAAAATGTATGACAACAGCACAAAAAGCCAGCAGGGGGAAAATGGGAATAACTATCATGAGATTCTAATACTGTCTATAAAGTGCTATAAAAACACTCAAAGATCGACTATGATAAGCTAAGGACTAAAGCAACCATTCAAATGATAAAACACAGATTCACAGGTCATCTTCAGGTGATCGTCTTCAGGTCATCTCATGCCTGTGAACACAGCCACGCTCCAAGTAGTGTGAACCAAGTGGAAGGAACGAGAACCTGGAGTGCAAGGAACCCCAGGCCTGGGGCTCAGGTTTCCCCTCTGGGGACTCACCTTTGAAGCCGCAGGCCTCTCATTACAGTTCCATGTGCTTCTCAGCCTCTCGTATTCTTGCCTATTGAAATACCCCATTTGTGTTTTTTTCAAAGAATAAGGATCAGAAGAGACTTCTCTAATTCTTTCCTTGCTTTCCAAAACAAGAAAGAATTTCACACGTTCTTAGAAGCTGGGGACATAGGCTTAGAATGGCAAGTGGTGGATACCTGGAATAACTGCCTCACACATCCAGGTAGAAAGGCCTTGAGGGTGGAGTTGACTATTCTCAAAATTTAGAGTATTAGAATCTCCACATACCCCTGTTGTCTATCAGTGACCTGGTCTAGGTAGAAATAAGTGGCCAGGTGTCTGGCTGAGCAGACCAGTGTTTTGCTTTGCTGAATGGGTGTGCAAGACGAAGGGTAGTGTCGGGAAGGACACAGAGAGCCAGCAAAAAAGGAGGAGAGAGAGATTCTGTAAAAAGGAAAAAAAAAATAGGAAAAGTGAGTCTGCTGCTATGGGGAGAAGAATTTAGGAAAAGAGGAGGCTGTTGAAGAGATGTGGTGACTTAATGTTGGTTGTAACCACTTCCTCCTCCATCTCCCCCAAGAACCTCAGAAAATATCTGCATTGCCTCTTCAAGTCAGATTTGGGACTTGGTGAAAAAAGAACAGCTAGGACTATCCTCAAGGGAGGCATGGGGTGCCCGGTCACACTTATGTCGAGAAAGGTGGTTGACATTCACTCAGGATTTCATTGGCTTGTTCATCTCATCAGTAAATAGTTAATAAGCATGTTCTGTGTGCCAGGCACTGTTCTAGGTGCTTAGGTTTCACCAGTGAGCAGCACAAATGTCCCTACATTGTTGCCAGAGAATGCAATAAATTATAAAGAAAATAAATAAGTGTACATAAAATGTTAGAACATGATGAGTAGAATGGAAAAAAGAGAAAGTAGAAGAGACAGCAATTTTAAACACGGTAGTCGGAGTACAATATCCCCTTCGTAAAGTAATACTAGGGTTAAGCCTTGAAGGAGGTGAGGGAGTGAGCTGTAGTTTGGATATTTGCCCCCTCTCCAAACCTCATGTTGAAATTTGATTCCAATGCTGGAGGCAGAGCCTAGTGGAGGTGTTCAGGTCTTGGGAGAGGATCCCTCGTGAATGGCTTGTCTTTGGCCTAGAGGTAATGGGTCAGTTCTCGCATGAGAGCTGGCTATTAAGAAGAGCTAGGCACTACCCTCTCTCTCGTTTCTTCTCTCACCTTGTGACCTCTGCACAGCCATCTCCCCTTCACCTCCCACCATCAGTGGAAGTAGCCTGAGTCCCCCACTGGAAGCCAACCAGATACTGGCACCGCATTTCCCATACAGCCTGCAGAACCGTGAGCCAAATAAGCCTCTTTTTTTATAAATTACCCAGGCTCAGGTACTTCTCTATAGCAATACAAATGGACAAAGAAAGAATGGAGGGCAATCGAGTCAGGGGAAAGGCAATGCAAAAGTCTGGAGGTAGACTTTCCCAGAACTGTGGAATTTCATAAGGACATAATGGATGGAGAGGAGAAAACCTATGGTGGCTATGAAGGCCCTGATGCCACATATGTCAAATGGATATCCTCTGATGGTCATGAATTTATTGTAAAAAGACAACATGCATTAACATCAGGCATGATAAAAGCCATGTTGAGCGGCCCAGGTCAACATGGCTTGAGAATGAAACCAGTGAGTTAATTTTAGAGAGATCCCTTAACAGTGCTATCAAAAGTATTTGTATATTTTACCTACAAGTTTCGCTACACTAACAGCTCCACTGAGATTCCTGAATTCCACTGGAAAAGATGATGGCTATGATTTCCCAAACTGTTAAATAAAACAAATCATAATAAACTGCTAACTTTCTTCAGTATTTAATACCTGTAGTTCAGTTCATAATTTTTTCATATATAACATGTTGCCTGTATGCAATTGAACCATAAAGTTCATGGCAAGACTGGGTGCGGTGGCTCACACATGTAATCCCAGCACCGTGGGAGGCCAAGCCAGACGAATCTCCTGAGGTCAGTAGTTCGAGACCAGTCTGGCCAACATGTTGAAACTCTGTCTCTACTAATAATACAAAAATTAGCCAGGTGTGGTGGCACATGCTTGTAATCCCAGCTACTTGGGAGGCTGAAGCAGGAGAATCGCTTGAACCTAGGAGGTGGAGGTTGCAGTGAGCGGAGATGGAGCCAATGCACTCCAGCCTGGGTGACAGAGCCAGACTCCATCTCAAAAAAAAAAATAAATAAAGTTTATTGTAAAGATTATCTTGTTTTTCTGCAAAGCAATCAAAGTTGAAATTTGTTTGCTACATCAACAAATTAAGAATATTTTTAGAAGCTGAGAAACAAACTAATATGTCAGCTCATAGGTGGTTTTGCCTTATTCTTCATATGTGACTTCTTAAATTAAAGCAACGATGATATAGTAAATGCTGAAATTTAGGTATATATAAACACATTCTACAGATAAATAACGAGGCTAAATATTTTTATTTTTTATGTTTTTTAAGAATCTATTCTGATCTTATAGCCACCATAAGCATTACTAGAGTTACACAAATAAATGCACTGTAAGCATGTTTATAACTTAGCCAAAATATCAATTTTTATAACTTTTTGAGAATAAGAGTTAAAATTTCATACATGTTTTTTGACAAAATGCAATATTAATTGTTTCCTTTTCTTTATTGCTATAATTTAAGAACTTTGTTTTAAAGCAGCTTAGAAAGATTATGAAGTTTAGCTTTTGAAGCAGTAACTGAACTGTAGCCAGATGGTCAACAAGTAAACCACATAACTTCAAGTTCTTGCACATTATACATTTTGAGCAATGAAAGTACTATATTTTCATTGTCTATAAAGCTTCCTTTGCAATTTCCACACACACACAAAAAAAGGCAGGAGACAATGGGGATGGGATTTCTTCTGGGAATGATGAAAATGTTCGGGAATGAGTATAGATGTTGGGGCCCCTTGTGAATATGCTTTAAAAAAAACCACTGAATTATACTTTAAGAGGGTGAAATTTATGTGTGTAAGTTACATTTCAATTTTTTTAAATGTGCAAGGCAGGAGTGTGCCTTGCACATTGGAGAAACAGCAAGGAGGCCAGTATGGCTGCGGTGGAGTTGAACAAAAAAGAGATGAGGTCAGGTATGGGACGGGACATCAGACCATGGAGGCCCTTGTTGGTTTTTGTAAGATCTGTGGGTTTTACTCCAATTACATGGGGAACCAATGCAGAGTTTTGATGTGTGTAGTGAGATCGTATCGTCTACACTTCAAGGATCAGGCTGCCTGCTGTATTGGCAGTAGCTACAAAGGGTCAAGAGTGGAGGCAAGGAGGACCATCAAGAGGCCACTGCAGTGATCCAGGGAGAGGTGATGCAGACTTGGGCAAGCTCAGGGAGAGTGACGGGAACAGTGAGAAGGGACTGGATCCTGGACATCATTTGAGGATCTCTCCACAACATTTGCTGCTGAGTGGATGATGGACAAGAGTGAAAGAAGAAAGTCAAGGGTGGCTCCAAGGTCTTGTGGCCTGACTGTGGGAAAGATGAAGATGTTATTAATTGAGATGGAAAAGACTATGAGCCCAGGAGGTTGGAGCAAGGGAAGTATAATTTTGTCAATGTTGAGTTTGCAAAGTCATCCTAGTGGAGATGTGGAAGACAGATGTGCAAATCTGGACTTTAGAAGAGAGTTCTGGGCTGAAGATGTAAATTTGATTCTATCAGAAACTGATGAGATTGCCAAGGCAGTGGATATAAATATTAATAAATAAGAGAACCAAGATCTGAGGCTTGGAGCATGCTAAATGGCAAAAAAAAAAAAAAAAAAAAAGAGAGAGAGAGAGATAAAAGAAGATGATAGTAATGAATACTGAGAAGTGGCCAGGGAAGGAGGACGAAGCCCATGAGGATGTGGTGTCCTGAGAGCCACAAGAAGAAAGTATGTCAGGGAGAAGGTGTCCAATGCTTCTCATGGGTCCACTAAGAAAAGAACCAAGAATTTGCTCCTGGTGAACTTGATAAGAGAAACTACTGTGGTCTCATAGGGGCAAAAACATGATTAGGGAAGATGTAATAAAGAATGATAAAAATTCTTCAGGACCTAGTAATAAGAAGAGTTTTCTTAGAACACAAAGAGGATCAAGCATAGAGAAAAACAAGTGATTAACTGAAATTAACCAAAACGAAAGTCTTCTGCTTTTCAAAACTTACCATCAAGAAAATGAAATTCTGGTACAGATAGGAGTTTTCGGAAATGAAAAGAGGTAAGCTATTGACTGGGAGAACATATTCTTCAGTCATACATCAGACAAAGAACTTGAATCCATAGAACTCTTCCAACTCAACAAGAAGACAACCCAATTTAAAATGGACAAAATATTTGGATAGCTATTTCACAAAAGAAGATATACACATGGTAAGTAAGCCTATGAAACAATGCTCAGTATTTTCAGTCAATAAGGAAGTGCAAATTAAAACCACACTGAGATGCTACAGAGCAGTTGAAATAGCTAAAATTCGAGACTGACAATACAAGGTCGGCGGGGATATACAGCCATTGGCACTCTCATACATTACTAGCAGGAATGTAAAATAGTACAACCACTTTAGAAAACAATTTGGCAGTATCTGAAAAAGTTAAACTTAAACCTACCATATGACCCAGAAATTCCACTTTCACATATTTACCCAAGAAAAACAAAAACTTATGTCCATACAAACCCTTATTCCAAACTGTCTCACTCCTTCCCAATCAAAGCCCTCATCTTCATGGAGCAGACCTAAAAATGCTGAAAACTGAACTTTCTCTGGAGCTCTCTTTCTCCTCTGCTTTTCTGCATTTTGACTGAAAGAAATGAGAGTTCCCATGTGCAGCCGGGAAGACCCTCTGGCTTTCACACTTCGCCTTACACTGGTGATTCCTCATCCTCAGACTGTCATTGTTTTTCTCCAAGGTGTTGATGGCCTCCAGGAATGGTCACCTGGTTCCAACATCCTTATAATGACTATCTCCAGCCCCCAGACTCCCAAGATGACCACCTGAGATGTCACACCTGCCATATGCTTTCTCCCACCGGCACCCAAACTCAGTCTACCACTGTTGAAAATCTCAACAATTGTTCCACAATTTGACACTGGGACTATCAGGGTACACTTAGACCAGTGACGTGGTCTTCATTGCCAGTAAGCCAGTGGATGATCAAAGGGAATTGAAGACTTACATATGATTTAATACAATTCAACATATACATAGCTAATATTTATTGAGTGTACATGTCAGAGCTTATTCTAAACACCATGTGTCTATGTGTGTGTACATACATAGACATATATACACACATATGCACATACATCAATATATACATATATATGTGTACTCATATACATTTATTTAACCCTTAGAGCAGCCCTCCGAGGAAGGCACCACACTTACACCATTACAGGTAAGGAGACGGAATACGGAGAGGTGAAGTGAACTTGCCCAACATTTCTAGAGGTCAGGGGAAGAACACCTTTAGGCTCCGGTTCATTTATCCTTCCCATATGTCTTTTCGGAGACTGTGGTCTTTGAGTAACCCATAAATGTGATCACTTTTCCATGTGTGTAACAGAGATTCTTGTTATGGCCTCCTTCACTGTGCAGAAGATTGGGGCAGTGTTTCAGCTGCAGTGAGTAGGTCTCGAGGATCATAATCCCAGCATCATGATCACACTCAACCATGTTTGCCTCAAATAAAGCCCTGGGGTTACAGGGTGTGGGTGGGCACCAGGGAAGCCCCCTACAGTGGGACTCGGTGGAACTCTGTGCGTGGGTTGCAGCCGGTGCGGAGGACCATGAAAGAGCAGCACGAACAGGAAGGGAGTTGGCTGTTCCCACACTTCCCTAGGCCCTGTCCTCGCTCTTGGATGATTGCACTCACAGCCCAGTGTCACCTACCACCAGCACACTGACAACTTCGGGACACATGCGTCCAGCTCCACCTGCGCTCCCAAATGCAGACCCAGCACTGGCTCGCCTGGTAAATGCCTTCACCCGTATGCACAAAGGAGATATAACATCTCCAAAACCATCTCACTGTGTCTTTCTTACCTAAAGACACTTCTTTGTGTCCCCATTTCTGGTTGTTGGAGCCATTATCTACCCACCGACCCCAAGAAAAAACACAGGATCACCCTGTCATTCTCTGACATTGCCGCCTTCTACTGGCTGACAAGCCCAGTAACCTTCCCGCAGGAGCAGAGCACGCAGGACAGTTGGCAGGAAGTCCTTTTCGCCTGTCTTCAAGGCTAGCTCACCCCATCTCTGTCTATCAGGAATTTCCTCTATAAATTATAAGCCCTGGAAAAATACTGATTTCTCCAGTCTCCTGTGCCAGTGAGAGGCACTGTTAATGAATGACAAGGACTCCAGATCCATAAATTAAATAAAAATGTATAAACTTGCCAGTTAACAACTTGAGCAAAAATGGCATCTAGTGGATTACAGATTGGCATTAGCAGTTGTTTCCAACATGGTTGATGAGAGAAATCAACTGAGGAATCTATTTTAAAAATCCAGTCTCCTGGAACGTGCCCCCGGGAAGGCAGCCAGCTTACAGACAGGACTCCCAGGTAAATATGAACTTCAGATAAACTGCGAATTGTGGTTTATTCTAAATATGTTCCATGTAATATTTGAGACATACTTTTATTTAATAAAATATTTGTTGCTTACCTGAAATTTAGATCTAGCTAAGAATCCTATGTTTTTATTTGCCAAATCTGGCAACTCTGACAGGCCTACAGAATCAAATATCTTTCGAGCCCTTGGGACGGGCTTAATCTAAAATTTCACACAAGTCTGACTGGTCATCATTGGAGACTAGTGGACCCTGATAAGAGGACAGCAGTTCTGTTCCAGCCCCTCTGCAGAGCTGCACAGCCTCCCTCAGAATCAGGGGACTCAGCCCCTCACACCCAATGGGACCAGGTGGTGTCATGGCTGGAGCTTCTCAGAGGGCCTAAATGCCAGGCAAGGCTGGCTCATGACGCACTCGTGGCTTTGGGAAGCACCATAATGTGTCAGAGTAAAAAATAAGCAAAACTGAAGTCCAGAGAACTCTGCTTATCTGCCACTTTCCCTACTTACCAGCTGTACAAGCTTGGAAAGCCACTTAAGCTCTGTGATCCTCATGCATTTGTTTTTTTCATTAAAGAAATATTTATTGGGTGCCCTTTATGTGCAAGGTCCTCTGCCAGGCCCTGGGGATTTAACAATGAATAAGGCAGTCATGGTTCTGCGCTCACAGAAGACACACATGTGTAACAGACAAGTAACTAAAAATGTGAAGGTCGTGAATGAAACAAACAGGGTGCTGCTTGGAGTATGAGGTGGGCGGGGGCATCTGGGCTGCATGGTCCCCCAGAAGCTGTCTCTGAAAAGGTAACAATTAAGCTGAGACCGGCAGGATGAAGAGAAGCCAGCCATCAGCGAGGCTGGATGTAGTAACCACGTCCTTTATTTTCTGTATTCTCATGTTTTTGATATATGGGGCCTTGCTGACCCAGAAGGGGCTGCCACTCCCAGTGTTAACCAGTTCCTAAAGATCAGAAACAGCTCAACCGTACACACCTTTCACGTGCAAAGCAGCCAATCCAGAGTCCATATCCCAACCCCTCCTTCATGGGGCTCTCCTGCAATGTTGCTGAGCTCACTTTGTTTCTAGGAGGGTCTCGCAGGTTCCTTGGGATTTTCTATAGAACTAATCATGTCATCTGCAAATGGAGACAGTTTTATTTCTTCTTTCAAATCTGCATGTCTTTTATATCCTTTTCTTGCATTATTGTACTGGCTAGAGCTTCCAGCA
Organism: Macaca fascicularis; assembly: GCF_037993035.2. Classification (NCBI taxonomy): domain Eukaryota; kingdom Metazoa; phylum Chordata; class Mammalia; order Primates; family Cercopithecidae; genus Macaca; species Macaca fascicularis. The sequence continues at coordinate 53,014,097 of NC_088383.1, read as the reverse complement.
CAATGCTGAATAAAAGTGGTGAGTACAGACATCCTTGCCTTTCCCCTGTCTTAGAAGGAAAGCACCATCAAACATAATGCTAACTGCAATTTTTTAAATAAATGCTCTTTATCAAATTGAGGATGTTCTCCCTCTATTCCTATTTTTTCTGAGACTTTTTAATCATAAGTGAATATTAGATTTTGGCAAATTCTTTTTTCCACGTCAACTTTAGTCTGTTACTCTGGTGAATTACACTGATGACTTTTTGAATATTAAATCATCATTGTACCCCTAGAAAAAAAATCTCACTTGAAATAGTGCAAATTTCTATAAATTGCTGAATTCTATTCTCTAAGATTTTGTACTCTGTCTGGTTTTGGTATGAGACCAGTCTGGTTTTGGTATTACTCACTTCACAAAGATGAACTAGTGTTCCCTTACATTTTCTGGAAAAGATTTTTGTATAGAATTGATGTCAATTCATCCTTAAACATTTGGTAGAAGTATCCATTGAAACTATCTGGGCTTGGAAATTTCCTTTTTAGGAGATATTTAATTACAAATTCAATTTTCTTTAAGTTACAACACTAATCAAAATAACTATTTCACATTGCCAGAGTTGCAGAACTTTGTGTTTTCTGATGAATTAGTTCATTTCATCTAAGTTGTCAAATTTGCATGTGTGGGGTTGTTCATAGTAACCCACATCATATTAATGTCTACAGGTCTGCAGTGATATATCAAGCTTCACTCCTGATATTTGTAATTTGTGTATTTATTCTTTTTTTCTTTGACAGTCTTTCTAGAGGTTTATCAATTTTATTGATCTCTTCAAAGAATCATTTTTGTTTCATTGATTTTTTTTCTATTGTTTTTCTGCTTTCAATCTCATTGATATCTGTTCTTTATTTTTCCTTCCTTCTGCTTACATTTTGAAGTTTTCAAACTTCTTGAGTTGGGGGTTTGGATTATTGATTTTCAATTTTCTCCTTTTCTAGTGCATGTGTTAAGAGATACAAACGTTGCTCTCAGCGCTGCCTTAGGTGTGCACCCACACATTTTGATATGTTGTGTTTTCATTTTCCCTCAGTTCAGTGTATTTTTTTAATTCCTTCAAGATTTCCTCTTTGTCCCATGGGATTTTTACAAGTATGCTGTTGCCTTTCCATGTGTTCAGAAATTTTCTGATCATTTTGCTGTATTGATTTCAAGTTTGATTCCATAGTGTTAGAGAATGAACTCTGTATGATTTCAATTCTTCTAAATTTGTTAAGGTTTGTTTTATGGTTCAGCATATGTTCTATGCTGCTATCTACTTTGTGGGCCTGAAAAGAATGTGTATTCTGCTGTTGTTACACAGAATATTCTATAAATGTTAACCATATACTGTTGGTTGAGGGAATTTTTGAGTTCTCTTATTTCCTTACTGATTTTATGTCTAGTTATTCTAGCAATTGTTGAGTGAGGGACACTGAAGTCTTCAACTATAATTGTAGGTTTGTCTATTTCTCCTTTCAGTTCCATCAGTTTTTTCTTCACATATTTTGCAACTCTTTTAGATGGCTGTCTTCTTGGTGTATTGACCCTTCATCATTAGTAATGTTCCTCTCTGCCTCTGGTAATTTTCTTTGCTCTGAAATCTACTTTATCACTTATTGATATAGCCATTCCTACTTTCTTTTTATTAATGTTTGTATAGATATAATTTTCCATTTTTTTGTTTTCAAACTGCCTGTGTCATTATGTTTGAAGTGAGTTTCCTACAGACAACATACAGTTGAGCCCTGCTATTTAATCCACTCTGTCAATCTCTGCTTTCTATTGCTGCATTAAGACTATTTATATTTAATATCATTAATGGTGTGTTAGGTCTTAAGGCTGCCACTTTATTTTTTTGTAGATCACAGAACTTTATTAAGATGGAATCACTGCAAATTACATAGAAGCTACTGGACTAAGCCAAAATCTATGAGGTTCATATGAACTTACAGTTATACAAATAAGAAACAAATGGCATATTCAAAACCATAAAGAAATATCCTGATGCCCAGGTGATGAAGGCTGGGGTGAATAAGTCCTCACATTTATTTCAAGTTGTTAAGGAGTTTGTGGGCAAAGCAATGGTCCCTTGCATGCAAGAAGTCAAAGAGCTCCTCTTGCAATCTTCTTCTGTATGTGATCGAGAGGCTACATGCTTGTCACAGAGCTCTAACTGCTCCCAGGCCTTTACACATTCCTCCAACTACTCATATTGCTCTCTCACTGTTGTTAGGGGATTCACTCATTCCTCCTCTTCTTCTTCCTCCTCCTTAGGATCTCAGGACCTGCTCGGCATCTTTTGCTCATCCTCCAGTCCCATGTCTGGCTATGGTTCCAGAGTCAACATGAGCAGCAACAGCGACACCTAATCCACTTCAGGATCAAAAAGGATTTGAATATTTTGTTTTGTTTTTTATTTCTCTGTTTTGTTTTACTTGCTTTACTGTGAGTTACTTGAAAGCTTTCAGAATTCTATTTTCCTTTATACTGTTTTTGAACATGTAGCTCTTTGAGTAGATTTTGTGTATGTGGCTGCTGTAGTATTACACCGTATATACAAAATATCACAGCCTAATGCTGTCATTATTTCATCAGTTCAAGTTACATATAAGCACCTATCTTTTTATAAGTCAATATACCCCTCTCTGTTTACAATTGTCTTGATTTGTTTGTGGTCACCCTACATAGGATGAATCCCTTTCAAAATTTGATTTAGATGTCAAGACTAATGATACTGTATTCACCCCAAGAGAAAATGGAATGGTTCATGACTCATATAATGAGGCTTTCTGAAAAGAGTACTGTGGCTTACAAGCAGTGCCAAAAAATGGCTTGAGAGAGCAGACAAAAGCTTGGGGTATTTATGGCGGTTGGGGAGTAGTAGGGCCAGAGCATAGGTTCCTGCATGTGGTTCAAACCTCCCCTGGTTGAAGGAGGGAGAACCCAGGCTTTCTTATCAGTTTGCCCAGATGTGAAGCAGAAACAGAAGGAGGAAGGATGAGGCTTCAAAGCTGTCAACCATCAAACGTCAAAAAAACTGGATCAAGCTTTGTTACATCATTATTTTATCTACATACATGTAAAGTTTTTCTCTCCATCTTTTATGTTAAATAGATATTTTCTAATGTACCATTTTAATTCCCTTGTTTCCTTAAGATTGTTTTTGAGTTATTTTTCTTAGTGGTTGCTTTGGGGATTATACTTCATTCTAACTTAAAACAATCTAGTTCAAGTTCATAGCAACTTAATTTTAATGGTATATAAAAATTTTTGCTTCCATACAGCTCTATTCTCTTCATTTCTTTCTTTGTGCAATTATCATCATAGAAATTACATCTTTTTGTACATCCATTAACACAGTTTTATAATTATTACTTTATGGCATTGACTTTTAAATCAGAAATGAGAAAAAAAGAAAAAACATTATGCTATATTTTATATTTATCTATGAGGTGCTTGTATTTCTTCATGTGGATTTGACCTACTGACTAGTGTCCTTTCATTTTAACCTGAAGGATTCCCTTTAGCATTGTGTGGGGGGCAGGTCTACTAATGACAAACTTCATCACTTAAATTTACCTGAGAATGTCTTAATTTCACCTCCATTTTTGAAGAATGATTTTGCTGTATATAAAATTTTTGGTTGACATACTTTTTTCCCCCACATCAGAGTTTGATTTAGTACTGTTGTGAACACACAGAATCTCAAAAAAGTCTAATGCAAACAGAATAGATTTCTTGGAATCTAATTTTTTTAATTGCCTGACAACCTACCCTCTAAGAAAACTTATTTAAGTGAGGCAAATTATTTCGGGAAGGTAAGTATAAGAGGCAGTAGGAGGAAGTTCAGGAAAATTACCACCACATATTGCAGAAATGTACTGGAAGGCAAGTATAGCCCAAAGGAAAATCTCCACTGAAAAAAAAAAAAATGTTGAATGCTGACCATAGAACTAGCACCCTGCTCCCAGGTCAATAATTTGAACCAAAAAAAAAAAAAATTTTAAGACCTTGCTCAATCCTGAGGTTAGTGAAGGAATATAGGAGAGCTGTGTGTTAATGTGACACATGAAATCAAACAGCACTACTATTCAAGGGGCATAATGTCTTGATCTTGGGATCAAATACTCTAGGCCTTGAGCTGGAGAGTCTCCATTACAGTAGAAAAACGGGAAGTGCTTTATGCACATGGATTCAGGACATACCAGCAACCTACATGTGCAGCATTGTCTAAGCCATAATGATCTTCCTCATCTCCCACTGAAGGTAGATGTAAGAATCACTGGCCAAATCATTAAAAAGTCAGGAAACAACAGGTGCTGGAGAGGATGTGGAGAAATAGGAACATTTTTACGCTGTTGGTGGGATTGTAAACTAGTTCAACCATTATGGAAAACAGTATGGCGATTTCTCAAGGATCTAGAACTAGAAGTGCCATATGACCCAGCCATCCCATTACTGGGTATATACCCAAAGGATTATAAATCATGCTGCTATAAAGATACATGCACACGTATGTTTATTGTGGCACTATTCACAATAGCAAAGACTTGGAATCAACCCAAATGTCCATCAGTGACAGACTGGATTAAGAAAATGTGGCACATATACACCATGGAATACTATGCAGCCATAAAAAAGGATGAGTTTATGTCCTTTGTAGGGACATGGATGCAGCTGGAAACCATCATTCTCAGCAAACTATCGCAAGAACAGAAAACCAAACACCGCATGTTCTCACTTATAGGTGGGAATTGAACAATGAGATCACTTGGACTCTGGAAGGGGAACATCACACACTGGGGCCTATCATGGAGAGGGGGAAGTGGGGAGGGATTGCATTGGGAGTTATACCTGATGTAAATGACGAGTTGATGGGTGCTGACGAGTTGATGGGTGCAGCGCAGCAACATGGCACAAGTATACATATGTAACAAACCTGCACGTTATGCGCATGTACCCTAGAACTTAAAGTATAATAATAATAATAATAAAAGAATCTCTGGCCTAGCACGGTGGCTCACGCCTGTAATCCCAGCACTTTGGGAGGTCAAGGTGAGCAGATCACGACGTCAGGAGATCAAGACAGTCCTGGCCAGCATGGTGAAATCCCGTCTCTACTAAAAATGAAAAAATTACCTGGGTGTGGTAGCGCATGCCTGTAATCCCAGCTACTGAGGAGGATGAGGCAGAAAAATCGCTTGAACCAGGGAGCTGGAGGTTGCAGCGAGCCGAGATTGCACCACTGCACTCCAGCTTGGCAACAGAGCAAGACTTTATTTCCAAAAAAGAAAAAAGAAGAAATCTTCCATTCTGTAAGAAGAAATCTCTTACAGAACTTTGATAGAAAGTTGGGTCTCCCCTGTCCCCTGCCATTGTCTCCTCCTCCTCCTCCTTCTCCTCCTCCTCCTTCTCCTCCTCCTCCCCCTCCTCCCCCTCCTCCCCCTCCCCCTCCTCCCCCCCCCTCCTCCTCCTCTTCTTCTTCTTCTTCTTCTTCTTCTTCTTCTTCTTCTTCTTCTTCTTCTTCTTCTTCTTCTTCTTCTTCTTCTTCCCCTTCTCCTTCTCCTACTTCTTCTTCCTCTTCTTCCTCATAGGGAAACCAAACATTTATACTTGTTACACCCCCTGAAGCTGAAAGCAATAAAGAATGAACACATACAGCAAGTTGCTAGGTGCATGTCTGTTTAGGAATTGCCTTAACATTGGATTTTTATTGACAGAACCAGGGAGGAGGTTGCCTCAGACCTTCCTGAAGCTCCATTGTCCCCTGTCTGAGCAGACCACAGCTAATTTTAAGTGGCAAACGAAATGCAAACAAATTCCTCCAGGATGAGAAGTGTGATTTCTGGCTAAAACCGTGCTCTTACATGGAGTATATGAGAACATTCAACCACCACTAGAATAGAACCTGAGGGTGGGCACATGGTGCCAACTGCTGGAAATCTTTCAGTTAGATAAGAATGGAAGAGGCTGGGCGCGGTGGCTTACGCCTGTAATCCCAGCACTTTGGGAGGCCGAGGCAGGTGGATCACGAGGTCAGGAGATTGAGACCATCCTGGCTAACAAGGTGAATCCCCATCTCTACTAAAAATACAAAAAAAATACAAAAAAAAAATAGCCGGGAGTGGTGGCAGGCGCCTGTAGTCCCAGCTACTCCGGAGGCTGAGGCAGGAGAACGGCATGAACCTGGGAAGCGGAGCTTGCAGTGAGCCGAGATGGCGCCACTGCACTCCAGCCTGGGGACAGAGCGAGACTCCGTCTCAAAAAAAAAAAAAAAAAAAAAAGGAAGAATGCCTGAGTTTTTAGATAATTTTAGACATTGGGATATGGTTAACAGATTGTGTTCAGGGCCTACTCTTGATATTGTCTAAATAAAAACAAAAATAACTGCCTAAAGAGACTATCTACATCCTAAACGACAAAACATATTAGCTGGGTGAAAGGATGATTTAACTCATGAAACTCAAGAACACAAGAACAACAACAATAATCGTTTCCTTGAGCACGGTCACTGGAAGAGCGAAGCATTTTTCTACATAAAACATTACAATTTTCCCACTACTCCAAAGGAACCCAATAAATAATTGCACAGTGAAAGGGCCTGGATCAAAACTGGAAGTGACACCGGCCCCGACGAACACAAGTCACAGGTCCCTAGGGTTGAGTCGTCCAAGAACACCCCACCCCCGCCGGCCTGCGGTTTCATCTTTCCCCAATGGGAATGACCAGAGGGTCAAAGCTGCTTTACAGAATACTATTCCATCTGGTAAGCCCGGTGCTGAGCTAAGCCAAGGATGACAACACGAAAAGTGGTCAAAGCCAAGGTTTCCTCACGCTGCCTTTGTCTTCTTCCCACGGCCTGGCCTGAGCCCTGCAGCCGGGCCCCAAGAGGCGAGTTCTTCGCGGGACCTCCCCACCCAAGCTGGGGCAAGTCCGCTGCCCATCCAGCGGTGAAGAGCTCCGGGGCTGACTCCACGGCAGTACTTTGCTAAGGGTCCCAGTAGGTGTTCTCATGCTGCAGGCTCTGGAATGAGGCCCTGCATTCAGCCAGGCACCACCCCAAGGGATCTTAGAGAGCGAAGGCCATGAAGAGTCTCTGGCACGCCACTCCTGCGCGGTTAGAAGCGCTCTGCCAGAAGCTACGTCTGGGCTGCAGGTAGGGGGAGACGCAGTCCAGGAGACTCTGCAGCAGCCGTTGGGCCAGCAGCCTTTGCGTCAGTATTGCTTTATGATAGGGACGTTGATTTTACCGCCGCCATGCGCCTGCAAATCCTTCCTCTCCCAAACGCAGCTTAGTTCACCCCTGAGGAGATGCTTCCTTTGTCTGGAGTTGCGGCATTGGCTGCTCAGGCGACTGCTATTGCCCAGGTTAAATTGCACTTTCCAAGGGATGGGTTGATTGTGGTCTTGAATCTGGAGGAGATTCCTATCTCTCACTGCCCTCCCCTCCTCTTCCGCAGAAGCCGGAGCACACGGTGTCCGCCAGGTTCACCATCTCGCGCGCACGCGGGGCGCAGAACGCGGCAGGTGCAGACCCCGGCGCATGGCCCTTCCGCGCCCCGCATCCCCACCCTCCAGGCGGGCGCCGCCCGCGTGGGCAGTTGATGTACTTTTCCTTCAGCATTTTGAATACGTCATCCCACTGCTTTCTGTTCCCCATTTCAGATTTTTAAAAAATTAACCGTTAATCTCATTGAGGATCACAGGTAGTGATAAATCACTTCTCTCTTGCTGTTTTCAAGGTTCTCTCTTTGTCTTTGTTTTTGTCAGTTTGTTTATGAGGTGCGGAGGTGTGGATCTCTGAGTTTATTGTGCCTGGAAATCATTGAGCTTCTTGCATGTAGAGATGAAAGTTTTTCATCAAATGTGTGGGGTTTAGCCCTTATTTCTTCATATATTTTTACTATCCCTTTCCCTCATCGCCTTCCAGGACTCTCATTATACGTATTGTGTATGCTTGATGATTCTTTTACCAGCCCAAATCTCCCATTCAGCCTCTCTAGTGAACATTTTTCAATTCAGTTATTATTGTGCATAGATTTTCTTAACTGTCTGAAACCATTAAGTTTCCCAGTCGTTGCCAAGGGATTCTGAGTACATTTTGGGAAATGCCTTCTACACTCAGCCAAGTAGTTGACAGCTCTGCCTTAGGCTCTCCTTTTTGCTCTTCAGAACCTCCATATCAGCCAGAAGTGAGAGCTTAGAGTTTCTCAGCTCCTTCCTGAACACATGCACAGCCCTGGGCATTTGCACTACCCTGTGCATGCAAATGGCCTTCCAGGTTCCCAGGATGTGTCAGAGTTTTTCAAAGCCTCCTTTGGACATCTGTCTCCAGCTTTTCCCTTTGGGTTTTTATGGTCAGCTTGTCATTTGCCCCAACTATTATCATCACCTCAGGCAGCAGTGATACTAAACCATCACCACTGATTGTTTTTGACAAATGTCAGTGAGGAAAAGGTTATTTGCACTAGGCAAGCTCTGAGTCAGACCAAATAAAGAAAACTCTTATGAGTGGGGAATGACTAGCAGGTCAAACAATGGCAGTTCTCTGGGAATGGGTCTTTGGAGAAGCTGCAGCCCAATTCTGGCCTCTCCACTGGCTGCTGGGCTGCTGTCTTTTACCTCTGCTGTGGGTTGTTGGCTTCCAAGGCTACTGCCAAGCTGTACAGGGAAGACAGAAATAGGGCTCGTTAAAATGCTACAAAGCTTGCTGTTCTTACCTCAACTCAGTGTTTTTCTTGAGTAAATGCTTTCCAGATTGTGACAGGCTTTGTTAGTTTCCAGAATTCTGAAAAAGTTAGTTTTCATGATTCTTAGCAGTGTTATTATTAATTTTATAAACAGAAGGAGAGGGGTTTGAGATCGTTGCTCCACCATCCCCACTGACATCCTCTTCACATGCCACTAGAACTATATTAGAGTTATAATTTTTGTTTTAGTTGTCAAACAAACTAGAAAACATAAGAGAAGAAAAGACTATTGGGCTTAGCCATATTTTTGTTGTTCATGTTCTTGCTTCCTTCCTGATGTTCTCGCTTCCTTCCTGATGTTCTCAGATTTTTCTTATCATTTCCTGTTTAGAGAACTTCCTATAACCAGTCTTTTAAGGTAGGTCTGCTGGCAACAGATTCTCTTAGCTTTCCTTCATCGTTAATGTTTCGATTTTGCCTTCACTCTTGAAGGATATTTTCACTGAATATAAGATTCTGGGTTGACAGTTCTCTTTTTCAGCACTTGTTATGCTAGTTCTTTCTGGTGTTGGAGGTTTGATCTTGATTAATCTATTGTCATTTGAATTGTTTTTCCCTGTGAGTAAGGAGGTGTTTTTCCTCTCTTGTTGCTTTCAAGACTTTTCTGTCTTTAGTTTTCAGAAGTTTGACTAGGGTGTGCCTTGGTGTGGATCTCTTTGGGTTTATCCTGTTTGGGGTTCACTCAACTTCTGGAGCTTTGTAGGTTTCTGGACTTCACCAAATTTTGGAAGTTTTCAACCATTATTTCTTGGTGTACTTTTTCAGTATCTTCTTCCTCCTCTCCAGGTGGTAATTATTCCATTTTTAATATTCTACCACATTATGTTGTATCAGTCTATGAATATGCTGTTTGATAAGTATAGTTAATTATTTAGAATTTTTATCTATAGTTGTAAGTGAAAATGGTCTTGTTATAGGTTTGGAATTATGGTTGCAGTAGCCTTACAAACAAATTGTGGAACTTTGTAACTTTTTCTATGATCTAAAACAGCTTAAAACAGAAATGGCATACTATAATTAGCTCCTCTCAAAATCTATTTGAATTTTTTTGTTTTTGAGACACAGTCTTGCTCAGTCGCCCAGGCTGGAGTGCAGTGGAGCGATTTCAGCTCACTGCAAGCTCTGCCTCCTGGGTTCATGCCATTCTCCTGCCTTAGCCTCCCAAGTAGCTGGGACTACAGGCGCCCACCACCATGGCTGGCTAATTTTTTTTTTGTATTTTTAGTAGAAACGGAGTTTCATCATGTTAGCCAGGATGGTCTCAATCACCTGACCTCATGATCCACCTGCCTCGGCCTCCCAAAGTGCTAGGATTACAGGCATGAGCGACCACGCCCAGCCGAATTTTTAAAATTAAAGCTATCTAAGTACTTTTCTCACCTCTTCTGTCACTTTTTATCTGGTTAGTATTCTCCTCCTTCTTAGGTTAATTTTGGTGGTTATCTTAGTGCGTTCAGACTGCTTTGTCAAAATCTCATTAAGTGGGTAGCTTATAAACAACAGGAATTTGTTTCTCACAACTCTGGAGGCTGGGAAGTCCAAGAGCAAGAAATCAGCAGATTTGGTGTCTGGTGAAAGCCCACCTTCTGGTTCACAGACAGCACTGTTTTGCTGTGTCCTCGCATGATGAAAGGGGTAAGGAGTCTCTCTTGGGCCTCTTCTATAAGGGCACTAACCCCATTCATGAGAGCTCCACTCCCATGACCTAGTCACCCGCTAAAGGGCTCACCTCCAAATACCATCACCTTGGGGTTAGGACTTCAATGTATGAATTTGGGAGGGGACACAAACATTCAGACCATAGCTGTGGTTCACATTTTTCCTAGAAAATCATCTATTTCTTATATATTTTCTATTCATATTTGATGTCATTGAGTTACATATTATACTACTTATAATTTTTAATATCTCTGTTATATCTGTAGTTAGTTTTGCTTTCTCTCCTTTTCCTTAATCAATCTTGTTGGGTATTTGTAAATTTAATTGGTCTTTTGAAAGAATCAGCTTTTATATATTTAATTTGACTTCTGTAAAAACTGGTTTTGGTTTTATTTATCACTGCTATTATTTTAATATCATTCATTCTAACTTTCATCTTTGTCAATTGCCTCCTTCTACATTGTTCATTTCTTTGGTTCTTCTCTTGGGTTTATGACATATAAAACCAACTTCTTTTAGCTCCTCAGAGTCTGCGTCCATGTATTATTCAGTTTTGTGTGCTTCAAACCACCCAGAACATTGCTTAGCAAAGCAGGTGCAGCAAGAATGAGTGGATTAAATTACTGACATTGGATCTCATGGTGATGAAAGTCTCCTCATCTATAGCCACATGGCTGGGGTACCAAAAAACCTTATGAGATGTGTATATTTGCCTTCAGAGAGGTTAATTTCCCAGGAGTTGGGGTTGGAGGAGAAAAAGCCTGAAAGTCAAAGAATGCAAGGTCACATTAAAGTGTCATCAGAGGATTAGAGGCTGCAAATCATTTCAGTTCTGCTGAGTCCAACCCAGTTCCTTCTTAGCTTCTCACTTCGCATTCTAGTAACAAATGTGAGAACATCCAAGAAGAAGGCTATTTTACTCAAAATCCTGGTGCTACAAACAAGAATATTGCACACACTTGTCTAATGGATAGAGCTTGTGACTTAAGCCCTCTCAACTCACGCATTGTAAAGGATGCTAGAGACACCACAGGTACATTTTGGAGTCTGAAATTAATCAAAAGACCAACAAAAACATCTCAGCCTTTGGGGAGCACCTTGCAAAATATACAAGTTTAAATGTTCTGCTAACTCCCTCTAAACTCCTAAAAGCTCGACGGTGATTTTGTTCTCCCAATTTCCTGAAACCATTGTACCCACTGGATTGGACAACCTCAGCTGGTGGCCATGTGTGCTATAAGAATCATCCATTTTAGACATTAGAGTTGGAGAATATTTCCCTGGTTCAAGCAAAAAAGCTCTTCTATCTTTCTGTCATAATAGTCATTTCCATAGTAAACTCTATAGGCCTCTTTGTAAATTTGGAGGCTGAGCAGAGCAGAGAGACATTTTCCCTCTTTTGAGAGAAGACATGTGAGTACCTTAGAGGCACAAGCAGCTCTCAAGACTCACTGTCATGCTGCTTGGTTTCCAATTCTTTGCTTTCAACAAAATTGAAGGAAAACCTAGTCAATGTGTCAGCTGACAATTCACTGAAAATAATATTTGATGATAGATTACTATTTGATTTTTGGCAAATAGCTAGGAAAGAGTTCAAAGTACTGATAAAATAAAACTCCATTCTCGTCTACTTATATAAGAGAGTAAAGGTTCTCAGGCTTAGATTTATAGAAACTGAAAATAAGTAATATTCATCTCTGTATGCATGAATTAATTTATTAAAATGTCCCATATATCTCCTTTAACACTAAAAAAATAAATTTACCACAAAATTTTTACTTTTATGTACTTTCTCCAAATTTATAATATATTCATGGTATTTTCATCAATTGCATACTAATAATATTATAGTAATTCAACTAACAATAAATATTCTTAACACTTGTAAGAGCCTTGTAATCTCATGAACTACTTTGAAAAATCTATTTTTATTTTTATACATATTTTTGCCATATACATATTTTTGCCACGGGGAAGTTTAATAAATATATCAATAAAAGACTTTCAGCCATTAAAAAATATATTAAGATAAAATTCAAAGAGGGAGGTGGGAAATGGAAATACAATGTAAGGAGAAAAAGAAACAGTGTTAAGTTTCCAGCTATTAAAGATTTAAATTCATATATTTATTTATTTATTTATTTATTTATTTATTTATTTATTTTAGAGACAGAGTCTCCCTCTGTCACCCAGGTTGGAGTGCAATGGCATGATCTTGGCTCACGGCAGCCTCTGCTTCCCAAGTTTAAGCTATTCTCCTGCCTCAGCCTCCCAAGTAGTTGAAACTACAGGCACACACCACCACGGCAGGCTAATTTTCGTGTTTTTAGTAGAGATGGGGTTTCACCATGTTAGACAGGCTGGTCTCAAACTCTTGACCTTATCAAGTGATCCACCCACCTCAGCCTCCCAATGCGCTGGGATTACAGGTTTGAGCCACCACACCTGGCCTCAAATGTATTTTTAAATAGATGATGATGAGTATCAAATTGCAAGATACTTAATTTCTATTACATATATGTTTTAAAGAGTGTTATGTTTACTTTAAATGACTAATACATATGCAAATTACATCCCTTGCAATTATAAAATACAAGATAACATAATTAGTATCATCTTTAAATGTGCATCATTTTCAAAATTCCTGGAGAATATGCAAAACTGTTTAGTCTGAAGACCATGGCTTGAGAGGTGCCTCAGGCCTCTGCTTTCCACCTCCCCAGCTGCCTCTCTGGATCACAACTTTGGCCCCTTTCACCTGGACTACAGCACAACCCCTCAGGACATCTCCTTGACTGGAAAGACCTGAGTGTGCTGCCTGGGAATCTCCTACAAACAAATCTGGTCACATGGCCCCTTCTTCAAAATCCTGTTGATGTCATCCCACCTGTGGATTATTGCTGACAAGACTCTGAGCTAAGTCAACTTTAAATCAAGCCATTAACTTAAGCCATAGCCATTAGTTTAAGATGAAGCCATCAGAGGGTATTGACTTGGATTTCACTCTATCTTGCTCAATGAAGAGCTCCACATTTAGATGGCGTAGAACATAGGAAGCAAACCAGCCGCCCTTGGGCCACATCAGGCCTGCAGGTGTGTTTGGCTTGAAATCAACCTGCTTTTCAGTACCTGGCAGGAGCACACTGGGCCAGGGCTCCCACACAGCCATTCAACTCAGGTGCAGTCATCACTGTCCTTGTGGAAGGGCCGCCCTGCCTGCTTCCCTAAGTGTGTGTTATTGCCGGGCACCTGCAATTGTACCTGAGACCTGAAACAGAGTTTTTTCTGCAGTGTGTATTAACTACATGATAGTATCATCGTGTCATAGACAACTTAAAGCATCTAATGCTAAGGGCACAATAAAATAATATTGATGAGAAAATTTAAAACAAAAACACTCACATCCCATTTCTCCAAAGGATTCCTTCTGGATCATTCATCATCTCTGGTTCCTGGTTGCTCTCCCCTCCTCCTCCCCTGGCTCAGACTCCCTGTGCCATCTCTAAGACCTGGCTGCTTTGTTTGCACAGGACCCCAGGAACTATGGACAAAGACAAAATCTCTGGAGGGCTGAAGCATTTGTGCCATGAACAGGTCATCCTCAGAAGGACCTGAACTCCAGAAAACAGAAGAGCACTTTGAGGGATCTTGCAGCTGGACTGTTGCACAGGAAGGGCTGGGGCAGGGCCCCTCTGCAGAGAGCAGGGCAGACAAGGCTTCTTGGGCACTGAGGGATCCGACTTGTGCCCGGCTCCAGGTGGTCTAGGGTCTGGGAGCTCGGTCATGGAATACGGGTGCCAGACAGGGCCTACTGGAAGCTGATGACCCAGAGGCCCCCTTGACTGTTACAGGTCAGCTCTGGGTGGGGTTATTTCTAGGATCAGTTACACCATGCCCAAAATAATGAAACCAATACACTTCTGGTCAAGCTCTCATGTGCTTTGGGAATCTCAGCCAGCAGCCCACTCCTGCTGCCCACCTCACTTGATTGAAATTACAAAGACAAAGGATGACCTTCCCCATCCATGTTCATAGCAGCACTGCCCACAGTAGCCAAAATATGGAAGCACCCAAGCATCATCACAGATGCTTATCACAGAGAAGCAAAATGTGCTGTATCCCTACAATGGAGTATGATTCAGCCTCAAAAAGGAAGAAAGTTCCAACACATGCTACAACATGGATGAACCTTGAGACCATGATGCTTAGTGAAATATGCCTGTCAGAGAAGGACAGAGATGGGGCCAGGCATGGTGGCTGATGCCTGTAATCCCAGCACTTTGGGAGGCCGAGGCAGGCAGATCACCTGAGGTCAGCAGTTCGAGACCAGCCTGGGCAACATGGCGAAACCACATCTCTACTGAAAACACAAAAATTAGCTGGGTATGGTGGCACACGCCTGTAATCCCAGCTACTCAGGAGGCTGAGGCAGGAGAATCGCTTGAACTGGGGAGGTGGAGGTTGTGGTGAGCCAAGATCACACCACTGCACCCCAGCCTGGGCGAAACAGTGAGACTCTGTCTCAAAAAAAGAAAAAAGAAGAAGAAGGACAGAGATGGCATGATTCCACTTACAAGGTCCCAAAAATACTCAGAGAGATAGAGACAGAAAGTAGAATAGTGCTGTTTCAGTTTTGCAAGTCAAAAAAGGTGCTGTGGATGGATGGCGATCATGTTTGCACGGCATTATGAATGTATTTAATACCACTGAACTACACACTTAAAAATGGTTAGGATTGTAAATTTTATGTGATTATATTTTACCATAATTAAAAACTTGCGAAAAACAAAGATTATCAAATTGAGGGAAACGAAGTTTAACTTAATTTAGTAGCAAAGAAAACTAAGTCTAACAAGAAAAATTAAAACTGAGAAGAGTGTGTGTTTGTGTGTGATTCAGAGGACAGAAATGGACCCAAAGAGTAGAATTTAGAGGAAGTCTGAGATCAGCTCAACACAAAGAGTGTTCTGACGTTCACTCGTCTAGCAGATCCGTACCAAGGACCTCTGTGTGCCAGGCACTGGAGAGGCAGTGGGAGCGGAACAGAAGGTCCTGCCCGGGGGTGGCCGACTGGACTGCCCCATGAAGGGCCACTCCCCATCCCTGCAGGAAGAACCTGGACACCTGTCTCAGGAGAGTGTCACGCAGTGAGTTTCAGATTTACAGGCAGATGAGCTGGGTCCAATCTGAGGCTCCTGTGAGGGCAAGGGGTAGTGGATGACAGTGTTTGTGCTTCTTAGGTGCTCACGGCTCCACTCTCAAAAGAGGGAAAACATCTTTCACCTCACCGTTTGCTCAGCTACTTGAATTTACATAGAGACCTATAGTGTTTATGACAAATGATCGTCAGAAAGACAGTAACAAGCCATATTGCATCAGGTTCCCCAACCCTGCACCAAGAAGGGCACACCAGCTCTGGACACTCCTGCCAGAAGTGTGTGACCTCATCATGAGAAAACTACAGACCCACCCAGACTGAGACATTCTGCCTAGTAACTGGCAGCATCCTTCCAAGTCTTGAGGGCATGAAAGGAAAGGGGCAAAATGAGGACTGTTGCAGACTGGAGAAGACTGAGGAGACCTGTGGGCTGCGTGCAAGGTGGGATCCTGGAAGAGAAACAGGATCGCAGCATGAAAAGCGCTGGAATCATATAAAGGCTGCCATTCACCCAATGATACTGCACTGTTCATCTCTCGGTTTTTATCATCGTGCTAGGGTGTCTCTAAAATGTGCATACTGTATTGGTGAAAACTCTCTGCACTTTATTTGCAACTTTCCTGTAACTCTAAAATTATTTCTAAATAAAGAGCTTTTTAAATACTCCCACCGCTGGCCTGGCTTGCACCTGTAATCCCAGCTCTTCGGGAGGCCGAGGCAGGAGGATTGCTTGAGCCCAGGAGTTTGTGGCCAGCCTGGATAACCTGGCAAAACCCCGTCTCTACAAAAAATACAAAAATTATCTGGGTATGGTGGTGCACATCTGTAGTCCCAGCTACTCAAGAGGCTGAGGTAGGAAGATTGCTGGAGCCTAGGATGCAGAGGTTACAGTGAACAGAAACTGTGCCGCTGCAATCCAGTCTGAGCAACAGAGCAAGGCCCTGTCTCAAAATAAAAAAAGAAAAGAAAAATTAAAATCCCTGCCTTAAGCCCAGCCCCAGGGGTACCAACCATCAGGCCAAATGTCTGCAATGAGCTCCACAGGGATCTTCTGCAGGACACATAATGGCCTCCGCACAACCCTTGTCACTTGGAAGGTGTGCGCATGGCTGTGTATCAGCTGATGCCCCATGGGTCTCTCTGCTCCTCTGTCTGCTCCCCACTTCAGCTGAAACCCCACCCCATGCCTCCCCCTTCAGCGATGCCTGCACACATCCCCCCAGCAACCCTCTGCATGGGCATGGGTGGGAACTGCGCATCTTGTGTCCTAGGCTCCTGAGGATACTAAGGAAATGTGAATCCACTTAGATTTTTAAAGGGCTGGGAGGAGAGAGGCATCAGTATTGCCAGAGTGACCTTTCCCTGAGGCCAACCTGACCGAGCCCTCTGTTGGTTCCAGTGCCTCTACCCTGCCCACCTCTCAGCATAGCACACAAATGCCTGGTATGACGTCTACATCCGTGTCTAGCCTGGCCCTGGACCTGGTGTCTCTGGGCCGATAATTCTCCTGGCCAGATAACAGGCATTGTGCCACCTGTGGACCCCATTGCCCTGAGACCTCAGGCCCCTCCCTTGCTCACTTGCCTCCTGGCTGCGGCTTCTCTAGTGTTCTTGCCACCTTCGCCCCTGAGAGCTGCCTCTAGTGAGCTGGTTAAACCACGGAGATTCCTGACCCCAAGAAGATGCACCCGTTTCCCTAGTTCTTTCCTTCTCTCTCAGCCACAGCTGAGAGTGACCAAAGAGAAGTCCTGCCTAATCACTTCCAGGCTGGGGGATAAAGGGCAACTTATTTTGGATCCAATGATGCTTATAAATCCGTGGAGCAGCCGACAGCATTATCAATAGAGAGGTTGCACATCCTGTCTGCAATGGCTACACGTAACTTAATTTTACATACAAAACTGTAATTCAAAACGGTTGAGTCAGGAACCGTTTCAGTCATTCTCAACTCTAAAGAGCTTCTTTCTACCTCCTATCCCTTTAGCCTCCCACTCCAGGGAAGTGTTTTCTTCCCAGAACTCATTAAATCCTCTTCCACTTTTCATTTAGTTTCTCATTTTCCCCCACAGCCCTTCTCGCTGGTTTTAATATTTTTGTTTTCTTTTCACCACCCACTACAACAGCCTCTCTGTGATGGTAAGCACTGTTCTTTCCAGAATTCCTAGCTCTTGTCCCCACCTTCTCTTCTCCCCTGTTTCCCCCTGGCTCTCCTGCCCTGATGGCATCGTTTGTTGACTTTGGAGGTGTTTACTCTTTTAATCTTCTGAAGTTTGGAAAGGGGATTGCACTTCCCTCCACGTGTTTTGTGAGAAGACCACATTTGGTGGCAGCTCAGGCACTGCTGTGCAGCCTTTTTGCGATTCAGTTGATCTGTTTGCCTGCTCCTTGGGTTGTTTAGTAAGGCCCCTGCCAGCACGCTTTAGAAAGGGCTGCCCGGCTGTCCTGCCACCTACCCCTGGTCCACGCTGGGCTCACGGGAAGGCAGCTCAGAGTCTCATCCCTCTCCCCTCCCAAGCACGCCTCCCTTCCAAGCCACACCTGCATTCTGTGAGCCCCATGCAAGATCCAGCTCCATCTGGCTCAACCCTGTTTGATAACAACCACTTCCCCCATGGACCAAGCAGTCCTTCTGTGTAGATGTGGCACTTTCAAGTTTCCATGACAACTTGAACGTGTAGACATTTATCTTCAAAAATGGTCTTAGGAAACTTCTGCCATATGCTATGTCCCCCAGATACAGAGTAATGGGGTCTGTGGTTGCACCTGCTGCAGTGCTGTGTATAGAAGAGGTACTGCTATTCATGCCCTGCAGACACCCTCCAGTGCCACATCATGCACCTGCCCTCTCCTGTGTGAACAGATACAGACTGAGCATGCAGCCGAGAGTCAGAAGAAAGACCTGGTGCTAGTCCCACATCCTTACACTTACCGGCATAGTCCCATATCCTAGTACTTACCGGGCTAGTCCCACATCCTTGTACTTACCGGACTAGTCCCATATCCTTGAACTTACTTAGTGCTCAGAACATCACTTCCTTAATTTTTCCAAATAGAATGACAGTACCTCCCATGCTTAATTCACAAGACTGTAATGAGAATCACATGAGGTAATGTATGTCAGCAAAATGTTGCTGAAAATACTCTCCCCTCAACTATGTTGTGAACCTGAAAATGCTCTTTAAAAATAATAAAATCTATTTTTTTAAAAAAGTAGCCCTTGGAGAGGTTAGCCATTTTTCTTTCCCAGCCTCTGGACTGATTCTGTGGAGAGAGCGTGGGAATGACTTGGGGGTGCAGCCCTCAGTGTGTCCTTCCGCCAGGCAAGAAGGACTCCCCAGGCCCCACAAGGGACATTACAAGCTGCTGCCCTTCTGCCTACTGATAACCTACAAATTAAGGACATTTGGGACACAGACTGCACAAAGGAAATGCTGGCTAATGAGAAACACAAATGTAAACACCATAAATCAAAGTGCCCTCTCTACGTGGATGAGTGCAGTTAGGAGGATTAAGGTCCAGGCCAGAGCCAGACGAGGCCTGACCTGGGCAGGAAACTTCTCACACCAGGGACAGTGACCACATCGGGGGAGAGAGGTGTCCCGGCACAGGCAGGGCCACCACCCACTGTGGCCATAATGGAGTGAGGTCAGACTCAGAAAAATGTGGATGTCTATACAATAGGGTCAGCAGACTTTATTCACTGGACAAATAATTTCTTCATAATCAGGATAATTTTATCCATCACCTCTTAAGGATAAGACATGAATGGTTTCCTTGTACCACTAGAGGAAATTCTGCTCAGAAACCGAGTACTTGTTAGGGGAACTATTTGATTAAGTATTCTGGGTGAATATAATACTGATCTCAAACAACTGTAGCTGAAGTCATCACAAGTACAATGGTCATTGTACGCACAAGAATCAAGGGCATATTTTATTTCTAGGTAAAAACTATTTTTAAGGTACTTCATAAATCACTGGCAAGGTCAACCACACTAAACATTCCAGAACACACAGGGGAAATCTCCGTGGGCGTGCCCAGACCTCTGGGCTGCAGCGATGCATTGTTCTGAGGCTTCCTGCACGGAGCTGTCCCCGTCGTCAGCAAGTCTGCTGGGCCCACAGTAGTGACTACGGGAGGCTCACTGTGACCCGGCTGCACAGGTGCAGCAGACACCATGGTCCTCACTGCCAGTACACACTCAGTGCGGTGATCACTATGAGGCAAACCTACTGCAGGCCCACTGTCTTCATGCAGCAAATACAGCAGCCCACAGAGCTGTTAAGAACATGAAGTGGAATAATAAAGACGGAGCACTTTGCACCCAGCCTGTCATTCGTCCAGTGTTCATCATTTCACAGATAGGGATGATCACTTTTTATCCCAGGCCATGCTGATCACCGTACCCAGGTGCATTTAGTAGTAGGCTCAACCCCAAGCCTACTCCTGAATACACATGAATGCATGCATGAATGAGTGCAGAGTTCCCTATATTTACAGATGAGGATAGCAATAATCAGAAAAGGCAATATAATGAAAATTGTGACTGGAATTCACAATTTCCTAACCAGGAAAGCAGGTTAAATGGGAGACCAGTAAGTGGCAGGAGACCGTCATGCTTTTTTGTCCTCCTACTTTCTAGGTGTGAGACTACAGATGTGATGGCTGGAGGTCCAGCAGCCACCACAGACTCTGAGTTGACTTTGAGGACAGAAGTTGTGTGCTAAGGCTGACAAAAACATAAAGATAGGTGGTGTCAGTGTCCCTCATATCTGTGGGGCCACTCTATTGTCCCTAGGCACACATCCTACTTTTCACTAATACAGGCGGGGACACGTCTATCTGATTCTAACCATTGTTATGTTTGGTCTCCATTACTAGAAGCCAAATACATTTCTAACTGAAAAACAAATATTCTGGACTGGGCGCGGTGGCTCATGTCTATAATCCTAGCACTTTGGGAGGCCGAGGCAGGCGGATCACCTGAGGTTGGGAGTTCAAGAGCAGCCTGGCCAATATGGTGAAACCCTGTCTTTACTAAAAATATAAAAATTACCTGGGCGTGGTGGCAGATGCCTGTAATCCCAGCTACTTGGGAGGCTAAGGCAGGAGAATCATTTGAATCAGGGAGGTGGAGGCTGCAGTGAGCCAAGATCACACCACTGCACTCCAGCCTGGGCAATAGGTCTCATCTCAGAAAAATATATATATATAAATATATATATATATATATATATATATATATATATATGTGTGTGTGTGTGTGTGTGTGTGTATATATATATATATATATTCTATGTCATGCCCATCTCTCCTCACAAACTGCTGGCCCCCTCCCCGCCTACTTCGCTGGACCCCACTCCTCTCCCTTCTCTAAATGCTGGATCAACACAGGGCTCAGGCCTGGGCCCTTCTCAAATCCCACAGCTAATTCCCCTCACTCCTACCAAACCTCTTTCTCTCCTACTCGCCAATCTCAGAACATGAAGCTCAGGCCAAAAGGCTCAGAATTCTCCTGAATTCCTCCCTCAGGCCATGAGCACAGCCCACATCAGCCCACAGCCCCTTGCCCTGGGCCCCGGCACATGCCAGCCCTTACAGCCTGCCCTGCACACAGCCTCAGAGGGTCGCTTTTCCACTCGTACCCTTCAATGGTGTCCTGTGGCCCTAAGAATAAAATCCATGTGCCTGCCACGGTGCCCAGGGTGCTCTGGTCAGCCTTTGCCTGCCTCTCTGCCCATGTATATGCCTTCTGGCCCCACATCAGCTTCCTCTCAATCAGGGCCTTTGCCCTCACCCCTGCTGCCTGGACACCCCTCCCCGAGAGTGAGTGGCAGCCTCACACTGCGACTGCGCATCCCCTGACCTGACCGCTGTGAGCAGCCTCTACTCTCTCCATCCTCCCCATCAGCACCTTGTGCTATTTTCTTTGTAACTTTACTGCTGTCTGAAATCATCTCATTAATTTCCTTGTTTTCAGCCAGGCGCAGTGGCTCATGCCTGTAATCCCAGCATTTTGGAAGGCCGAGACGGGTGGATCACTTGAGGCTAGGAGTCTGAGACCAGCTTGGCCAACATGGTGAAACCCCCATCTCTACTAAAAATACGAAAATTAGCCAGGCTTAGTAGCACATGCTTGTAATCCCAGCTACTTGGGAGATTGAGGCAGGAGAATTGTTTGAACCCGGGAGTCAGAGGTTGCGGTGAGCTGAGATCATACGACAGGTGAGCCGAGCTTGAACGACAGAGTGAGACTCTGTCTAAAAATAAAAAATAAAAAATCCTTGTTTTCTAGTGTATTATTTAGGATGTGCAACTGTAGAAAATCAGGAGCTCTCTTTGTCTTCATCCCTGGCTTCTGAACCTTGCCTGGCTTAGAGACACTTCTCACTCATCAGGAATTAAAGGGCCATGTCATGGTTACCAAGCTACAGTTTTTGTTCATTATGTATCTTCAGTCTTCATGCTGCTTTCTGGCTCTTTCACCCAAACTGACAACAAGGTAGACATTTGTAAACTGAGCTTTCCATTCCTGAGTTCCTGTGGTTGATTCTTTTCTCAGTTATGACACCATAAAGCTTAGCATAATTCCAGAGCCCTTGTATATAAGAATGGATTTGCTGTCTTAACATATAAAGTCAAATTGGGGATAAGAAAATGATTTCTCTGAAAACCGAGACATTGCCCTACTGTCTTCTGCAACTTGCTGCTGGGAATGGGTCTGACATCCTCCTAACAAGCAGTTTGTTCGTTCCTGAGTAGCATGAGCTCTCAGATCGGATGTTACTATACCTATTTTTAATTTGTCAGTTAAATTGCCTGTTTTTAAGCACTGATAATGGATATAGCTTTGTTTTTTAGAAAATTTGCCTTATACATCATTATGTAAGTCGGTCTCTAGACCAAGTACTCTTTCATCCCAGCTCAAGAAAGTTTTCAAATGTTCTATCTTTCATTATTGCTTCTTTGCAGTTATTTTTCGTTCTTCCTCACAATAGGCCGTGTTATTCGAAGCCTGTTTCTCCTCTTACTAGCCTCCTTGATGGCTGTACTGTTTTCATTGCTTTTATCCCTTTATCCTTTCCCTGTGGATTCTAGGAGAGCAATTTGAATTTGCTCTACCTACGGGAGGGTGTTTCTAGGGCTTCAGTTCTTTCCTTTATGGCCACTGTGGAGTGCTGGGCTCTGCTGTTGCAGGTGGGCGCCTTTGAAGCCTTTTCTCCTGTCTGGGGTGCTTTTCACTGGGGCTTGTGCCTCAGCCTCTGCATTATCTGAGCTTCTCTAATAATCTCATATCCCTATTGCTCACTGAGAATTTGAAATATGGATCTTTAAATTCTTTTTTATTTCTTTCTAAAAGTATTTTTTTCAAACACTGTATTTTCAACTATAGTCAGTGTATTCGGTTCAGAAGATGTTCATTAGTTCGACTGGTCCATGTTCCATAAAAACCTTGTTACAGAGACACACAGCATACTTTCACTCTCTTACCACCCTGCGTCCCCTGGCTGAATGCCCCTTGAAGAGCTAAAGCTAGAAGGCACAGTGAGTTCACCCCCAGTCCTGATGTCAGTGCTTTGGAGATGGGCACTCATTGGGTGTGGTTGGCTGGGCTGAGGAAGGCAGGTTCTCTGACCCACTTAGGGTCAATGTATGCCCTTGTGAATACAGGGATGGGCTTAGTTTTGTTCCACCAAATAGGCTACACAGAAGAAAAAGCTGTACCAGTCCTCCCTCCATCCGGCCAGCAGCATTGTACCTTCAGGGACCACACGGCTCAGGACTCAATGGGACATGTCTGCCCCTTTACCTCCCCAACATTGCAAGCCGGCAGGGAGCAGGGGAGGCAAGGCCCAGGCTCAGGACAGATGAGCAGCAGTCCCTGCCCCAGGGGAGGGTAAGGTGCTCTCAGGACTCTGCCGGGTTCAATGACAGCCACTGGGCCACCAGGCCCCTTCTCACTTACATACCTCTGGCCAACTGAGCCACTAACAATGGAAATGTCCTCAATTGTGCCCGAGGCTGTCTCATTATTTTTGAAGATAATGGAAATCCCTCCCAAGGCTAACAATTGTTGACACTGTTCCTGGGCGGTTTTTGTGTTGCTTTTTGGCTGTTTTCTGTACTTTGATGTGTATTTTAAGAACAAGTTGGAAGAGAGACTACTCAGGGCTACAATAGCCTCAGGTCACCGCTAGTCTCCTTCTCCTTGAATCCCCATAACGTGGAGCCCAGAAGCTGGCACTAACAGGTTCTCAGTAAAAAATAGACAAATGTGTCGTGAGTTTTGGCTGAGATATTTGGGATCGGAAACTGATCTAGACCCAGGCTGGGATGGATCTAGGGCAGGGGTTGGGCTGTAACAGGTCAAGGGAGGAGGGGCCGTCAGAAGCCTCTGAAGGCACAGACACCACGTGAACTGAGGCAAGAGGCAAGTCCAGCGTGCAAACCAGGCTGCCCCGGAAGAACAGGACTGGACGGCAGGACCTCAGCTGTGGGGGGCAGGAGCCCTGCCACTGTGAAGCTGATACGGAGCCAACGCACATCAGGGGATTCAGGGATAGTGCAGGTAAAGTGGAGCTGAGTGTCTCCAGCTGCTGCCTGGGCCTCGGGGCACAGGACAGACCCAGATGCTGCGGCCACGCCTCCAGGGCCCCTGGGCAACATCTCCACCTGTGAACCTCGGCCTTCACATGCTGTCCTCTGTGTGCAGGGATCCCAGACCGCCACTGACAATAAGCCTTGCTTCTGCAAGGCCTATTGCTGCCACGGCTGGTCCTAGTTCTAGGCATGAAATTTTGCCCTAAACACCTCTCTCTTCCACCTCTGGACATTCACAGTGGGATGGGGGAACTGCCTGTGCCCCGTGTGTTCACAAAGCAGGGCTTCTTGGGCCCAGGCCTGTTGGTCAGCCGCCCCGGCCTTGCCTGCTGAGGGAGCACCAGCACCAGGAGTCCGGGCGCGCGTGGGAGTCGCCGTGACCAGGCGGACCAGCATGGCCAAGGACCCTACCGTCCTCCTCTCATAGGGCATAGTGACGCGGGGCCAGAGCTGGGCTAGAATAAGTGCCCAGATCACTAGGGGAAACAAGCAAGGAAAGACAAGGAAGGGCAAGAAAGCGAGCCTACCTGTCTCGTAAGTGCCTCCCTGCAAGCCCACACCAGCCTCCTGGCCTCACCCTGCCCACCACCCTCCTTCTTCCCTAGAAAGTGAGTCCTTGGCAGAAAAAACTGCCACCGTTCTATACCTGGAAGGTGCTAGCAAATATGCCATGGGCCATGGGCAGCCAGCTCTCAGGACCCTGGTCTTGGGCCACGCCGGGTGCAACTGTCAACTTGTCCATCAGAGCTGGGGTCTCCCAAACCTGCCCGCCTGCCTCCTGCCAGTCAGGATCGAGGGCGTGCGCATGGGCTTCAAGGAAAGAATCATTCTCTCCTGGGGCATTTCCCACTGTAGCTAGTTGTTCTCCAGCACATTCCATATAGGCATTAAAGGGAGATTGAATAGCTGGTCTACAGCAGCAGAGACCCTGAGAGTTCTGAAAGCCCCCGACTCCACGCCCGGCCTCTGCACTGGGGAGGCTGAAGCCTCTACAGAAGACGGGGATATGGGCAGGTGGCAGCACGGGTGGCAGCGTGGGGGGCAGCTCGGGGAACGCACCTGTACCCATTCTCCTGTGTAGTGCCTCCTGCCCCTCTGAACTGCCCCCGCAGGCCAGCCTCAGGCGTCTCCATGAGTTCAACACTAACACCACCTGCCATGCACCCAGTTGAAGAAGCCCCGGACAGAGGGCACCGGTAGGGACAGAAAGAAAACACCTCTCGTCTTGTTTTTTTAAAACTGTGGGCCGGGCACGATGGCTCACGCCTGTAGTCATGGCACTTTGGGAGGCCGAGGCGGGCAGATTACCTGAGGTCAGGAGTTCAAGACCAGCCTGGCCAACATGGTGAAACCCTGTCTCTACTAAAAAATACAAAAATTTGCCAGGCTTGGTGGCAGGCACCTGTAATCCCAGCTACTTGAGAGGCTGAGGCAAGAGAATCGCTTGAACCCAGGAGGCGGAGGTTACAGTGAGCTGAGATCGTGCCACTGCACTCCAGCCTGGCGACAGAGTGAGACTCCATCTCGAGAAAAACAAAAAACTGCGGAATTGTCCCACCTATCAAAACAATTTTTGTTGTGGAGTTTATTGGGAGGGGTGGGGGGTTAGGGGAGAAGCAAGAATTATAAATAGAATAGAGAAAAAAAGTTTATTAGTATATTAGTAGAGATAAAAAGCATTAGATAATGTCCCTCATGTTAACATCTCTAACAATATTTAAGTTAACGTTAGGTGAGTGGCTGAGCTGAACGTACACTGGCGTGTAATCCCAGGAACACAGGCTGGGATGGATCTAGGGCAGGTGTTGGGCTGTAACAGGTCACAAAGGAGGAGGGGTTGTCAAAAGCCTCTGAAGGCACAGACACCACCTGAACCGAGGCAAGAAGCAAGTCCAGCGTGCAAACCAGACTGCCCAGGAAGAACAGGGCAGGACAGCAGGGCCTCAGCTGTGGAGGGCAGGAGCCCAGCTCCTGTGGCGTTGATGCGGAGCCACTGTGCATCAGGGGATTCAGGGATAGTGCAGGTAAAGGTGGGGCTGGGTGTGGGGGGTGTGCTCCCAACCCCTGCCCTTCTTGCTGCCCTCCAGCCTCTGTGCCCCTCAAGGTACTCTACACCATGGTTCTTTCTTTATTCCAGTAACACAAAAGTCAGCCTGCATCCCTGCCTGCTCCAGGTATTTTAATGACAACCTCCAAACATCGGCTTCTTCTCCTGCGGCCCCCCTGCATCTGGCCCTGCCCATTTTCTCCTCCTCTCCTATGGGCCCCTTCAGTCCCAGCCCCTGGCTGGGACCCACTGGGGCACACATTCCGCCCTGTGCATCTGTTCACCACTGTGGGCCGCCCTTCTCTTTCCGTGGGCTTCTGTCAAAATCCCACCCAGCCTTGAAGGGCTGCTTCAATTCCATTGTCTCCAGGGAGCCTGAGTCTCAGCCAGGACTGTCCTCCAAAGATCCACACTCCCCTAGTAGGTATTCATGCATTCACTGAGCCTCCCTTTGAGACCCGAGCCCCTTGTGGGGGTCTCCTCCTCTCTGTGCCCCGCAGCACCTCACACCGTTCCCAATACTAGGACACTCAGCAGTTTGGAGGGTGACTGAAAGTGTGGGTGATATGTGACTCTGCGACTGTGTGGTCTGTCCCCCTACTAATTTGTCACAGTTCAAGGAACATGCCTGAGCGTTTTCATGATAACAAGAGAAAAGACAGGAAGGAGGAGAATGGAAATAGAGGCTTTGGAGAAGTTGAGAGTATTGAAGTTGTACTCACTGTGGCTTCCTGGAGTCCTGGAAATCTCGAGGGGACAGTTTAGTGAAAGACTTGATGATGAGCTCCTTCTCTTAAGAGTAGCACAGTGGACCAAAATCGTGTGACACAAACACCTCCCACTTGGCTGTGAGGTTTATAGATGTAGTTAGGCAGAACAATGTGTTACTCAAAATTCCTCTCTACTTATTCAGAGACAACTTCTTCTGAGGCCCATGAAGGGTAAAAGCTGAGTGTCTTGGGGGCCCTGAGGCAGGGAGGAAAGTTCCTGCCGGGACACAAAGGTGGCTTAGCTGAGCTGGGTGTAAGGAGAAGGGGCAGGAGATAGGGAGCAGGCATCCCACCCTCCATAGAAGGACACAGAAATCAGGGACCTGCTGTATGTGGACTTCGGGAAACTAGTGTTGAGGGGGCTTCAGCAGGCAGAGATGCAGACAGCAGCAGGGACTCACCGACCTGGTGGGGGCCTCATCGAAGCCAGAAGAGCTCAGGTTTGGGCCAATTACATGAACGTTCTCCACTGGTAGTGAGAGTGTCTGCATTCATTCATGTACACACAAATACACACACACTCACACACAGGCTTAACTAGCATGCAAACCAAGCGGGTGCTCCAAGTGTTTATCTGGATCAAGTTGACTTAAGTTTAAATGGCAAGCAGTAGTTTGGAGCAGAGTGCTGGCCGCAGTGGCCCACAGAGGGCCTGAGTCTCGGTGGATCCTGATCCTCCCCGAGGTGCCCCCTCTCCCTCCCCTATGTACATCTATACATAGAGAGGGCTCCACGCCTGTTCGATTGGACCCCATGAGTCCATCTGGAGGATGATTAAAAGGGATGGAAGGATGATATACTAAGCAATGTAGAAAATGGAGTCTTGTTTACTTTATAGATGAAGAAGACAGTTTGCCAATAAAACATACCACTCCATTTCCCTCTAGAGTTCTGTTATTAATATTAATCTGTGATGAACTCTTGGCACTTCTCTCACAAGGCCTTCCAAAGGCTTTAAAAACAATAAAGCATGCTCAAGAAGAGCAGAGTGGATTCCAGCAAGACAGCTGGACCAAATTGCCTTCTGCCGGGTGGGGGGAGTGGGAAGGAAGGCAGCTGGCAGCTTCATAAATTAAGCACATTAAGGACAAAATTAGTAAAGGAATGTCATCCCTCCATCCCTTCAGAGACACCCACAAACACAGTCTAAACACGAACATGAGTTCAGCTCACAACTTTACACACAGGCTCCAGAGAGACACACACAAACGCAGAGCCACAAACACACATGCAGAGACTTGGGTACAATCTTGACATGGCACACATGCAAAATACACGTTTGCACACAGAGACACAACATATGCACAGACACTAGGAAGAAAATACGCAGTGCACTTCCATTGCTTAAGTGTCAATGTCCGGTGCTGGGCCCCTGCAGGTTTCTGGAAGTGGCCTGGGGGAAGAGGGGGTCAGAGTCCCACAGAGACCCTCCTGGGCAGAGCTCATCTTTTACCTAATCCTCTGGCATGAAATGGTGAAACGCTGATGCCCCCCGCCCTCTTGAGCATGGCAGATGATGAGGCCTTGTGGCCCCCTCTCCCTCCACACTCGGTTCTGAAGAATGCTTGGCGTCAAGCGACGCAGACACCATCCCAGAGTCCCCCTGGGTCTTTTCCCTGGAAAGCATCCGGAGGAAGTCTGTGGTGGCCCAACCCTGCCCGGGCTGAGAATGAAATGATAGTTGGCAATCTCCACTATCCCCTCATTTTAAAGTCAATAATTTTGCAAAACTTTTCATTTAAATCATTGAACACCCTGATTTTGAGAAATGAAATACATTTTGTAGGATGTAGGCATTATCACGTGCAATTGCTGTCCTTCTCTGCCCACATCCCTACTCTCTTCTCAGCAAGAAGAGGAGCCTGGGGCTTGTGTGGCCATTTCAGGCAAGGCTACGTTAGGACAAAGAAGAGCCAAGACATGGGCGGGAGGAGGGCAAGAAGGGGCTGTGACTTTGCTGCAGTCCTTGGGCACAGTTAGTGTGAGTCAAGCGTTGATTAATACAGATAAGGTCAAGTCTAGAAGGCCAACTCTATTAAACTCAAATCTTATTATCACATCTCACATGGACATTAAAATCTCTCAGATAATGGCAGCTATGTGCACTGGGGGTGACATCAGGGTTTTTCAGGCACTGGAGAAATTATTTTGACAGGGAAACTTATGTGCTGAAGGCAGAACAGCAGATGAGCGAGCTGGGCCATCTCCTGGGAACCCTGAGACAGGATACAATGCAGCTGTCATGCTAAGTGACATTCGGTCCCTTCAGAGGTCGGCCTGGTCACGCCCGCGAGCCCCGGCCCTGGCAGCAGGGTCACCCTTGGGCCACAGATCCTGCAGAGATGGCCAGGGCTGCACATCTGAGGGGAGACTGGCAGGCGAGGCAGAGCCCACCCGGCCTATCGCTGTATTGGTTTAGGCAAAAACATCTCTCAGTGTTGTGGATACCTAATACATTCTGAGAGACACTTCCTTTAACTAAGTAACAATGGAAGAATAAAATTGCGGACTATGTGCACCCCATAATGCAGAATGAGCACAAAGGTTTCTGTACATCTTTATTGTTAGATGCTTAAATGTCAAATAAATCACAACAAAATATTCTCTCTGCTTAATGCCATATTATGAATTCAATAGTTTCTTTTTTTCTCAAATCAGCTATCAGTAAACTTTCAAGAAGCCTCCTCCATATTATACACGGAAAGCATAAGGGTAAATGGTATTTGTTTCGTCTAGGAAATATTTGCTGATTGTAGAAAATTGTGTGAGATCCTTCCCGCTTATGGAGAATATCTTCATAAGGCAGAATAGATTTCCTCAAAACTTCAAGATTGAGCCTAGAGAATCAATGCATGCACACATGTACACACATGAGCACACACACACATGTGCAGTGGTGGGCAGTGGATGGCCCCCAAGGTCCCCATCCCTGCTATAGAATCCCCTCCCCGGGGCTGTGAGGGATGGGCTATTCTCCCCCAGTAACTGCTCCCTCTACAGAAACAGCGATTCTGCAGAGGTAATTGGGGTCTCTCGTCAGTTGACTTTCAGTTAACCAAAAAGGAGATTCTCGCAGTTGTGAGCCTGACATGATCAGGTGAGCCCCTACAAGGACCCTTCTGAGGGAGAGACTGGAAGTGGGAAAGGGCCATGCCAGCAGCCCCGGGGCAAGGAGCTAGGGGTGACTGCTAGGAGCTAACAACCGCCCCCAGGTGACAGCCAGCATGAGAATGGGCGTCCCCATCCTACAATTTGAGGAACTGAATCCTGCCAACAGCCACGTGAGTCTAAAGAAACAGCCCAGGAGACGCCTTGATTTCAGCTTCTTGAGACCCTAGGTGGAGAGGCCAGCCACGTTGGGCCTGAACTTCTGTCCTAAAGAAACTGCAAGACAATAAGTAGCTGTTGGTTCCCCGTTGTGTGGTCATTTGTTATGCAGTAATTTGTTATGAAGCAATAAAAATCCGCACGCTCACACCAGCACCCTTCCCATAGCCGCCCGCTTCTGTGTCCTTTCTGCAAACAATTCCAATAACCAAGACCATGGCATTCAGTAACTCCTGCATTTTATGCCTACGTCTACTTCCCAAATGTCCTGCAAATGCACTCACACACACACATTCACTCACACACACACATTCACTCACACAAACACAATGACTCACATACAAATACACACACATTCACACACACATGCACTCACATGCAAATACATTCACACACACATGCACTCACAAATACGCACACACACATGCGCTCACATGCAAATACACACACATTCACACACATGTACTCACAAATAAACTCACAAAACGCACTCACATACAAATGCACTCACACACATGCTCTCACATACAAACACGCACATTCACTCACACTCACACATGCACTCACATACAAATACACACACATTCACTCACGTTCTCACAAATACACATTCATTCACACACATGCATTCACAAATACACACACATTCACACACATGCACTCACATACAAATACACTCACAAACATGCACTCACATACAAATACACACACACATGCTCTCACAAACACACACATTCACTCACACTCACACATGCACTCACATACAAATACATTCACTCACATACAAATACATTCACTCACGTTCTCACAAATACACATTCACTCACACACATGCATTCACAAATACACATGCACTCACATACAAATACACACACATTGACACACACACGCACTCACAAATACACACATTCACTCTCACACGTACTGACACATGCACTCATACAAACACACATTCACTCCCACACTCACACACTCACACATTCACTCACACAGTCACACATACACACACTTGCATACACGCAGTCATACATTCACTCAAAAACAAACACATATTCACTCACATTCATACACACATTCACTCACACTCATACACATACACAGTCACACACATGCACTCACACACAGGGACTCACCTACACTCAAATACACATGGACTCACACACGTGCAGTCACATACACATTCACACACACATTCACACACAGGCGCACACACAGGCATTCACCTTCACACTCACACAGGCACACTCACACTCATACACACTCGCTCACACAGGCACACTCACACACAAACACACACTTTTTTTTTTTTTAATTATACTTTAAGTTCTAGGATTAACAAACACACACTCAAAGAGCTCCATCTGGCTGCCGGGGGGGCGGGGGGGCGGGTGTCTGAAACGGACACCATGTTGCGGGACCGCCAGGGCCCTCAGGCTGGGAGGAGCCAGTGTAGGAGTCACTCCTGCTGTTAAACAGAGCGCCGGCCTGAGGAGGCCGGGGCCGTCTTGCAAAGGAAGCGAGTTCTGGGAGGATGGAAGATGGGAGGGTTCCGTGTGGTGGATGGAGCACAGAACCTTCTCGAAGGCAGGAGTGGGAACGGGAGCCTGGCGGGTGCCCAGAAGGTGGCAGGCGGGCTCTGCTGGAGTCTGAGCTCTTTCACAGGAAAGGTCGGGGCCTGGAGCTGGCGAGGGGCTCCCGCAGTGTGGATGCGGCGGAGAGCTCTGCGTGCCATGTTGAAAGGGGACTGGGCCGAGGGCACACCAGCAAGCTCCATCACCCAGGTCAGGGCTTGACAGGGATGGCGGCGGGGGGCTGCCAAGCGGAGCTGCTGCCCAAGGGCCTCCTGCCGGGCAGAGCAAGAGCAAGGGCAGCACAGCCCTGCCGAGGGACAGAAGCGACTTCCAGAGTAGAAGCAGGGAAAAAAAGGGTCCCATGTCCCACGAGAAGTCAGTTGAGAGAGAAAAAGAGCAGGCCCTTATCCCACCAGGGTAAGTGCCTCCGGCAGAAAACAAAACAAATGTGAGGATGCATTCGCCCCTGTTGCCTTCATGTTCTCAGCTAAAGACCCGTGGCGCCCAGAGTGAGGCTGAGGACGCCATGGAGGCAGAACGCCATGGAGGCAGAACGCCATGCAACTGTGGGGCCTGCATGGGACTCCAGGAAACCAAAACCCACTGGGGCTCAGCTCCTCTGGGAAGCAGCCAAGCAGGTGCCCTGCCCTGACAGGACCATGCCTACAACTCCCCACACAGCCTTTGCCCACCTCCCCCTCGCCCACCGAGACCTGCACCCCTGGGAGCCTGTCACACATGTTCACTGCCCTGCCAAGCCCCCAGGACGCCCTTGTGTTTGGCTGTAACCAAGTCCTCATGTTGTGATCCAATCATTTCCCTCAGGGAGTAAGAGAGTTCAAGAAGACCATGGACAGGGTGTTTATTACACAACTTCTTTGCAGTAATTCTCCTGCCAGTACTTTCTCACTGTTTAAAATCAATAAGGAAGAGGCACTGTATTAGTCCGTTTTCACGCTGCTGATAAAGACATACCTGAGACTAGGCAGTTTACAAAAGAAAGAGTTTTAATTTACAATTCCACATGGCAAGGGAAGCCTCACAATCATGGTAGAAGGCGAGGTGGAGCAAGTCATGTCTTCCATGGATGGCAGCAGGCAAAGAGGGAGAAATTGGGCCAGGAAATTCCCCCTTACAATACTGTAAGATCTCATGAGACTTACTCATTATCACGAGAACAGCACGGGAAAGACCTGCCCTCGTAATTCAATTACCTCCCACCAGGTCCCTCCTACAATACGTTGGAATTCAAGATGAGATGTGGGTGGGGAGATAGCCAAACTATATCAGGTACCAAGGGTAAAACCCAGGGAGCAGCTGAAGGGCCACCAGGGATGAGAATGAGAGGAGAGGTGAAGGGCAAGTCCAGGGCCCCAGGTGTGTGGGTCCCAGATAGAAGTAACCCCGAATGCAGGGAACAGACCCTCCCCTCCTCCCAGCCCCTCTGTTTGCCACCAAAGGGCTGACTCTCTGGCAACCAAGCTTACAGTGACCCCTTGGGTGGGCAGAAAGCTTCCTGCAAGTTGAAAGCATGAAAGAGAGAAGAGGTCTCAGGAGCACAAGCCAAGTGGGGCTGGCACAGGGGAGCAGGCAGAGGGGAAGCACACAGTGGGGGATACAGTGAGGGGGGCCTGGGCTCATAGCAGGTGATTCATGTGGCCAGGGTCCCACCTCCCTGTCAGAGTGCAGGGCAACCAACTGGTCTCTGGGTCAGGATGCTGCCTCACCACTCACCATTGTACACCCCTGCCAGACAGAGGCCTGTAGCTACCTGGATTCTCCCCCAGCAGAAAGAATATGGACTTCAGTGAGTGAAAGTCATTTCCTCGGTCTGTTCAGGCAGACATATCACTGGTGGTCCAAGATGCTGGTCACAACAGAGCTTCCTCCTCAGCCTTGACCAATGACAGAGGTTTTGATAACATTACCTTGTATGGCACCATCACAGGCCAAAATTTATAGAGATGTTTTGTTGAATCTAATTTCTATTTTACTACATATTTTTTGAAATAAATGCATATTTTCCTAGACACTGAGTCAATTCCATAAACACCTGTGGGTGCCAGCAGGCGTGCTAGGAGCAGAGGCCACTGGAGACATGAAGGCTCCTGCTGCTGGGAGACTCACTGGCCATAACCCAAGTGCTACGTGTTGGGTGAGGGGAGTCCAGGAAGGCTTCACCCCGGAAGGGATGTTGAGCAGGGATGGGAGAAGAGAAGACTAGGTGGGATTTGCTGAGCAGACAAGAGAAAGGCAGTGCAGAAAGAGGAAATAACTCCTGCAAAGGCCAAGATCTTGAAGAATTAAACAAAGGAAGTACCAATAAAAATAAAGGGGGGAATATGAGACCCATTAAAGGAGAGTGAATTCCAAAGGCCTTCCATAACGGGGGTTAAGGAGCTGAGGCATTCAGCATGACCCCCTGTGAGGGAGTGGAAGGTGGTGTCACCAGTGGAGACTTGGGAGAGGCCAGAGGAGCAGGCTGCAGGAAGGAAATGAGTTCAGTCTTGACTGTGTCTGCTGGACATTCCAAAGCTGCTGTCTGCTAGGCAGTGAGGAGTTAGGTAGGTTCATCCGGAGACCAAGGAGCAGGGTCGGTGGTAAAAGTAATAATAATAATAATTATTATTATTATTATTATTATTAATTTTTAAAAACCCTGGAGTGTGAGTTACTCAGAAAGAGCATCTGGGAAATTAGCAGAGAGCAGAGTCATATGGGGCACACATTTCCTACAGAGTTTGTAGGGTAAAAATACATAGGAGGTGGGTGCAGAGAGAGAAGATGTGGTTGCAGAGACTGATGAGGAACAGACATTGCAAGAAAGAGCAAGGGACATGCGGACTCATAAGCATTATCACTGTGGGCTGTGGAGCAAAGCACTTTCTGGGTGCCACATGCTTCATCGGCAAGGCCTCTTCAGTCTTCCCAAAGTCTCCATATAGTTACTTGCTCTCTTCCCCATTTTATAGAAGAGGAAAAGAAGTCTCAGAGCTAGCAAGTGATGAGTCCAAAATCACACAGCTCTTACCTGGTGGAGCTGCCATTGGAACTTACTGCAAAAAAACATGCTCTTTCCACTCTGCTGGGCAGCACCAGGTTTGTCACAGAAGAATGGGAAGGTCACACCTTCAGATTCTGGAAAGAGAACAGGTGAGAGGCATGACTGTCACCTGCCTGCAGGAGAGCAGTTTTGGTGGAGTTTGGGAAGTCGGAGCTAGATTGCAGAGACTAATGGAGGGGCTGGACGGGGAGCAACACAGGCCAGTTTCTCTTGCCAGAAAGAAGCCCGACCATGGCATGAGACAGGTCTCACTCTGGCTTCGCAGTGAGGGCATTTTTATTTTCTCTTTTTTGTTGTTGGTGTTTTAAGCTTGTGCATGCTCATAATCTGTGGGGGAAAGAGTCAAAGAAGGAAACATTGAGGACTCAGGAAAGCAAGAAGTAAATACAGGAAAGAACAAAGTACCCAAGAGGAAAAAGGTGAAGGTGTCAAGATGAAGAAGGAGAAATTATCCCTGGATGAGAGGACAGTACCTTTGATTCAGAGACCTGAACACAGCAGGGAAGGGCATTTGTGGGCCTGGGGCCAGGAAGCTGAAGGAATCCTCTTCTAACCTAGGGAAATACGTGCATGCCAGCAGGGGCTGAGACGGGGCAGTGGGGAGAGGGACTGGAGGAGCATGGTAACAGTGGAACGGCCATTCCCTGAGGAAGGACAGCATGCCCAGCAGAGCCCATGTGCAGCACAGCAGGAGACCTCACGCCGGTCCTTGACCAACTGCATAACTCTCCTATCTTCTTGGCCAGCCATCAGTTGCAGGTAAGCAGGAGGTGAGAGCAGACGGCTCTACAGGTTCACAGTTGGGCACTGGCAGAAAGTCAAGGGGAGAGGGACTGGCAGGGGCTGGAGTGACCTTCAGAAGACATTTACAAGAAGAAAGACATGTTGCAATGTGTGTTGTAATGGGAATTGGCAAGACCTTTATACCACCAAGCATCTAAGGATGCAGTTTTGAATCATGTCGAGATAGCTCTACTTGGAGCTTTGTTTAAAGGTTTCCTAAACTTCTCTCCCACCCACCTCTCTTTCAACACATGGTAGATAAATGCTAAATAGACAAATGTCCCAGTTAGCCTCAGTAACAGAGGAAATCCAAGCTGTAGGGTCATCTAAGACCCATGGAGGAAAAATGTGAAATGTCAACACGCACAGGTGGTGCTCAGTCCCCGGCCACACTGTGTGTGGCCTGGGTCCCTGATGCTATTCCTCTCCAGGAATGGCAAGCACGTCCTTTGGGGCTCTGCATCATCGAAGCTGTCTTCTTTCACATTCTTCTCCTTGCAGCAGTCTTTGGTGCCTTATCTGTAAAATAGGGCCCAGGACTTGAGGGGCTGGAGCCCTTTAAAATTCTAACAGTTCATGAGCCCTCCTCCTCTTTCAGCAGCTGCTCTGTAACCATTACTTCTGCATCCCCCTAAGACACTATAGAAAGGGTGCACCCAGCCCCAGAATGCTGGGTGACTCAGCCCTTCCTAGCTTCCAGATGGATGGCAAGCCCGGGGCTGCCAGCAGGGGCGTGGGCCAGGGACAGGAAACAAGAATGAAAAAGAACAGTGCCTTTTGGCCATCTTCCCAGAGTCTCGCACCTCATCACCACAGTCTTATTAACCATTTGGTCCAAAATATTACCTTTAAAAATGTGTTGAAAGTAAGCCACTTTTTAAAAATCATGCAACTGTCACTATGGAAAACAGTATAGCGGTTCCTCAAAATATTAAACACAGAATTACCATCTGATCCAGCAACTCAACTCCATTTCTAGGCATATATACAAAAGAACTGAAGGCAGGATCTCAAACAGATATTTGTACGCCCATGTTCATGGTAGCATTCTTCACAACAGCCAAGAGGTACAACCAAACCCAGTGTCCATCAATGGATGAACAGATAAGCAAATTGTGATATAGACATGCAATGGAATATTAGTCAGCCTTAAAAAAAGGAGGATTACTCTGACACTTGCTACTACATGGATGAACCTTGAGGTCATTATGCTACCTGAAATAAGCCAATCACAAAAGGACAGATGCTGTTTCATTCTACTTATATGAGATACCTAGAGTAGTCCAATTCCTAGAGACAAAATAGAATGGCGGTGGCCAGGGCCTGGGGGAAGGGGGAAATGTGGAATTGTTGTTCAATGGGTACAAAGTTTCAGATTTGCAAGACGAAAAGACTTCTGTAGATGGATGGTGGTGACCTCTGCACACCAATATTAGATGAACTTAATGTCACTGAATTGTACACTTAAAAATGGTTAAAATGGTACATTTCATGTTATGTGTATTTTACCACAATAAAAAAAAAATCTTTTAATCACGCAAATGCTTCTTTCTTCTTCCCTACTCCAGAATCAGCAGCCACACTTCCGTCCCAAGGAGTGAAGCTGAGTAGAGAGCGCACCCTCTGCCTGGGACCTGATGAAAGATCCGAGCAGACAGGGGCCCCCTGGGGAACTGTGGAGACCGAGCTGCCTCCTGTTCCGGCAGCAGCCTGGACCCCCGACTCCGGCTGCAGGGTCCTCACAGGTGTCCTGTGACAGCCGCCACTCACTGCGCAGCCCCAGCCGACTGCTCCCACTCCACGCTCCCCTCCTGGACCCCGCGCAGCTCTGTTGCGCAGAGGCCAGGCTACCTTCCCAGTCTCCATCAAAGGCAGAAATCACCGAAATTCCGCCGCTACTCCTGACAGAAGCGAACGTGAGGGGCCTGTGGGCCTCCGACCCTGGAAGGAGCGCACAGTGCCAGTGTTGGATAGGGATGCAGCGTCGGGCAGGAGGACGCAGCACGGAGGTCGCCGCCGGCAGCGGGGCGCAGCAGGCCGGCTCAACTGGGACCCCTGGCGCTCTCCCCTGCCGGTTCCACGGCCGCCCCGCAGCGCCCTCTTCCGGCCCAGCCCAGAGCGCCGCTCCCCAGCACACAGCGTGCGCCGGGTGTGCGCGCCCCCGGGGCCAGAAGCTCTCCCTGCTGGGCCTGGCACACGCAAATGCGAAGCCCAACTCTCCTGAGGCGCGAGGCTTCTGGCGAGTATTATTTTTTTATCCCTCTTCAAAAGGCCAGGATCTGTTAGATCTGGGCACCGCGTTTCTAGTGTCCCTCTGAATCGACCAGTGAATGAACCCATTTCCAGGAGACTTTCGCAGAAAAATGCGAAAGAGTGAACCTGGCGGGGGACGAGAAGGGCGTTCGCAACGAGGGCCCCATGGGGGAGAGCTTGCGGTTTGAGGGGCGAGGCCCACGGCGAAGGCCTGGTTTCTCTCTTCCCTAGAAAGTCCTTGTGCAAACGAGTCACTGACCACGGCGGAAGGGCTTGCCCGGCCGGGCTCTCTGCAGCCTGCACCGCGCACAAGGCGGAAGGCGAGAGGGCTCCAGACTCCGCCCTTCCCTCTTCCTCCCGCTCACAGCTCCCGGGCCACCCGGGGCCAGGGCCTGGCCTAGTGGACCTCGCCGGCTCACAGTGGTCACCAAGACGCTCGCGGCGCCCGGGTTTTGCTCACCCCCAGCTTCCGTCCGCTTTCTGACCCTGTCTCGCACGCCCTTACCCCCTAACCACCCCCGCACGCTGATGCCCTCCATACCCTGACTCCCATAGTCCTGGCCTCACTGGGACCTTCAGGCCGCTAATCTCACTTCCGTCCCGGGCTCCTCCTGTCCTGCCCCAGCTGGAACTCCATGGCCCTTTCCTTAAAGCGCTGCCTTGAAGGCGCCCTTGAGGCCCTGGCCCCTGGCTCAGCCCCTCGCCCTCGCGTCCCTCCTGCTCTCTGCCTGCGCGCCGCCTTGCCTGGGCCGCTGCAGGTGTTGGGAGAGGGTGGCTTTGGGCATTATGACCCCGGCATCCTCAGGGGGACCCACGACTGCTGGGAGCGAATCCCCCTGCAGCTCCGCACCTCCCACCCGCTCCACTCCTCAGCCTCCCAGCACCTGTAAGGATGACGGCCTTGCTTCTATTGCCTTGAGAAGGCAGGAGGTCAGGGGATCGGCACAGGCCTCCTCCGACATCCCACCCCGTGTGCCATCTGCTGCCCCCGCGCCCCCTGGTCTTGCCCTGAGACCTTCCCAAGAGCTCTCCGGGCCAGGACCCCCCCCCCCCGCCCCCAGGCCGTCTACTCAGCCACCAGCCACGCCCTCACTTCCAACTTCCCCCTCCTCTAGGTTATTCCAGTGAAGGCCAAATCCAGTAGGATTTCTCCACCTTACCTTACAAAGGCCCCCTCAGGGCCCCACACTTCTTTCCCCAGCAACCTCTCCCAGCTCCTGTTTCCGCACAACTCCTATTTCTCCTTCGCACCCTGACACATTCACCTTTACCCAGCACTCCATCAAAACCACTCCGACATGGTCAGTCTTCCGCCTCGCCCTGCTCCACTCCGAGGTTCTGGCCACTGCTAATCATTCCCACCTTGCAATGCTTTCCCAAAGGAGGGTCTCAGCCTGCCCCTTGCTCCCCAGCCCCTCAAGCCTCCCTCGCAGCCCCTGTAGCCCAGGCGAGCCCAGCTTCAGGTACAGCCCCTGGCCCTCTGGAGGCACGCTTCTGCCCCGATGACTTCACCCACTCTCCCTGTTTAAAGGCCACCTTTCCACCCGTGAGTCACCAAGGAACAGCCCCGTCCCAGCCAGCTTCTCACACCTGCTCCACACTCGCCTTTCCTGTAGTCCACCAGACAGCTCCTCCCAAATGCCGAATCTTAAAGTGAAAACACAAAGGGCAAACTCCTGATTCCCTCCCCCCATAAAAAAACAGTCCGCAGGCCGGGTGCGGAGGGTTCACGCCTGTAATCCCAGCACATTGGAGGCCGAGGCGGGCGATCACAAGGTAAAGAGATAGAGACCATCCTGGCCAACATGGTGAAACCCCATCTCTAACAAAAATACAAACATTAGCTAGGCTTAGTGGCGCGTGCCTGTAACCCCATCTACTCAGGAGGATGAGGCAGGAGAATCGCTTGGACCCAGGAGGTGGAGGTTGCAGTGAGCCGAGATTGTGCCACTGCACTCCAGCCTGGGCGACAGAGCAAGACTCCATCTCAAAAACAATACAAAATGAACAAAAGCAGTCCGCTGGGAACTTCTTTGCCTTTCTTTCTGTTGCTTAGATCCAAATCGCATTTGTCTTCAACTACCCTGCTTCTCCTCCATCCAAACCCACTGTCAGCAAATCCTGCTGGACTTGCCTTCAAGGAAGACCCAGAGAGCAGCCACTTCTCGTCACCTCCCTCACGCTCAGTCCAGGACACGCCACCACCGTCACTCCCGGAATCATGTCGGGCGTCCTCCCTCTTCTCCCTACTTCCGCCCTTACCGACCCCTCCAGGAATCTAGTCACAACACAGCAGCCACAATGGCCTTGTTAAAGCGTTAAGTGAAAGTCATGTCAATTCTTTGTTGAAAATCCCTCAATGCCTTTCCATCCCAGAGTCCTAAGATATCCCAAATGGGCCCCCTCTGCTGGGCACTTCCCCTCCTCCACCCACAGTGGCCCCCCAGACTCCCCAACTCAAGCCCTCCCCGCAATGCCACCACCATCTCAGGGTCTCCACAGCACCATCCCCCTGCTTGGAATGCAGCCCCCAGGTACCGCCCCCCACCCCCAACCGCGCCGGGCGCTTGCTTCCTGATGCCTTTAGCTCTCTGCTCAGAGCTCCCTGCACAGCAGACTCCTCCTGGCCACCTTAAGACTGCAGCTCTCTCCTTCCTCCCCATCCCTTCTTTTCCTCTTCCTCACTCTGGGTTTCCAGAGCCCTGGCTGCTTTCTCTCATTCGATGTGTCCTGACTTGCTTATTGTCTTTCATCCCTCACTGAAGATGAGCTTCAAGCAAGCAGGAATTTTTTTTTTTTTTTTAAGAGACAGGGCCTCACTCTGTTGCCCAGACTGAAGTGCAGTGGCTTTTCACAGGTGCGATCATAGCCTGCAGCAGCTTCAACCTCCAGGGTTTAAGCAATTCTCCTGCCTCAGCTTCACCAGTAGCTGGGATGACAGGCATGTGCCACCACCATGCCCGGCTAATTTTCTTCACTGCTAGGTGCCCCTTGCTAAGATCATTGAGGAGGATCTAGTGGATCTTT
This sequence comes from Macaca fascicularis, assembly GCF_037993035.2. Taxonomy (NCBI): domain Eukaryota; kingdom Metazoa; phylum Chordata; class Mammalia; order Primates; family Cercopithecidae; genus Macaca; species Macaca fascicularis. The sequence goes on along the minus strand of NC_088383.1, from coordinate 52,973,066 downwards.
GCCCACTAAATGCATGAAGGAATCCTATATCTGCCTTCTCTCCCCTCTTTTCCTGCCATTTCCATCACATTCTACTCTTGCCATGCTCCGTGAGGATTTCTCCAGGTAGACTCTTTCCTGCCTCAGATTTTAGAGTCCATTTTGGGACTCACCACCTCTAGTGGGTTTTGCTTTAGCTCGGGCCACTGTGGACCACTTCTAAGAACATTCCCTTGTTCTTCCACTGCTGCTTTTTCATAATTGCCTACACTTGTGTTTAATCAAAGCTCTGGCCCCTTGACACCCTCTGAGATGCAGGCTGAAATTGTGTAAACGTGTTTCTGCCTTCTACAGTAACTATTTGGGTTGGGGCATTTTGTGGTTCTAAGCACTGCTGGCTTTCTGACCCACCCGGACATCTTCTGTGGCCCATCCACATTTGCGAACTTGATTGACTGCCATGGAGCTGGTGGGATTCCATCAACGGGATGTTGAGGCTCCCCCAGAGGCATCCACATGTAATTATTTGAATTGAAGGAAAGGCCTCCCCACTGAGAGATGAGTGAACCTTATACCTTACACCTTTCCTTCAGGGTGTTCAGGTAAGAGGCTGACCAGCAGAATGAGGCCCTCTCAGAAGGGAAGTAGGTGATCGACCACATGGGGTCCTCGGGGAGCACCCCCCTCCGCTCATAGGTGGCCAAGCTGAGCCCCGGGAAAAGCTGTGGCCTGCTGTTCTGACTGTGCTCTAAAATACTTCCGGAAAGCTTTTCCTTTATTCTCCCATAACTGCTTCCTGACCCACCCATTCCTCTAGCCTCTGGACTTTAGATTTATTCAGTGAGGTCTGTAATAACAACAACAAGAGCTAAAATCATCCTGACATTTGCTGTATGCCAATATTGTTGTCAGGACTTTATAGAAATTAACTCATTTAGTTAGCTCATATCAGCCCAATCAAGTATTTACTATTGTTTTCCCAGTTTGAAGAGGAGGGAACTGAACCGCAGAGAAGTGAAGACCTGCCCATAGTCAAGCAGCTGCTAAGGGGCATCCCTGAGACCACAGCTCACTCACCAGCAGGGAGCGAGAAAAACAGAGAGGGCGAGCACACCTGAGACCTGCTGTGCTGGGCCTTTGAGAGTGTCTGTGAGTGCGTGAGCGTGTGTGCAGTCAGGAGTCACCTGGGGAGCTGGCCGGGGGCCCTCACATGAAAGCCCAACCAGCCACAGCCACAATCGCCCTGCTATTCCTGTCAAGACCTTGCATAACAATAAATTGTTCACATGCCAAGGCTAGAAAGGCAACAGTCTGCAAAGCCAAGCTCTCATTGACCTTATAACCAGAGGGTCTAGCTTATGCATATAGTAGGTTGCTTAATAAATATTTGTTGGAATAAAGACATTAGAAACATTAGAAGTCTCCTTTTGATTTTTTTATTCTGTATGTGCATGTATTTATGTATGCATGTGTACAACGTATATCTGTATGTACATATATATACATGTTTTCATGTATGTGTATAATATACACATGCATACATATACTGTATGTACAATATATTATAAACATGTGTGTGTTAATATGTCAGAAGTAGCCTTTTACAATCAAACTCTACTGAGGGACACATGATTTGCCTAGTAAAGGATTCCCAAACCAGTAGGAAGCCAGTTTTGTTTCCAGTCTTGAAAAAGAAATATAACTAGCATCAATCGGAATTGAGAAGAATAGTCCTTCTCAACAATATCTCATATTATTAGAGAGTAATCCTGAAAAGATCAGGCTACTACATATACCACACCTGTAGTTAAAATTCAGTTCTGTAAAACCTTGTCTTCTATGTATACCATTTATGGAGTCAGAACATAAAAGATCTTAAAAATAAATCCTTCAGAAGGTTAAAAAAATCACCAACTTAAAAATAAACACTGAGACACTGATTTTGGAAAGACTCTAACAAGGATGTTGCAGAAAGTCCACAAAACACAGCACCCAACCAAATTCAGGTTCAAGGCTGCACACCAATCAACAAGAACTGCTTGCACATGAAACACCCATCCCACTTTTACAAATCTGCACAGAGAAGCCTTAGAAAGTCACAGAGGGCACTCCATATTCCAGTCTGTAAAGGCTATGATTAGCTGATTAGCATCACTTTAATATTCAATACAGATTTCTCATAAAGCCCAATATGTATTAGTCTGTTCTCACGCTGCTAATAAAGACATACCCAAGGCTGCACAATTTACAAAAGAAAGAAGTTGGCCGGGCGCGGTGGCTCAAGCCTGTAATCCCAGCACTTTGGGAGGCCGAGACGGGCGGATCACGAGGTCAGGAGATCGAGACCATCCTGGCTAACCCGGTGAAACCCCGTCTCTAGTAAACAATACAAAAAAATAGCCGGGTGAGGTGGCGGGTGCCTGTAGTCCCAGCTACTCGGGAGGCTGAGGCAGGAGAATGGCGTAAACCCGGGAGGCGGAGCTTGCAGTGAGCCGAGATCCGGCCACTGCACTCCAGTCTCTGCGACAGAGCAAGACTCCGTCTCAAAAAAAAAAAAAAAAAAAAAAAAGAAAGAAGTTTATTGGACTTACAATTCCACATGGCCTGGATGGAGGCCTCACAATCATGGCAGAAGGTGAAAGGCATGTCTCACATGGCGGCAGACAAGAAAAGAGAGCTTGGGCAGGCAAACTCCCGTTATTAAAGTCATCAGATCTCAAGAGACTCATTCACTATCACAAGAACAATGCAGAGAAGACCCGCCCCCAAAATTCAATCACCTCCGGGTGGGTTCCTCCCACAACACATGGGAATTGTGGGAGTTACAATTCAAGATAAGATTCGGGTGGGGACACAGCCAAATCATATCACGATATGTTATTAAAACCACACAATTGAAAACTTCTACTACAAGCCAAATATGTAAAACCTTTAAAAAAAAAAAAACTCAAACTGAGGATTAGAGGATAAATGGTTGTGGGTTTTTTCCACAAGAAATTTCATAAGAAATCAGCTGAGTATGGTGGCTCACACCTGTAATCCCAACACTTTGAAGGCCAAGGCAGGAGAATCACTTGAACCCAGGAATATGAGATCAGCCTGGACAACATAGTGAGCCTAGTCTTCACAACAAACAATTTTTAATAAAATAATTTTTTAAAGAAGTCGTCCAGAATACAGGGCCAACTGGACTTGAGGGATTGCAGAAAGTGTCCTCAAACTTGGACGTCAAGAAAGATGAATTTGAAAAAACAGTCCTGCGTCCCATCATCGTTGGAGTTAGAACTGTCTGAAATGTGTACAGTATGCATTGCAAAAACCTATTCAAATGTTCTTGTTTTTCTATCCAGATATGTTTTTGTTCTGTGTCTGTCTCACACCTGTCCAGAGTCTCTTGCCTGATACTAAGTCATTTGCTTGAATTCTGGAAGTTCTATCTCAGTGTGCTTAGCAGGAAGAATCACACAGGAAGGATACATGTTCTTGGTGACAGGAATGAATGAGGAGGGATAAAGGTTCTTGGGTAATGAATAGGGGATAACCAGGGTAAAAAAAAAAAAGTCAAAGGAATTGTGTCCAGAAAGAGGAATTAACTTCATGTTAGGTCAAAGGTATGACAGAACAAAACTCAACTGAAGAACTGTAAGTTATTTTAGAAAGCTGGATTCATAGGGTGGATGGGTGGCGGAGAGAATCATGAGAAATGGGCTCGAGAGTGGGGCAGAAGCAATACCACAGGGCAGAACTCTCACTGAACTATAGAGGGAGCCGCTGAGTTTTACATCGACCCCCCTCACTGCATCCCCTGGGTTAGAGGGCTGGGGGTGCTCTGGTCTAAGTGATGAATCTCTGCAGCACTGAGCAGGGTGTGTTGCCTAATGGGAGAAATTTCAACGGTAATCAAAATTACAGGACTGACAGGCCAGTCCTCTCCTTTCTCTGCACAAGGCTGGGAAGATGCAGCTGGAGGCAGCTGCTATGGGAGGCTCAAAGGATAAACCCAGTTCTTGAAGTTTTAACTCTTTCACATTTCCAGGGACTGTTCATCATCACAGATTTCTTCTCCCATTTTTTGCTTGCACTATCTCTCTCTCTCTGAAATTTTAACATTTAAAGAAGTTCAAATCTCTCCTGTCTTAAAAGCAAAAAGCAAACAAAAAAATGCCTCAACTGCAATGTTCCTTCTAGCCACCATCCCCCTGTCTCCCACTTAACATCAAGCTTCTCAAGAGAACTGTCTGTATTCATTTTTGTTGACTCATATCTCAATGACTCTCCATGCAGTCCACACAGATTTCTGCCTTCATTAGTTCCCCAGGAGCATATTCCCTTGAGCCATCAATGCTCTCCATGCAACTGGTTTCAGTGGACGGTTTTCAGACTCCTTCTGACTTTCTCATACACCTTCTGACTTTCTCATACTTCTCCTGGTTTCCCTAACTCCACATTCTCTTAGTTCTCCTCGTCTATCTCTGGCTACTCCTTCTCAGTTTTCTTTGCCAGTCCACCCTTTTCTAACCATCTGTATATGTACAGACAACTCAAGGGCCAGTCCTTAATGAGCTCCTCATCTTTAAACTCCATCTTCTCTTCCCGGGGGGTTCTCATTCATAACAACATTCATTACCATGGTTACCTGGCTAGATGCTCACCAACCTCTGTTCCTCTTGTGGGGCACATAGACCAACTATAATTCCCAGCTTCTCTTACAGTTATGTTGGGGCCACATGACTGGGTTCCAGTTCATGGTACAAGGACCAAAGTAGCATACACCATAAAACATCCTGCATGAGCCCCTTTGTTATGGAACTCAGATCCTGAAGTCACCATTTGGAAGATGGCCATTCAGGAGAACATTCTGACCCACAACAGACTTGTGAGAGCAAGAAATCAACTTTTATGTGTTCACCCACTGAGATTTTCCAGGGTTTGTTTCAAAAGCGAGCATTAATTACCCTAATACATGTCTACCATCTGCCGGTAGGTGACTCCCAAAGGTACATCTCTAGCTAGACCTCGTCTCTGAGCTCTGAATCTGAATATATGTGTCTCCTCAATATCTCCCATCATAAGTCCCAAGGGCCCCTCTTCCATAATATGCAAACCTGACCTCAGGGCACTCCCAATTGCTTCTCTTCCTGGGTTCCCATCCCAGTGAATGGCACCTTATCCATCCAGCTGCTGAAGCCAGAAACTCTGAAATCATCTTCCACGTCTTCTTTCCCTCACATTCCCCAACATGCACCATCAGACAATTAGGCTATCCCTAAACCTAGTGTATTTTTCTCTCCTAAGTTGTACTTTTTCACTATTACTTCCCTAGTACCAGCCACTATCAGCTCTTGCCTGAGCTGCGGTAAATCCTGTGTTGCACACTTTTAACCTGCACACCTCTAACCCTGCAGTCTAAATTTTCATAGAAAACACTAGCCACAGCCCTGGCTGACTATTGCTCCCAGAATAAAAAGTTGGCATCCTCAATACAGCCGCAAGACCCCACCTGATAAGTCCCTATGAGTTTCCCAAACCTCATTTTATATCTCTCTGCCCTCAGGCTCAGTGCTCCAACCACTTGACCCTTCATCCAGTCCTTGAACCCACTGGGCTCCTCCCTTCCTCATAGCCCATGCTGCCTGGTGCCACAACCCTGCTCCACAGAGACAGAGAGCTCTCGTGCCCTTGCCTGCAGCCCAGGCTAGAGGCTCCAAGTACATCACGACACCTAATCCTCAAAGCAATCCTCTGAGGTACGTGCTTTTATACACATCCTATAGATGGGAAATTTGAAGTTGTGGGAATCTAGGAAACTTTTCAACGTTTACATATCCAGTAAGTGATAAAAGCAGAATTCGAATGTCAGCCTGCTTGACTGCAGTGTCCGTGCTCTCACTCCCTGCACTGTGAGGGAGACACTTGCGATGGTTGAGAGGACCATGGTGGAGGACCAGAGAGGATGGGATTCACTGAGGCAGAGTCAAGGCCCCAAAACACCCATTCCAGGAAAACTACAGGTGACAGGGCCTGCAAGGATGGAGGATTAAGCCAAGCCAATAACCAGTCTGGCACTCATCCTGAAGCATCTCCCGTGCTCCTTCCTCTTCCCAGGACCCCAAAAGGCTCCAGTGATTGTCCCCCCAACTTCATGAGGGAGTTCATGACTAACATACTTAGCAGTATTTGATAGCTATTGGATAATTTTCTTATCATCAGGAAATTATTGAGATAATTCCATGTCCTCATCAGTATTACACATTTCTAAAGTGTCTTGCCAAGCAGAGAGGAATTTGGTTTTAAAAAATAAAAATGCTTATTGAGCACTGCTGGAGCCAAAGTTTTAGGTTGTCAAGAGATGTGATCCTTATTCTTGTGAAGCTTAAGTACCCACTGGGGTGTGTTCTGGTTATCCACAGTCATGGAACAGACAAATCCAAACTTAGTGGATAAAAACAGCCACTGCTTCTTTATGTGTCATTTTTTTGTAGCTGGGGAAATTGGGCAAGGTTTGGCTGGGTGACTTCTCTGTCCTACATGGCACTGCAGAGGTCACTTGGTGGTATTCAGCTGGCAAGCAGGCTCTTCTGGAGGGACCAAGCTGACCTTACTGACACATCTAGTGACTTGGAAGACATGGGGGATGATTCAGCCAGGCCTATCCATCAGAGCTCTATACAACGGACTACTACCGAGCAATAAAAAGACAAATTACCGATCCATGCAACAAGCTGGCTGAATCTCAAAGGCATTATGCTGAGTAAAAGAAGCCAGTCTCAGAAGTTACACACTCTATGATTCCATTTATACGACATTCTCAAAAAGACAAAACTATAGTCATGGAGTGGGTACCAGGGGCTGGGGGTGAAGGAAGAGACAGTGTGACTATAAAGGAACAGCACCAGGAAACTTTGGAGGAGATGGAACAGTTCTGTGTCCTGATTCTGGTGGAACTGTCCACTCCCAAAAGGTCACCCTTACTGCATGTTAATTTTAAAAATAAAATAACTTTGAGTCAAGTAACAACAACTTCTGGACTGAATACATGAGCACAGAAGTAATTCTGAATAGAAGCCTGAGCAGTCTGTGCAAGGGACGATGTGCCGAAAAGTGCCTTGGTCCATTTTGTGCTGCTATAACAAAATACCTGAGACTGGGTAGTTTATAAAGAAGAGAAATTTCTCTCACAGTCTGAGGGCTAAGTGCAAATTAAGGCTCCAGCATCTGGTGACTCATTCTTGCTGAGTCATCCCATGGTGGAAGGTAAGAGGGCAGGTGAAGATGAGAGAGGGTAGGGGAAGGCAGAGAGAGGAAAGCAAACACCCTTTAGTAAGGAACCCACGCCTGTGATAATGAACCCACTCCCAAGATAATAGCGTTAATCCATTCATGAGGGCAGACCTTCCTACAGGTCCCACCTCTTCATATTGTTAAAATGGCAATTAAGTTTCAGGATGCATTTTGGAGGGACATTCAAACCATAGGAGGAAGTGAGGAAGGAATCCCTGCTGTGAGCCTCACCCTTCATCCAGGGCTCACCTGGCTGACTCCATTCATCCCAGCAGAACTATGGAGAGTGGAGCCATAGTGAGTCCTGTCATGTCCCGACCGGCATGAGGAGAAAGGCACAGAAAGACTCCAAACCTAGGAGGAGGCCAGGCCAAGTCAGCATGCTCTGGTTTCCCCGCCTCCTGGTTACCAGAGCTCCTTGGGCCATGCCAGCACTTGACAGCAGGCACTGGGACACCAGCCAAAACTCCTCACAACCGCCTCCCTAAGTTGCACTTGTCAGCAATTAAAACATTTGTCAAAGAGTATTTAATCCTGGTGTTATAAAGTGCTATGGCAAACAGATTTGGCTCGATATTTTTAAAAGTTCTACAAAATGGCTACTCCCAACTGTAACTCAATTATGTTACTATGGCTTTAAACAAAAACAGTAACTAAAAAGACCATATTTTGATGTACCAGGAAAAGTCATCTGCAACCACAGAGTCATGAATACTTTTTTTCAAAAAAATAAAAAAAAAACTCCAACTATAGAAAGTATCCTTAAAGCCAAGCCGCAGAAACCTCAGAAGTCAAAGGACAAATACAACACACAGGACAGCAGAGGTCATGGTATTTACATCAAACTGTGGAAGAGACTGCGTTTTCTCGGGAGACCCTCAACTCTTTTTACCTCCCATTCTGTTCACCATACTTGGCAGGGATTATCTCCTTGAATTAGGAGTAGCATGAAAACCAGTGGTTATTGTAAATCCAGATCATAGATAGATATTTTCATGAGTCAAAATCTAAGTATGAGTAGGATTTAATTTACATGAAAGGGTGTTTGCCAAATGTTAATAACTGGTGGCCTGAGGGGATGCTGGGAGGGAGCAGGAAGCGAAGTGCAAGGTTGAGGAGGACCCTCTGTGAGGGCCAGGGCCTGTGCAGGGACGTGGCAGGCAGCATGGAGGCTGGGACACAGGGCAGGCAGAGGAACATGGCTGCAAGCAGAGAACATGTCAGACGGAGGATGACAGTGACCAGAGAACATAGTAGGCAGGCAGGGAAGATGGCAGCAAGCAGCGAACATGGTGGGTGGGAGGGGGCCTGGTGGGCATGGAAAACGTGGCATCAAGGATGGAGAACTTGGTGGGCAGGGAAGATGGTGGGTAGTGAATATGATGGGCAGAGAACAATGCAGTCCCCAGACAACCCTTTCCTGCCTGGATTCTGACTGATGGTGCAGTCTCTGGACATCTCTCCCTGCCTCCACTACACCCAGATAAGCAGATGAAAATCTCATGCCAGCTGCCCAAAATGGAACACTGCCCCTTAGGCTTCCCTGAGGGCCACCCCTGCTTTCTTCTCTGCCTATGAGTTCCTAAACATTGGCAGTATCATTGCATCTGCCGTATATCTCCGGTCTGCCCTCTGTCTTCATTTTTGTTTATTTGCTTGCTTGTTGCTAGCAAATAAAGAATAAATGAGGAATAAATAATCTTTTAAAGAAGCCAAGTTGTGCCTTTTGTTCATGGTCCCCAAGTCATCTTAGGGCAGAGCTGTCTGATGGGAAGGGTACAAGTTAGACTCAATAGATTTTTTCAATGTTTACTCAACACACACAAAGTAGAATTCCAGAGGGAGGAAAAGGCATGCAGAGATACAAAGTGGATCACCTTATGATGATCAGGGGCACCAGCAAAAAAGAACACACAGCCTTCACCATCACATGAGGGTCAAATAACATCCTATGCCAACACATGAAGTGACTCTTGCAGGAATTACAAAGACAAAGTAGAATAAATGAGTGTCCTGGGATGTTTTATTGTACCTATTTTAATATACATTTATGACAGATTAAGTGCATTAAAATGAAAATATAAGGAATCTAATAATACATAATGAGTCCTTGGTTCAGACTCTTTTGGAATAGTACTTGTGGGGCACATATAATAATAAATCATGATTTCAATTACAAAGAAAAAATGAAATGTTAACTCTAAATCCACCATAAAACTCACCTCCTTGCTTAAAGAGAGTTGAAATGTGCTTCTGGAGACAGTGAAATGCAGGTCCCTGAGATCTGACCAACTATATCTGGGTCCGGTTCTGGTCACTAACAGTGTGGCATTAGGCACCTCTCCCTGCCTGAGTTGTCATCTTCTGTAAAATAGGGAAATGGTGATCTTGGCTTCAAAGTGTTACTGTAGAGATTACAAAATATACACATAAAATGTATACTAGGAAACACACACTCAACATGAGTTATTAATACTAACAATAGTAGTAGTAGTAATACTGCTACTGCTATTATTATCACTACTACCTGTTCCTGGGGCTTCAAAACAATATTTCAAAAGAAGCAATTCAAAGGAAGAAATGGTTAGTTTTGGATATTTGCAACTTCAAGGCCATAAGTGAGGATGCATCACAGAAAGGGGAGTGAAGATATCTTACACTCACCAAATTACGGAGAATCATTCTCACCTCTGTGTTACTCAGGACCTTTCCAGTATATGTAAGAGGAGGCCCAACGCAGCCTGGCTTAAAAAAAATTAAAATACATAACCACTAAGTCCAACAATTAACACGGTTTCAGAACTGGTTAGCCCAGAGGCTCTCCAATAGCACGGAGTTCTACATTTCCTTCTTTCTGCCACAGTGTTACCTCCATCTCCTCATGACTGAAGTTCAGTGGTGTGTAAAGATCACACTCTATGCTTCCTCATTCTTGCCTAGCAAGAGGTCTCACTGCTCCAACAAGCACTCTGCACCCCTCCCAAGAGAGTATGGCTAGAGGAAGAGTCTGCCAATCCAGTGAAGCCAACCAGCCTCCATGGCAAGAACTGGGATGGGTCATCAGCTTCATCCCAGATAGGAGAAGACAGAACACTGGAGAAATTCAAGAGAAAATGGATGAGAATAAGTGCTGAATAGTGCATCACTGGGTGGGCTCTCTCCCGGAGGGGGTTTTTCGGAATAAGAACACTGGATGGTTAATTGTGTCCACTACACACATCCTTTGAGACAAATTTGCCACATTCAAGTGGGTCCGGTTCTGCCCAAAGGGTGGTCAGTGAGTTATCCTGTGAGAAACCATCTACTAATCTAATTAAATGTCTGAAGACTACGACTAACTTCTAATGTAGTCCCTTTCAACCACATGTTTCTGTGCTAGGTGCCATGAAAACCCAGGTTCCACTGGGCTCAAGACAGAGATGCGGCCCAGAAGCCACAGATTCACTAAGATGGGGTCAAGAGGCCCAGAGCTGACCCGGCCTGGGCTGGGCTCCAACCATCTTACTTCCTCAAATTAGCAGTCCTGATTACATAAATTACACATCTTACTAAATGCATCCAAAATTCTGACAAAATTTTTTTCCAAATCTGGTTTATTTCCAAAGGTGAAAAGTCTAAATTATAAAATATTACAATGTCCCAATGAAAGTAAACAAGGGAGAATTAGGTGAAAAATCATGGAAGTTTATGAAAACCCCTTCACAGAATGAAGAATTCCCAAGAGCATTTCGTCTGGTTTAAATTAATAACTTATGATTAAAACGCCATTTGTACGAATCCTCCACAAAATGAGAAAGGTCAAAGCGTGACCGGTTGTGTGGTTGTGGCCCTGCTCACACTCTTCCGTTTGGAATGAGCAGCTCTCCTACCCTTTCTTGGAGGCTCTTGGCCATCAGCACAAGAGCATGTGCCCCTATAAATCTCAGGAACCTTTGATTCCACTTCTTGCCTGGAGTGAAAATATCTATGGGCTCTGCCTGCACTTTTATCTTTAAAATTCAAAAAAAAATTAATAGCCACAAGACATAAACAAGGAGCCAAAGACAGAGTGAGATGATAGTTCTTAACTGACTTAGGCAGAATCACTCAGAGAATCAGGGCTTAGAGAAAATACTAATTTAACCCTGAAAGTATTTACTCTCTTGGAAAAAAAATGAAAGGTCATAGCCGTATCTGTTTAACCTTTCTTTTTTTTTTTTAACTGTATAATTTTATTTTTTTATTTATTTTTATTATTATACTTTAAGTTCTAGCGTGCATGTGCATAATGTGCAGGTTTGTTACATATGTATACTTGTGCCATGTTGGTGTGCTGCACCCATCAACTCATCAGCACCCATCAACTCATCATGCTCATGGATAGAAAGAATTAATATCGTGAAAATGGCCATACTGCCCAAGGTAATTTATAGATTCAATGCCATCCCCATCAAGCTACCAATGAGTTTCTTCACAGAATTGGAAAAAACTGCTTTAAAGTTCATATGGAACCAAAAAAGACCCCGCATTGCCAAGACAATCCTAAGTCAAAAGAACAAAACTGGAGGCATCATGCTACCTGACTTCAAACTATAGTAGTCTACAAGTAACCAAGGCTACAGTAACCAAAACAGCATGGTACTGGTACCAAAACAGAGATATAGACCAATGGAACAGAACAGAGTCCTCAGAAATAATACCACACATCTACAGCCATCTGATCTTTGACAAACCTCAGAAAAACAAGAAATGGGGAAAGGATTCCCTATTTAATAAATGGTGCTGGGATAATTGGCTAGCCATAAGTAGAAAGCTGAAACTGGATCCTTTCCTTACTCCTTATATGAAAATTAATTCAAGATGGATTAGAGACTTAAATGTTAGACCTAACACCATAAAAACCCTGGAAGAAAACCTAGGTAATACCATTCAGGGCATAGGCATGGGCAAGGACTTCATGTCTAAAACACCAAAAGCAACGGCAACAAAAGCCAAAATTGACAAATGGGATCTAATTAAACTAAAGAGCTTCTGCACAGCAAAAGAAATTACCATCAGAGTGAACAGGCAACCTACAGAATGGGAGAACATTTTTGCAATCTACTCATCTGACAAAGGGCTAATATCCAGAACCTACAAAGAACTCAAACAAATTTACAAAAAAAAAACAAACAACCCCATCAAAAAGTGGGCAAGGGATATGAACAGACATTTCTCAAAAGAAGACATGCATACAGCCAACAGACACATGAAAAAATGCTCGTCATCACTCGCCATCAGAGAAATGCAAATCAAAACCACAATGAGATACCATCTCACACCAGTTAGAATGGCAATCATTAAAAAGTCAGGAAACAGCAGGTGCTGGAGAGGATGTGGAGAAATAGGAACACTTTTACACTGTTGGTGGGATTGTAAACTAGTTCAACCATTATGGAAAACAGTATGGCGATTCCTCAAGGATCTAGAACTAGAAGTACCATATGACCCAGCCATCCCTGTTTACCTTTTCAAGCACTGCACTCAGTAGTGGAGCTTGGGGAAGTTTTACAGCTTCTCACATGTGTTTTCTGACATCTCTGCAGATCACAAGATGACTCTGTTTCCACTCTAGTAACGTGGTAATAATGTTCACAGATTTCCTTTTGTTGAACTATCCTTGCATTGCTCACAAACCTTTCTTGGTCAGGATGCACTATCTTTGAGAGCATTGCTTGTTTGATTTGTTACCTTTTTTTTCTTCTTTAAAGAATGGAAGATAAGGTGGCTCACACCTGTAATCCCAGCATTTTTGAGAGGCCAAGGCAGGTGGATCACCTGAGGTCAGGAGTTGGAGACCAGCCTGGCCCACAAGTTGAAATCCTGTCTCTACTAAAAATACAAAATATCAGCTGAGCATGGTGGTGGATACCTGTAATCCCAGCTACTCAGGAGGCTGAGGCAGGAGAATAGCTTGAACCTGGGAGGTGGAGGTTGCAGTGAGCTGAGATGGCACCATTGCACTCCAGCCTGGGTGACAAAGCAAGACTCTGTCTCAAAAAAGAAGATAAGATTTGCTAGTTTTAACTGAGATCTTTGCATCTTTGTTTTTGAGTACAATAAACCTATACATTTTCCTTATCATGCTAGGGTGGTTTCTTTCCCCAGTGTGAGATCAGAGTTATGTTCACCATTAGAAAAAGATAAAGACAGCCGGGCACTGTGGCTCACGCCTGTAAACCCAGCACTTTGGGAGGCCAAGGCAGGTGGATCATCTGAGGTCAGGAGTTGGAGACCAGCCTGGCCAACATGGCAAAACCCCATCTCCACTAAAGGTACAAAAATTAGCCAGGTGTGGTGGCAGGTGCCTGTAATCCCAGCTACTCAAGAGACTGAGGCAGGAGAATCACTTGAACCTGGGAGGCGGAGATTGTAGTGAGCTGAGATTGTGCCACTGCACTCCAGCCTGGGCAACAAGAGTGAGACTCTGTCTCAAAAAAAAAAAGATAAAGACTGTTTCATCCTTTGCTGTGTTCTGGAACAGTTTAAAATGACAGAAGTTATCAGTTCCTTAAAAGATGGTGACTATTATTTAATAGGTAACTGTGGAAGGACTTGTGAGCAGTGTTTTAGCTACAGGAGAAAATAGACAAGCACGCACAGGGTGATTCGTACACTACACAGGATTGTCCACGCACAGGTCCTTGCTGTGTACGAAGTGCCTGCTACCTGCAGTACAAGTGGCCATAATCCCAACTGGGTTCTCATAGGCTCGTGGTTGCTTGGTAACATTGACATTCCCTCTCGGCTCATCACAACCTCCAGCACACTGATGTGTGAAAATAGGTAACAGGAGAACCCCAGAGCCCTAGTGATGAGGCAACGCCTTCGTGACGCCCCTGCCACCTTGAGTCCGGAGCCCCAAACATGGTGGCTCCCTATCACAGAAATCTGAGCCCACACTGAGGCCAAGACTGAGACAAAGGACACGTGGAAAGAAGTAACAGTCTTAATATGTTGGTGCCAGATTATGAGTTTCTCTGGAGTCTGTCCTAAAGGAAATGGAAAACCACTGAAGGTGCAGCAACAGGAGGCAAGTTAATGGCAGATTGGCAAGAGGGACAGCAGTAAGGAATTTAATTGAAAAAGACTAAAACGTTTCCAGGAATATGTGCCAAATGTGACACTTTAGCAAGATGGGAGACTTCTGCAGACCGCCAGAAAGGATTTCTGCTTAGACTTTAAATCCTTCTTCTAGATGTTGGATTTTACTATAAACCCATTTTTAACATCTTTTCCATTTCTAGAATTCCCTAACCCTGTCATGCTGTTGTCGTTTTTTGTTCATCTTTCCACATGTTTCTGAAGAAGAATAAGTCATAGAATATTTACTGATTATATATAAGCCACAGAATATGTACACAATGTGAACATAATAAAATTAACCATTCAAATGCACAATATATTTTTCAGTTCCAATCATCCCAGCTACATAGTCAAGTAGAAAATATCTTAATATTTCTTCCACTGTATGTGACAAATTAAATGAAATTGGCCAAAATATTGTACTTGTTATGGTTGTCACGCTAAACTAAAAAGGTTGTAATGAAACAAAACAGCTAAAAGTGGAATGATGGTACACGTTCTCTAACCCGGTCCTTGAAAACATCTGCGTCAAGGTGCCAAAGTGGTTTTCCAGTCTTGTGGGTCACTGTCCTCATCACGATTTAATCATAGCCACATTCATGATGAGTGGCATTTACGGAGTGTGAGGAGCTTTGTCTGGTGCCTGTCAGATGGGGCCCTGCGGAGACGGTCTTAGTGGGCCCTCTTTGCACTGATAGAACCTGAAGAGCAGAGGGTCCTGTCTCTCACTTCAAGACGCCGACTCATGGATCCTGGCAGGGAGCCCTGTTAAAACAATACCCAAACTTTTTGAGATCATTTGTTAATGAAGGAAGACCTACAGTTCCAACCCAGTCTTCAGTACTTGGGAAGGCTTGCCTCTCAAGAATTCATTTCATTATTTATTCATTCAACAAATATGTGCTGGGCACCTGCTGCATGCCAGATAACTGCTCTAAGCACTTGGGGCACATCAATAAACAAAGCATGCCTGGCCTTGTGGAGCTTGCATCTAGAAGGAAAAGCAGTCAGCATTAGATAATAAATAAGCAAATCCAATAGCATGCTGGGGGATAAGTGCTGCAATGTAAGTAATAGTACAGCACCAGGGGGTGGGGAGACAGGGTGCGACATGAAGGAGGGTTGAGATAGATCTTGGGGAGAAAAGGACATCTGGGCAAAAGCTGAGGAGAGTGAGGAAAGTGTCTGGGGAGGAGTGTTCCAGACAGAAGTACCCAGCAGTGTGAATGTTCTCAGCAGGTGTGTGCCCAGTGCCCCAAAGGAATAGCAAGGAGAGCACTGGGGACAGACTGGAAAGGGCACAAACACAAAAGGTCAGAGACATACAGGGCCAGATGGCAGAGGGCCTTGGCCATCAGTGAGCTGACGAGCATTGTGGGATTTTGAGCAGAGGAGGGTAAAGAGCTCTCTGCTCTTTTGATAGCCACTGTGCTCGCTCTCTTGACAACAGCCTGTAACAGACCAAGGGCTGAAGCAGTGAGAGCCACTGAGAAACTTTTGCAATAACCCTTAGGAGAGTCTTGGGCCCAGTGATAGCAGAGGAAGAGGTAGGTGGTTGGATTCTGGAACTTTTTTGAAGCTAGAGACAGCTGAATTTCCTGATAAATGCTGAATATTTGATCAGATATCATAACCATATCTTCTTTTAACAGAACATAGTCCAGGAAATCAATTTGCTGTGGAAATTACTTTCTTGAGTTGGTCTGTTGAGGATGTTTCCATGAGAACCCAAACCTGCTAGAGCACGGACTGCAAATTTAGGTTTTCAGAGTTTAGCAAGCTCTCGTCTAATGTCAGCATGACCCTATCATCTATTACTCATCCAAAGGTCATGAAGGAGTTCCCTTACACAGTGTTGAAAATCAGCTGGGATTTCAGACAGGGCTAAGACATTAGCAGATGTTCAAATTGTCACCAAAGGAGTTTGAAAATCTGGAAGCATTATTCTGCTACGTCCAGGAATCAAAGTTGGTGCACGGACTACGACCCTCAGACCAGCAGGGATGCTGAAATAAGAACATAGCATTAAAGACAGGACCACAGGTACTGAAGCTAGAGGACTTCCACCAAAGCCTGCACCCCCCAGACAGGGTGCTGTGCCCTGGAATAAGAGAGCTCATAACCATCTTCTCTGAGCCACCGGGTCTTCCCATTCGGTCTCGGCCCTCGCTTGCTCTCTTCTTACTTCCAAACACACAAAAATACGGTGAGGGTTTGCAGCTGATGAAGTCCCAAAGGAGTGATCCAGGGCTTGGCGCATTTTCCTGTAAGGGGCCAGACAGTAAATATTCTAGGCTCTGTGGCCACACAGTGTCTGCGGAGGCTTCTCAACTCAAAGCAACAGAGACAACACTGAACAAATGAGTGTGCATGAGTCCAACAAAACTTCATTTACAAACCCTGGAATCTGAATTTTATGTGAGTTTTACCTTTCACAAAATATTATTTTCTTTTTACTTTTTTTCAGTCATTCAAAAATTTTAAAACCATTCTTACCTTGCTGGCCAAACAACACCAGGCAACATCCAATGTGAGCCCTGAACTAAACCACGTGCTTTGAAAGGGCTCTGGTGCAGACAGGCTGGCATGGAGCCCCTAGGTCATGCAAAATGTAGTGGTCTTTCTGCTGTGGCCTCAGCTTAGTAGTGACTCCAATAAGTCCCGTGTGTGAAGCCTGGTCGCTGCGAACTCACAAAGGTGCAGCACAGGTCACCAGGCAACTCTGTTTCATGACACTTTACTGCCATCTGCTGGACCACTGTTACAATACAATTATATACAGATTGCACCAACCTTGAATTTGAAGAGTCCCCTTGTAATTTTGTGATGCATCATTTGTTCAATTTAAGCAGTGGCCCTCGGTTGGAGAAACACAGGAGGAAGAAGCAACTAATTCACAGGAGTCCCAGAAGTCATCATGCAAATGACACAAAGATCCCATCACTTTCTAGTTTGAGGAGGGGGCACAAGGGGAAGGAAGGAGGGAAAGAAGACATCTTCCAGCTGTTCTTGTCTAGTCTCTGCAGGCTTAGATTGGTGCTCTGCCTATATTGCAGGTGTTCTGAAAACCGGAGTCCTTCTCACTAGAGTCCCAAAAACATGCCTCAGTCAGACGCCGGAGAGACGGAAAGGAAGAGTCCATCAGGGCCTCCTGATTCGAGCGTCACACAGCAACCCTTCTGAGCTCGGTGGTCCACTCAGCGCGGGGTTCTGTGAACTTCTGCAGAGAGCAAGGAGTGCTGCTAAGCTTCCCCAGGTGTGCGTGACCATGTGTGCCTTCATCTGTGTGTGACTTGGGCCAGCACTTGCCCTCCTCCTTCCTTGGCTTCTCTGCCCCTTCAATGGGGATAACACTCCTAGATGTTGCTGCCTCATGGAGAGTGTGACCGCGGAACGAACACCGTTTGCACAGCATAATCAGGATCAGCAGTCCTGAAGCTGCAAGGCTGGCAAGAGAACAGGAGGTGAAAGAAAAGGGCGAGTTAGACCACAGTTGTGGGGTACAGTCGAGAAGCCACGGCACATAAGAGATTGCCTGTAATGGGGCTCCAGGCTTTCAGGCCTGGCAATGGATCCTCAGGTTTCAAAATGAAAAAGGAAAAGAGATAGAGACCAAGACCAAGGGTTACGTGCAGAGACTATGAGGTCCACTGTTTTGTAATTTAAAACCAAAACACTTGCCATTTGCTCTAGAGAATCAGGGAAGAAAGATACAGGGTGATCTGTTTGGCCCCACCCCCAGGCTTCTGGACATTTCCAGGACTCTAGGCAAAGGCAGAAGCCAGGTCAAGAGTCCCACTGTAAAACAGGTGCACCCAGGACCGGGAAAGGCTCAGGACACCCATAGTACACATCGGCTGGAACTCAGGAGGCCTGGGACTCAAACTGCCCTGTGTCCGGCCTGGGGGAACCCGGGGCGGGCGGCATGATGTGCAAACCTCAGATCCAGCTCTGGTAACACAAAGTTGTCCCAGGGAAAAGTGAGCGGATTCCAGTGTTGTGACAGCTGCAGAGGGCGGCTCAGGATGAAGACGCCTGTGTGGGGACAATGGGTCCTTTGTGGGTGCAAGGGAGGTCTTTGGGGGCAGGGCAGTGCATAGGGGTCTGGTGGCCCCTTCACCTCCTTCCAGAACTCTTGGGAAAGAGACACTGCCTGGGAAGACTGAGTGTCATAACTCACCAAACCCCTTGTCCAACATGAAGTGACCAAGCCCTTGATCAGCTTTAAAAACTAGTTTATGGCTGAGCACAATGGCTCACGCCTATAGTCTCAGCACTTTGGGAGGCCAATGCAGAAGGATCGCTTGAGCCCAGGAGTTCAAGAACAGCCTGGGCAACACAGGGAGACTCCGTCTCCACAAAAAATTTAAAAAAAAAAAAATTAGCCAGGCGTACTGACACATGCCTGCGGTCCCAGCTACTCAGGAGGCTGAGGCAGAAGGATCTCTGGAGCTCAGGAATTCAAGGCTGCAGTGAGCTATGATGGCACCACTGCAGTCCAGCCTGGGAGACAGAGTCTTGCTCTGTCTCAAAAAACTAAAAATACAAACTAGTTTCCATCTCCTCAGCCACACACCATGATTAAACTTTAGCACTAACACTTTCATGCAGGACAATGGTTGACAGGCTTTAAGACTGCCTCCTTAGCGCATAGAGGGCAATGGCACAACACCATAGCCAACCAAGCCCAGACCAAGGTGGGATTCCACTCTTACCCGCATCTGGAAGGCAGAGTCCCCCTGGTCACTGGCCAGCGCTGTTTGGCGAACTATCCAGGAGGCTCAAGGACTCATGGGCTCTCTTCCTCCCTTCCCTTCTCCCAGCTCCCATCTCCCTCCACACTTTCCCTGCCCACAGCCCTGGGAGTCAGGTCCACAGGGCACAGCCACCCTTGGCCACCAAGGTAAGCCTGGAGTCCTAGGGGGCAGGCTCTGTCCCTCTGGGCTGCTCACCAAGCCACACGCACAAAATCCTGCCTGTCACCCCAGCAGCCTGCCACGCTGCTGAGCCCAGATGGTAAGTTTTAGTATGAAGACACAGGAAGAAGCCAAGGGAAATGTAACAGAGAGCTTAGAAGCAGGCTCTGCCTCTGTCCTAGAGTCCCTGAACTGATCCCCTGCCTGGCCCACGAGGCCTGTGCATGGCAGAGGTGTGGCCCCCCGCCAGCACTAGTCAGGGTCAGGCCGTGCCTTGGCCCCCACCCTTCACTCTTGGGTGAAAGCTCTCAATTTGTTCAGTACCCACACATGAGGGGCTGTCTTTATGGGTCTGCCCAGACATCCCAGGCCCTCCCAAGTCCATGTCCTTCCCTAAGACTCTCTACTTCCCAGGACAGTGACAATAAAGTGGCCCGTTCCCCTCAGGAGAAGCCCCCTCTACTCAAGGTGTGGCCTTGGAGATGTGCCCCGACGATGCCCAGAACCACACAGACTGAGGAGCGACCAGGACCACCCACGCTGGCCTGCCCCTGCCCTCTGATGGCTCCTTCTGGCCCAAGGACCATCCCCTCCTCATTGAAACCCTGACTCAGGGATGCTCTGGGGAAAGGGGAGGTCACTGTGGAACCAGAAAATAAAGATACAACCCTAGCTTCTCATCTAGAGAGTGCCATCCAGCTGTGAGACCAAGTATCGGAAAGGCAATGAAGTAGAGCGACCCCAGGGCTGCTGTGTCCTCACCCGCAGCACGTGCAGACACATGGCACTGTAAGCTACAGGCACAGCTTCTCTGTATCTAGAATTGTGTGTGTGTCCATGTGTGTCTGTGTGTCTCTGTGTGCATCCATGTGTGTCTGTGTCTGTGTGTGTCGTCTGCATGTCTGTGTGTGTGTCTACGTATGTCTGTGTGTGTGTGCCCTCCAGGCTGGGTAGGGGCAGGAAGAGTTGAGAGAGGAAGCCTGAGACAGGCCCAGGCCCCAGGCCCTGCTCACTCCCCTCACCTCCTTGGGCTGAGTGCAGTGGGCTTGAGGGTGGATGTGCAGTGGCCTCCTTCCTGAAGTCTGAGGGCCTTGGTCTAGGGCTGAGGTTGAAGGACAGCCTGGCAGGCACAGTACCAAGGCTCTGGGAGAGGCTGTGTCAACCGCCTCAGGGGCGCAGGCAGTCTGGGTGCATTTGGCACCCGCGGCAGCCCCATCTTCCCTGAAAGGCTGAGGAGGGAGGGCAGCCAGAAGTTCCATGGGGACCCCGGTAGACTTGAAAGCTGGCCCACCCAGGCGAATCTGATCGCTGGAGTCGGAGGTGTGGAGGCTGCAGTTAGCTGTGATCGCTCCACTGCACTACAGCCTGGGCAGGGACTCTGTCTCTAAAAGAATTAATTAATATGACTGAAAAGTGACTAACTTGGCAGAATTCACCAAGAAGCGGTCGATTGCTCTCTATCAAGCATGAAATAGGAACTAGACTAGAATTACAGAATATAATGGGGAGTTACGTTTTTTTCGTGGGCGTCCCACTGGGAACTCTGGACCCAGAGCCAGGTCTCCTGCTGCGTGTGAGTCTGCTGACACCCCCCTGCGCGCAACCGGGGTCCCTCCGGCCGCCCCGGGACGCGCGTGCTCCTCCCACCCGCGGCCCACCCCACTGGCGGTGCGTCCTCCCGCCAGTGGGACCTGCCGTGGGAGGGGAAGGTAGGGGAAGGGAAGAAGGCCGAGTCCGCCTCCCCTTGGGTGTAATCTGTGCTGCTGACTTCAGAAGGATGTCTTCGGGTGGGAAGATTTAAC
The DNA here is from genome assembly GCF_037993035.2 of Macaca fascicularis. Taxonomy (NCBI): domain Eukaryota; kingdom Metazoa; phylum Chordata; class Mammalia; order Primates; family Cercopithecidae; genus Macaca; species Macaca fascicularis. Next base: position 52,951,984 of record NC_088383.1, on the reverse strand, counting down.
TTGGAGTGAAAGTCGGTAAACTCTGGCCCACGAAACAGGCCAAGGCTCTCTAGGCCCTTCCAGAGGTTTTTTGCATGATGAAGCCCGGCAGTGGGGAGGGCCCCGGAACGCACCAGCCGCGCCCCTGCTGGGAGCTTTCCACGCTCAGCTAAGGCCCCTGGCGGTCCCGGCCAGCGTTTCCATCCGCGGAAAAGACCCACTAGACGACGTCTAAGTAGCACTTGGAAATCGCTATGTGCGGAACCCTGGCTCGCGCCGGCGGACACCCGGACTCCTCTGCGCGCACAGCGGCCCGCCGAGCCTGGGGACCGAGCCTGGGCCGGGCTCCACGTGACTCCCCGTGGCCCCAGGGAACTGTCGCCCCTGGGGTCCACCGCGGCTGCTCTCTCGGCCCTCCGCTGGCACAGTGGCACAGGGGTTTTCCGGGGCAGGGGTCGGGTCCAGCCTGTCCTGCTTCTGAGCCGCAGGAAGTCGCTGGGACCAGCGTTAAGGAGGAAACCCCAAAATCTCTAATTGGGCAGGAGAACCCCTAAGGGACCTCCTGAGAGGAGGAGCCGCAGCTGAAGCCGGCAAGCAGAGACGGAGAGAAGTGTGATATCGTCATAATCAGCACCAATACATACATACATAAATACTTGGAAAATCACCCAATGTTAAATTTCAGATTAGAAACGTCTAAATGTCCACCAGCACGGGAATGGCTAAGTAAAGTATAATACCTAGCTAGAGCAGATGGTACCAGCCAGTCTAAAAGGAGGGTTCAGAGTTTGTTGTAATTTTGGAAATTGTAATTAATACCCATTTAACTGAGGAGATAATTTTTATTTACTAACATGATCTCATTTATAGCTTTAAAATGCTTCTAAAAATAGCAATTTTCATGGTGATTTTATTTGGTTGATAGAATGGGTGGCAATTAATATATGAAAGAACAACTTACCCCAAGAAGACAAACAGGTTAGAGTGACCTTGTGCAAAAAATAATAATAATAATAATTCCATCTGCTTCTGAAGGAAGCGTGAAGTTGCCTGTGTGGTGCCTGCCTCCTTGGACGTGGTGCAGAAGAGCTGGGGCTCTGCCTGGCAGTGCCCACTTCCTCTGTAACAGGTAGCATGGTGTCAGCTGAGGAAAGAGCTGTGGCCTGAGGAAAGGACAGCGGATTCCTGAAAGTAGAGCACAGGGAATGAAGGAGGGACAGGATAGGGGATGGGTAGGGGACAGGGAGTCCAGAATCAGAAGTGTGAACCCTGGGGCCAGGCCACTTGGTCTGGCGATGCAGCCTCCCAGCTTGGCAGCAGGAGGTGAGACCTTGACTATGGCCCCCATGAGTTCCCCATCTCTCAGGAGGGTAGTAATGGTCCCTACTGCTATGATTTAAATACTCCTCCCTTCAAAACTCACGTTGAAACCTAATACTCAATATGGCAGTATTGAGAGGTGGGGCCTTTAAGAGGTGACTGGGTGATTAAGGTTCTGCCCTCTTGAATAGGTTAGTCTGTTAATGGATTGATGGAAGGGTTGATGGATTAATGGGTTATGCAGTAGGACTGGTGGCTTATAAAAAGGGAAAAGACACTTGAGCTGGCACACTCAGCCCCCTGCCGTGTGATGCCCTGAACCACCTATGGGCTCTGCAGAGTCCCTGCCAGCAAAAAAAAACCCTCACCAGAAAAACCCTCACCAGATGCACCCCCTCGACCTTGGACTTCCCAGCCTCTAGAACTGCAAGAAATACATTTCATTTCTTTATAAATTACCCAGTTTCGGGTATTCTAAGCAACAGAAAACAGACTAAGACCCCTGCTTACTAGAGATGTAGAGAGGGGCACACACCAGCATCCATAGAGCACTAAGAAGAGGGCCTCCATGGCATAGGCACCCAGGAAATGTGTCCACTGAGCCTGTGGATTCACAGATGCCTCTGATGGACTTCAGGACGGGCTGGTGGTGCCATTAAAGACTCGTGGCTGCCTCTGCTGTGTTCATGTTGTCCACACCACTACTGGAATGACAAAACTGCAGAGGCCCCATCTGCAAATGGTTTTGATGAAGCTAGAAATTCTCCCTGTCTCCTTGCACCTCTTTCTCAGACTTTCTTCTGGGATTTTTATGGTTTTCTGAATTATTTTTGCATAAACACTATTTTAACAGCAAAGAATAAAATTTTTTAAGTGTAAACATTCACCCTTCATCTCACTGCTCTCAAATTATCTTTTACATTTTCATATTTACCTCCTATCCCTTCTCATATTCAGACATAATTTGACATAGTGCTAATTATAGCATCAATTCATATTCTGTCTTTGCTGTTCAAAGGAGTTTGGGGTAGATTGGTAGAAAAGTCAGATTAAATGAATGTGAAGCAAGCTAGCATCAAGCTGCCCCTCTGCAATCATAAGCACCAGATCTTTGGGAGGATCAACAAGTGTTACATTCAGAGTAGCCAGCTTCAAGAGCAAAGGCAACCCCAATTAAGCCATTTCTGAAAATATTATCCCAAGTGTATTATGTGTGTGTGTCAAAATTATGCAATGGTTTCATGCAAATTGTTGAGTAGTGAATGAGAACATTGCCATTTAAAACAAACAAACAAAAAGCCCCAGATGAATCCGAAACCACTTACTGGAAGGGATGAAGAATTAAAGAAAATCACTAAACCGCCGTAAGAGAGGATATATTACTAGTAAGTCTGATGAACCAAGTGAGCTAGATGCAATCCCTCGCTCTCTCTCTCCTTCTCTCTCTCTGTCTCTCTGTCTCTCTCTACACACACACACACACACACACACACACACACACACACACACATGTCAGGAAAAGAGAGTAAGTTAACATCATTTTAAACCAGCATTTAAGATCACAAACTAAATAATAAAGAATAGAAACAGGTGAGAAAGTGAGCAGAGGGAAACCAAAAATCATTAAAGACTTAACCCTTCCATAAAGGGCAGACCAAGTTTTGTGTGTTTTTTTGCCAATTGTAGATATATTCTGAATCAGACTGATACTGTTTTAGGATAACAACCATAGGATCAAAACTGGGCTGATTTCCTGGCTGACCCTTAGTAAAAGATGGAAGCAAATGAAATGTGGGTCACTCATCCAAAGACAGCAAATAGAGAAAGAAGACAGAAAGCTGGCCCTGCTCTGCAGGTGTCCACAGTAGGCACCGTAATGGGGCAGGGGCTCCCTCACCTCCCACGCTCCCCCGACACGGGTCCTCCCAGCCTTCCTCTTAATCATTTAGTAGATGTGCCACCTCCTTCTTCCCTCTCCTTCACTCCACACCATCTGTGTGAACTTTTTCTGGGTTTCTGGGTGGGCTCCTAAACGTTGATTTGTCTAAAATATAAAACTCGTCGTACACAGTAGGTATCCAACAAATACAAAATGTGAGTATTTTGGTATATTCATTTTATTTACATCAAGTTTATTTCTATCTACATAAGTGCAATACTGTATATCAGCATGTTTCAGGTTTTACTATGATGGTTCTGCTAGCTACGGTAAAGGAAGAAGGCTTTTATGTTTGTGTGCATGTGGCTGTCTTGCAAAATGTATATGGGATATGCATTGTCTGTTCTTTAAAAACATAAAATGATTCGCCTAAGTATTTCCAGTTTATTAGTTCTGTTTACTTAGTCATTTCCACTCTCAACTTCTATTAGTCTGCTCGGTTTGCCATAACAGAATACCACAAACTTTTTTAAAGAGTCTTAAAAAACAGAAATTTATTTCTCACAGCACTGGAGGCTAGAAGTTTGAGATCAGAGCGCTGGGCAATTTGGTTCTTGGTGAGGGCTCCCTTCCTGGCTTGTAGACAAACACCTTCTTGCTGTATCGTCACATGGCCTTCTTTTGGTGAGCATGCATCCCTTGTGCTATGGTGTGAGTGTTTGTGTCCCTGCCAAAATTCATGTTGAAACTGAATTTCAACAGTATCAAGAGGTGGAGCTTCTAGGAGATGATTAGGCCATGAAGTGTCTGCCCTCATAAACGGGATCAGAAACCTTGTAAAAGGGCTCAAAGAAACTAGTTCCACCCTTTTTTGCCTTTCCATCCCTTCCATGTGAGGACATCTAGATGGTGCCATCTTAGAAGCAAAGACTGGACCCTCACCACACACTAAACCTGCCTATGCCTTGCTCTTGGACTTCCCAACCTCCAGAACTGTGAGAAATAGACTCTATTATTTATAAATTACCCAGTTTGTGGTATTTTTTATAGTAGCACAAATGGACTAAGAAAACTGCTATCTCTTCCTCTTCTTCTCAGGACATCAGCCCTGTGGCATTAGGTCCCTGTCTTCATGGCCTCATTTAACCTTAATTACCTGTTCAAAGTCCTCATCTCAAAATACAGTCACATTGGGGGTTAGAGTTTCAACATGTGGATTTTGAGGGGACACAATTCAGTACATACCACAATTTTTCTGGCTAATTGTAGGATGGTGCTTCTTGGCACACTTAGGGATGAATTAGATTGTGTGATTAGTTCTGGACAACAATTTGTGAGCTGGTATGATTTGAATATTTGACCCCTCGTGTTGAAATTTGATCTCCAGTGTTGGAGGTGAAAGCCTCACAGAAGGTATTTGGGTCATGAGGGTGGACCCCTCATAAATAGATTAGTGTCCGGGGGTGGGGCTGAGTGAGTTCCTGCAAAGAGTCTGGCATTTCCCCCTTGCTCCCTCTCTCAACATGTGATCTCTACACACAGAGATCCCCTTCACCTTCTGCCATGAGGGGAAACAGCCTGAGGCTCTCACCTAACATTGCTGCCATGCTTCTGGTACAGCTTGAGGAACTGTGAGCCAAAAAAAGTCTTTTCTTAGGCTGGGTGCAATGGCTCACACCTGTAATCTTAGCACTCTGGGAGACTGATACAGGAGGATCACTTGAGCCCAGAAATTTGAGGTTATAGTAAGCTATAAATACATCACTGTATTCCAGATTGGGTGACACAGCAGGACCCTGTCATTCATAAATAAGTAAGTAAGTAAATAAATAAATAAATAAATAAATATTTTTAAAACTCTTTTTTTTATAAGTTACCCAGCCTAAAGTATTCCTGTATAGCAACACCAAAAAGACTAAGATATGAGCAAATGTGATTTATGTCACTACTGGGCTATGCACTTAATTGCCAGTATAAAATGTTTCAAAGCTTTATCATCTCTATGCCATAGTCACTGGCACTGTAAAGATAGTGGCTGCTTTGTCAGCTTGGGTTGCTGAATGTCCACAATGAGTAGAAGTTCCTGCGATTGGATAGCGTGAGAATGGAATAGAGAAGAAATACACCTTTTTGACTTGTCACTAGGATCTTACTGTTTTTGCTGCAGCATAACCTAATCTACTTTCACTGATACAACTTCTTTGGTGGTAATTTTTAGTGGAGATATAATTTAGACACAAAAAAAATGCAAAGTGTTCATTTCGATATGTTTTGGTAATTATATTACTCCCGTGTAGTCACTTCAAACTATGGTGCATGTCCATTACCCCAAATGTTTCAAGCTCTTTCCAACCAGTCCTCCCACACTCTTCTATCTCAGAGAAACTATGCTCTGATGCTCTGATTTCTGTCATCATAGATTAATTTTTCTCTTCTTGAGCTTCATATAAATGGGATCATATTGTATGGATGTATTTGTGTCTTGCTTCGTTCACTCCATGTGAAGTTTTTGAGATTGGTGTATTTGTGCGAGTCAGGTGAGCATCCTTTTGTTGCTTGCTGACTACTATTCCATAGTATTAACATGCCACAGTTTGTATATCCATTCTCCTATTGATGGACATTTGGTTGTTTTCCCTTTCGGGTTATTCAAATAAGGCTACATTCTTGTGAAAGTCTTTTTGTAGACATGTGTTTTATTCCTGTTGGCAAATACCTAGGAGTGAAATTTCTGGACCATAGGGTAGGTGTATCTTGAAATTTAGAAGAAACTAACAAAAGGTCTCTAAAGTTCTCCAGCTATTTTATACTCCTTTCAGCAATGTTTGAGAGTTCAGTGCTACATACTCTTGCCTATATTTGGTTGTATTGTCTTTTATAATTTTAGCTAGCCCAGACTGCTGTTAGCATTCAGTCTATGAGCTCTCAGGAGAGAGAGCCTTTGCTTTCTTTCCCAAAAAAGTCTTCCTTAACAAATGGTGCTTAAGCACTGATTGTTTATATGGAAAAAATGAACTTTGACCTCTAAGTCACTACATACACAAAAATTAAAATGGGTTATAGACCTAAAAATAAAAGCTAGAACCATGAAGCATCTAGAGGATAACATAGGAGATTCTTTAAAAAAAAAAAAATTAGAATAGGCAAAGGGTTCTTAGGACACAAAAACATTAAATCATTAAAAAATGACAAATTTGACTTCATAAAAGTATTTCTCCCAAAGTACTTGAGTTATAATTAACTATATTTGAGCACCACCATGCCAGGCTAATTTTCATATTTTTAGTAGAGACAGGGTTCCACCATGTTGGCCAGGCTGGTCTTGAACTCCTGACCTCAAGAGTTCTGCTCGCCTCAGCCTCCCAAAGTGCTGGGATTACAGGCATGAGCCACTGCTCCTGGCTGATTTTCTTTGTATTTTATAAAGCTTTGATCGTTGTTATGTCATAATGATTTACCATATTTTTAAACATTTTAGACACTAGAAAGTCCCCAGGCAGGACCTGATGGCTCATGCCTGTAATCCCAACACTTTGGAAGGCTGCAGTGGGAGGATCTCTTGAGCCCAGGAGTTTGAGATAAGCCTGAGTAACACAGTGAGATCCTGTCTCTACAAAAAATTTTACAAATTAGATGGTGTGATGGTGTGTGCCTATAGTCCCAGCTACTCAGGAGGCTGAGGCAGGAGGGTGGCTTGAGCCCAGGAAGTTGAGGCTGCAGTGAGCTATGATCTCCACTGCACTCCAGCCTGGGCAACAGAGTGAGACCCTGTCTCAAAGAAAGCCTCCAAATGTCAGAATCTATTGATTAATTCTGTTTTGCTTTTCTGTAATTTATACCTACCTTTGCCAGCTTGACTTTAATAATGGTGAGTCAAATTGTCTAACTAGCATATTTTGTCAAATTGTTCCTAACTCTAAATCTTATGTCTTTATGTCAAAAAGTAACAAAATTCATAAAGTTTCAAAAACATTATACTTAATATTGATAATAATTTTTGTTAAATGCTATTTAGCCAATTGCAGTTGACTAAATCATGCCCTTTTAATATTAATATTGATGTCAATGCCTGTGATTCTGTTTGGCAAAGGCTTTCTGGTTATTATGCTGCTGCCCAGTGCATATCCCATCATGAAAGCCTGGTGAGTTGGAAGGAACAAGGTACTTGAGTCAGACCTGGGTAGAATCCCACATCGACTGCTCACTGGTTGTGAGATCCTGGATATGTGTGGTAACCTCTCCAAACCATGGAGGGAAGAACAATGCCTACTACAAAGGATGAAATTATGGATTCTATGCAGCAATGGCTACATACACACATCCGTGTCCAAAAGCAACAGACGTGGACTGTTTCCAAGCCCATTTTTTAAATTATATTTATATTTGAGTCTAGTGGTTTTTGAGACAGGTTCTCGGTCTGTAGCCCAGGCGAAGTGCAGTGGCACAATCTTGGCTCACTGTAGCTCTGCCTCCTGGGTTCAAGCAATTCTCGTGCCTCAGCCTCCTGAGTAGCTGAGATTACAATAGTGCACCACCACTCCCAGCTAAGTTTTGTATTTTTAGTAGAGACAGGGATTCACCATGTTGGCCAGGCTAGTCTCGGTCTCCTGACCTCAAGTGATCCACCCACCTCGGCCTCCCAAAGTGCTGGGATTACAGGCCTGAGCCACGGCGCCCGGCAGCAAGCCGGTCTTTGGAAGCTTTTGTGTATTTACCATGGTTTGGAATTTACTGGGTACCTAATATACATAATAGTTGTATATTTTAGACAAGACAACATTTAGAAGCCCATTCAGAAATCCAGAAAAAGCTCACATAGACGGTATGGAGTGATGGAGAGAGAAGAAGGAGGCGGCAGATCTATTAAACGATTAAGAGGAAAGCTGGGAGGACCCATGTAGCGGAATCGTGGGAGGTGAGGGAGCCCCTGCCCCACTGGCCGTGACTACCATGGACACCTGCAGAGCAGGCCCAGCTTTTCATCTTCTTTGTCTATTTGCTGTCTTTGGATAAGGGAGCCACATTCTTGTTTGCCTCATCTTTTACTAAGGTCAGCCAAGAAATCAGCCCAGTTTTGATCCTAGAGTTGTTATCCTAAAACAGTATCAGTCTCATTCAAAATATATCTAGGCCAGGCGAAGGGACTCAAGCCTGTAATCACAGCACTTTGGAAGGCCGAGGTGGGCAGATCATCTGAGGTGAGGAGTTGGAGACCAGCCTAGCCAACATGGTGAAATCCCATCTCTACTTTAAAATAAAAGTACAAAAATTAGCTGGGCGTGGTGGCGGGTTCTTGTAATCCCAGCTACTCGGGAGGCTGAGGCAGGAGAATCATTTGAACCCGGGAGGCAGAGGTTGCAGCAAGCCAAGATTGCGCCATTGCACTCCAGCCTGGGCGACAGAGCAAGACTCCATCTAAAAATAATAGTAAATATATATATTGGCAATAAACACACAAAACTTGGTTTGTCCTTTATGGAAGTGAAAGTCTTCAATGATTTTTGCTTTCCCTCCATCCACTTTCCCACCTGTTTCTATTCTTTATTATTAGCTTATGATCTTAAACGCTGGTTTAAAATGATACTATCTTCTCTTCCATTACTTACTTGTGTGTGTGCGTATGTGTTTTGTATCCATTTCCTTGGCCCATGAGATTTAAAGTAAATCCCTTCCTGTTGGAGTTTAGCGATTTTCCTGAATTCCCCATTCCTTCAAGCAGCTTCAGGGCCACTATAAGCTTTCGACTTCCCAGTGAGACTGAGGGTGCTGTTGAGTCACCTGGTTCACATGGCATCTTCTGCTGCCCTCCCCAAAAGGAGACCCTGAGACAAACTTGGGGCTAGTCATTTGACTTGACTGTCAGTCACTGCGCAATAAGCCAGAATGGGAAGCTGTGCCACACACAGGTGCAAGAATGAGTGGGGTGCCACTGTGGCAAACAGGGTGCAATCCCACTGAGGCCCTCTGAGAGAACATGGAACACGGCAGGACTGACTCACAGAAAAGGGGGTGAGCTGGGATAGTCCTCCAGGAACTCCTAGTCCTTATCGCTGGAAGGTAGCTCCTGGAAGCATTAAATCCCCAGCACCTGAAGTTGGGCACACCCACAGGGCAGGTAAATTCCTGTGGCCACTGAAAGGCCTCAAGTAGGGAGCTCAAGTTCTTGAGGTGGGAAGCCCTCGACATACGGGGACATTGGCCACCAAAGCACAAGATGAGCTCAAGAGATGTGAGGGGCGCTACCAGCGGCTGCTACACGCCATGTTTTATGAAGTGTCAGAGCATGAGGGGCTCTGCCAACTGAACGTGGCTGGGAACGGCTGCCTTATGGTGCCCTTTGCCAACATCACAGAACCTAGGCCATGGGAACGCCTTCCCAGGAGGACCTCCAGGTATGGACCAATGCCAGGGGCCCAAAACTGAAGTAACAACTTCTCCTTCTGCTGTAGAAAAATTGCAGAAAAATATTGTCTCTAATTTTATTAGAAGTACTTCTAACTGCAAAATGTTTCCAATTAAGTATTTTAAATTTGTATCACTCTAGGCATTTCTGAAAATGTTATTCAGAAAACTGTAGGAAAATACTTTTCAGCAGCTCATTTTATGAGTTAAAAACAACTTATTTCAACTCCTAGTGCAATAAATTTTATTTTAAAAGCATTAATAAACTGGCAAGTTCAGAAATAAATACTGGAACAGTTCTAAATCAAAGTTTACAAACATTTGAAATGCCAACAGACTGCAGTACTTTTTAATAGCTGGAACTTTTAAGTAGTTGGAAGGATTTCTGAAATAAAGAAGACAAAAGCACAGAAAAATAACGTGTTCACATGTGCACATTTACATATTTGCCATATATTGAAACTTTTTAAATGAAAAAAATATGTTCCAAATATTCCACAGCATAAACCATTTTCACAGTTAACATCCATTTTTGCTCTGAAAACAGCAGTCTTCGATAATATAAACATCAGTTTAGCCTTCATCCTATAATCTGTCTTTTCTCTTAAATATTGGGACTTCTGTTTCGGAAACTTAATAACCACAAGGCAAGTTCAAGTGCCTGGAAAATACTCTGCACTTGATGCGTCTGGTTCCCATAATGAAAAGATGCATCAATTCAGAGCAGACCTATCAGAGCTGCACCTTCGGAAAGATGCCCCTGTTGCCAAAATACACCACCGCCCCCGCTGGAACTACATAAATGTGTTTAGTGTTCATATGGAATTTTCTAAAAGAAAACAAGTCAATCAAGCTGTTTTGTAGTCCTAAAGAACTTAGGTTTTGGCAAAACATTGGAGACATTTTAAAAGCCCTGGACTCAAGACAGATTCATGAGTGACGGGTCGAGGTCAAGGTCTTTACAGACAGTGGATGTACGTTGTTTAATCTCCATTGTTTAGAAGAAACCTAGTGCTCGTTGTAAACCCTCAATGCAAGTGAGATAACTTCAGGTCTTAAACTGACCATAGTTCTATTGTGTTCTTATAAATTAAACATGTTGAAGCGCATTTGCTAAATTGAAAATGACACTTTACTAGTGACAATCTCTTGCTTGTCTTGGGAGAAGAGTTATTTTTATCTTCAAGTGCAAACACATGGTTTCAGATTCAACTTTTTTTTATTATTATTATACTTTAAGTTCTAGGGTACATGTGTACAATGTGCAGGTTTGTTACATAGGTATACATGTGCCATGTTGGTTTGCTGCACCCATTAACTCGTCATTTACATTAGGTATTTCTCCTAATGCTATCCCTCCCCAAGACCCCACCCCATGACAGGCCCAAGTATGTGATGTTTCCCTCCCTGTGTCCAAGTGTTGTCATTGTTGAGTTCCCATCTATGAGTGAGAACATGTGGTGTTTGGTTTTCTGTCCTTGTGATAGTTTTTTGAGAGTGATGATTTCCAACTTCATCCATGTCCCTGCAAAGGACATGAACTCATCCATTTTTATAGCTGCATAGTATTCCATGGTGTATATGTGCCACGTTTTCTTAATCTAGTCTATCATTGATGCACATTTGGGTTGGTTCCAAGTCTTTGCTATTGTGAATAGTGCCGTAATAAACATACGTGTGCATGTGTCTTTATAGTAGCATGATTTACAATCCTGTGGGTATATACCCAGTAATGGGATCGCTGGGTCAAATGGTATTTCTAGTTCCAGATTCTTGAGGAATCCCCACACTGTCTTCCACAACGGTTGAACTAGTTTACACTCCCACCAACAGAGTAAAAGTGTTCCCATTTCTCCACATCGTCTCCAGCATCAGATTCAATTTTTAAAGTCATTGCAAAAGTTAAGGTCAACTACAGTTAGAGAAACAGTTCATAAGACTGCCTTCATTTTTTTTTTTTTTTTTTTTTTTTTTTTTTTTTTTTTTTTTTTTTTTTTTGAGACAGGGTTTAGCTCTGTCTACCCAGGCTGGAGTGCAGCGGCACAATCAGAGCTCACTGCAGTCTCAACCTCCCAGGCTCAGGCAATCCTCTCACCTCAGCCTCCAGAGTAGCTGGGACTACAGGCATGCACCACCACACGCAGTTTTTTTTTTTTTTTTTTTTTAAGAGACAGGGTCCCACTATGTGGTCCAGGCTGGTCTCAAACTCCTAAGCTCAAGCAATCCTCCTGCCTTGGCCTGTCAGAGTACTGAGATTACAGGCATGAGCCACTGTGCCCAGCCAAGACTGCCCTCACTTCTGACACCAACTGTCAATTTGGTGGGGAGGTTCCCAAAACCACCCTCAGATTCAATTATTTGCTAGGAAGACACAGAACTCACTGAGAGCTGTTGTTATTGTAGGTAGGGTTTATTACAGTGCAAGTCTAGATTAAAATCAGCCAACGGCAGGGTGCAGGGAAAGTACCGCTTGCAGTTCCCACTGTCTCCTCCCCATGGAGTGAGGAAGGCATGGCTTTCCTAGCATCGCTGCATGACAGTAGGCATTGGGTCTGGGGTGTCTGCTGGAGCTCCCTCACATGCATGTGACTGATTGTTCCCCTGGCAGATCTCAGCCTCCAGCTTCCTGCCCTCCCGAGGTTGACTGATTCCACGTGACCCCCAAATCCCCCACCCATAGCATGTCGTTACCACCTGGAGTGTCCAGGTCCCATCCTGAGACTACCCAGTGGGGCAGCCCCACCCTAAATCACATCTACACTACCCAGTGTGAGCCCAGGCCACTGGCAAGTGAAGACAATCCTATTAAGCACTATACTCCAAGGGCTTGGAGATAGATCACCTGCCAGTAGCTGAGGACAAAGTCAGAGCTCTTTAGGGCAAGGTTAAACTCCTTACTACACAAATCAGTTGTATGATTATTACAGTCATGTATTTTATATTTCAAGAAATGTGTTTGACTATTGTGAAATAGAGTTGAAGCCTTTCAAGCCTTTAAAACCAACAACTATATGTTTTGCATACTTTAAAATAAAAGTTATGACATACTTTACTTTGGTGATAGCAAATGAAAATAAACTTAATTTTAAGGGACAGAAAATGAATAAGAAGGCAAGAAGCAAGAAGGGCAGACGATTTGTGTGTCCCTACAGTTATCTTGCAGTTTACCACCATTGCTACCAACAGATTTTATTTTCTTTTTTAAAATGAGAAAATGCCACAGATTCAAAGAGATTGTGGAGACACAACAATGGTGTGCAATGTAGGATCCTGGATTGGATCCTGGAAAGAAAATGAACATTAGCGGGGAAACTAGTGAAACACAAACAAGGTGAGCAGCTTACTATTAATTATTACCATGATGCCTTTGGGAGGCCGAGATGAGTGGATCATGAGGTCAGGAGTTCAAGATCAGCCTGGCCAACATAGTGAAACCCCATCTCTACTAAAAATACAAAAATTAGCTGGGCGTGGCGGCAGGTGCCTGTAATCCCAGCTACTTGAGAGGCTGAGGCAGGAGAATCATTTGACCTGGGAGGCGGAGGTAGCAGTGAGCCGAGATCGCACTACTGCACTCCAGCCTGGGAGACAGAGCAAGACTCTGTCTCAAAAAAAAAAAAAAAAAAAAAAAATTAGCATGATGCATGGATGCATGGTACCAATGTTAATTTTCTGGTGTTTTTATAATTCTGTGAGTTGTTACTATTAGGGGAAAGTGAGTGAAAAATATATGTGAACCCTCTCCATTGTTTTTGCAAATTTTCTGTAAGTCTAAAATCGTTTCAAAATGAAAAGTTAAAAGAAAAATGTTTAAAATGATCTGTCTCTGCATATTCAAGAATTCTCAATCATTTTCATCTTTTTGGAGATCAACCAACTCTTTGATGAAAAGTATGTACCATCAACCAACTCTTTGATGAAAAGTACGTACCATCTGTCCTAAAGAGCTTCAAGTCCACTTCATAGTTTGGATGTTTGTACCAGAAACCTTATGTTGAAATTTGATCTCCAGTGCTGGAAGTGGTGCCTAACAGGAAGTGTTTGGGTCATGAGGGCAGATCTTCATGAATAGATTCATGCTCTGAGTAAGTTCTCACTCTATTATTTCCCTTGAGAGTTCCCCCAAGAGCTGGTTGTTAAAACAACCTGGCACCTCCTCTGTCTCTCTTGCTTCCTCTCTCACCATGTGATCTCTACACACCACTCTCCTTCACCTCCCACCATGAGCAGAAGCAGCCTGAGGCCTCCCCAGAAGCAGATGTTGGTACCAGGCTTCTTGTACAGCCTGCAGAACCATGAGCCAAATAATCCTCTTTTCTTTCTAAATTACCCAACTTCAGGCATTCCTTTATAGCAACACTAAATGGACTAAGACATCCACTTTTGCCATTTCACAGTTCACAGACTCACATGGAGCCCATCTGTGGGCCCCAGTGAAGAACCCTAGCTCCAGGGTCCACAGCTCAGGACTCAGGTGTGAGAGGAAGTAGCATCTAACAGTTGATCTGAGGAGGAACACCTAGCTCCTACTTCAGCTAAGGGAGGAGACCACCCCTCATATTGTCTTATGCCCAGTTTCTGCCTTTAAAGAAAAAAGAAGTGAAAACTAAAAGGTGGAAATGAAATCCACAGGCAGACAGCCCACTGCCACACCCTGGGCATGGTAGTTAAAGATTGACCCCTGACCTAATCGGTTATGTTATCTAAAGACATTGTATGGAAAAGCACTGTGAAAATCCCTGTCCTGTTCTGCTCCGTTCTAATTACCAGTGCATGCAGCCCCCAGTCACGTACCCCCTGCTTGCTCAATCGATCATGACCCTCTCACATGGACACCCTTAGAGTTGTAAGCCCTTAAGAGGGACAGGAATTGCTCACTCGGGGAGCTCGGTTTTTGAGAGGTGAGTCTTGCTGATGCTTCCAGCCGAATAAAGCCCTTCCTTCTTTAACTCGGTGTCTGAGGGGTTTTGTCTGTAGCCCCACTAAGTGACACCAAACAGGGTAATCAGATCTGGGCATCAGAGCCTCTGCAAGAAATGTTGGGCTTAGCCCACAGTGCTGAAAACAAATGCAAATTTGTACTAGGTGTGGGTCATCTGCTGCACACCACACTTTCCCTCCCACTTCTGGCTTATAAGCAATTCCATCAAGAGGTTGAAGAAGGGCACAGTTGGCTAAATGGTAGAAATGAAAGGCAAGGACCAAAATCTGCCTGAAGCCTGCAGAGATAGCTTCCATCAGTATGATTTTTATATTAACAGTTGTGGGAGTTTATCAGGGGACGAGAGCAATGATGCACATACTAGGCTCATGAAGGCCAAAGTCTTCGTATCCTGAGTTTATAAATCAGGTGCTAGTGAAATCAAACACAAGACACATTCGCTCAAAAGGACAAAGGTGGCTTCAGAGAAAAGGAACAGTTTGTCGAAGGAGAAGCCGTGATCACTTCCAGCCCTGAGAAATAGCTAGCACATCAGGAAATGCTTGGACAGCTCTGGCCCAGGTTCAACAATCTTTCCAAAGAATCACACTAAAGCACAGATCCCTTTATCCTGGGGGTCCAGCTGCCCAAGCTTGGCCACCGAGATGGAGGGGTCTGCAAGAAAGCTCACTTTCTCCCAAGCACTCCTCCCTAATGGACAGAGTGAGAGGAGAGTGTGGAGTGGACAAAAGGATTGCACAGTGCAGTGAGTGTGCAGAGCACTGAGGAAGGAGGAACACAGCCAGTGGGGACTGAAGAGGTCTGCATTTCTGACAGGGACTGGAGTAGACACAGATGGTAAGCATGATGGAAAGTGTTCTGATCAACCCCCCCCAGGAGGGTGTGCTCTCATTCTACCACTCTAGACCCAGGTACAGTCATGCGCCGCATTATAACCTTTCAGTCAACAATTGACCACATATAGAACAGTGGTCCCAGAAGATTATACCACCACATTTTTACTATACCATTTCTATGTTTAGATACACAAATATTTGCCATTGCATTACAATTGCATGCAGTATTCAGTACAGTCACTAGCATGTGACTGTACTGAATAGAGTCTAAACCACTGAGCCTAGTGTATAGTGGGAGGTACCAGCTAGGTTTGTGTAAGTACATTCTACAATGTTCAAAGATGAAATTGCCTAACGATGCATTTCTCCGAAGGTGTCCCCATCACTAAGCACCAAATGACTGTATTTGTTCAGAACTATGGCAGCAAGTGAAGGCTTCAGCTTCCCTAGAGCTTCACAGTCTCATGGAAACTTCTAGGGCAGCCACTCCTTTCAAAGGAACTAAAAGTCCTTTCAAAGCCAATAATTCACTTCAGCAACCTGGACCCTAAGGCTTTCGTTCCACAATTAGGATACAATTAGCTGATTCTTTTTCCCCAAAGAAAAAATTATAGAAGGAATATGTACATTTTCAGGACTTTTGGTATGCACTGCCAAATGTCCTATCAGAGCAGTCATCTCAATTTACACACGGACAGACATGTCCACTTCCCCAGTCTCCTTTGCAATCTTTGCCATTTAGTACTTGGGAGGTAATTTTCATTTGTTTCAATTGGAAATTTTATAAAATGAACAGTGAATATATTTTCCTTTCATTTGTGTGTGTGTGAGTTGCTGTCCTTTGCCACATTTCTAGTAAACTGTCTTTTTCTTATTGATTTGTATGGTGTCTTTAAGTATGACAGTTGCTAATATTTTCCCAGCTTGTCATATGTTAACTTCATTTAGTGGTGCTTTGTCCACACAGAAGTGCTGGATTTTAATCTTCTTCTTTATTGTTTCTGCCTTTGTTACATTGGTTAAGAAAGCCTTCCCTGGCAGAGCTTGCAGTGAGGCGAGACAGCAACACTGCACTCCAGCCTGGGCGACAGAGCGAGACTCCTCTAAAAAAAAAAAAGAAAAAGAAAGAAAGAAAGAAAGAAAGCCTTCCCTATGCCAAGATTATAAGAAGATTAATCCATGTGCTCTTCTGGGCCTTTGTGGCTCTGTGTTTCCCATTTTACATTAATCCATCTGGAGGTTCTCTTGGCATGGGAGTTAGGTAAACATTCAACTCCCCCCCTCCAATGTCTCACCCTTGTCATAACACCATTTATTGAATTATCTGTCCTTCCCCTAATATTTTGAAATGCCTGCAAAGTGGGGGAATTGTTCTTTGGCAATTTTTCAAATCTATACTGCCGACAACAATTTCCCTTTCACCCTCACCCCACACCCTCCCTCTTGTTGAGTATTTGCCTTAAGATGCAGGTGGTGGGTGAGGATGTGCCCTATTTTGCAACTGGGCAGTCTGTCTATGGAGGCTGGGGTCACATCAACCCCAATCCTAACAACTTTCTCCCCCACTTTGGGCCCTTCAATGTGTCCACTTTCCTGAGACCCCTTAAGGGAGTTTATGCAGATTTATAAAAGTGATGATGATTGCCCCTCACAGCCACCTTTTCCCATCAATGCTTTGTCATGTACCTTCACAGCAGGATCTGAAACTTGTCCTAGCGTTCACAGCCGGTCTTGACCTCAACGGAACTTATGTACCCTTGTGTGAAGCAGACGATGCAACCTTAGGACTCTGAGCCTTGACCTTTGCTGTGTGCCACCCTCCACTCCTTTCTCTCTCAGATTTGGGAGGAGTGGGGGGAGGAGCCACCTGGAGCAGTTCAGGAGTGGGGAGCTTCAGGACAGTTTGCACCACACACTCTGGGACTTCGCTGCGCAACACCCCTGACCCCCATGTGAGGAAGGTGGTTTTTGTTTTCTCCACTAGACTGTCAGCCCCTCCCTAGGAGCACAGTGTGTCTTGCTCACATTCGTGTCCCCAGTGTCAGCACTTAAAATGGGTTCAACAGATAAATGTTGAATGAAATTCAGAAATGATGTGCAATAGTAACAACTAACATTTAGGAATCAACTTATTACTTACATGACACCTTTGCATATTGAGTGAAATTAAGTTGTTTGGTTTAACAAATGTGTGGCTTTCGGGTAGAGGACAAGAACATAGCAAGAGGAAGCATTCTTTATGAGTCCTTCACGCAAGAGGATGGGCAGACACATCCCTCCAGAGGCAGGGACCCAGAGAAACGCCCGGCCAGGCAGAAGAGCTCCAGGATGAGGCCCCGATCCTGGAAAAGTGCGTTTGAAGGAGGCTTAAGGCATATCAGACAGCCTGGCCAACATGGTAAAACCGGCCTCTACTAAAAATACAAAAAAAATTAGCCGGGCATGGTAGCATGGTAGTCCCAGCTACTTGGGAGGCTGAGGCAGGAGAATCACTTGAGCCCAGAAGGCGGAGGTTGCAGTGAGCCGAGATCCTGCCACTGCACTCCAGCCTGAGAGACAGAGTGAAGAAAAAAAAAAACAAACAAAAAAAAGGTATTATTAGAGAGGCTTTATCTACTACGTGTTCAAAAGCAACCATGCTCCTCCCAGTATCTCACTAAGACTTGGACTGACTGTGTTCCTGTTGCTCTTCACAGAAGCTCCATGAAAGCGAGCTTCGCCTTTGTTCATGCAGCGAGCTGCTCAACACAGGACCTGGAAGCCCCCAAGGCTTTATCAACGGATTTCTCCCTAAAACTTCGTTTCCTTCCGCGACGCCCTACAAGAACCCTGGACTCCTGAGTCCCTGGCTCAGCGCCTGCTACCCCGATGCTGTCAATCAGATCTTGCTAATCTGAGCGGCCGTGGCTCGGACCCGACTCCGCGTCCACTGACAGGTCGGCGCTATGGGTCTCCGGATTCCCAGTCCAAATCCGACGGCTTGAGGTCCCCGCGTCCCCGGGACCTGCGGAGCCCGAGCACCGGGAGCGCCAGAGAACTACATTTCCCACAGTGTTCTTGGGCAGCCGGGGCCGCCGAGACCCACGGCCCGGCGGGCGAGCTCGCGCGGAGACTCCTGGGAGTTGTAGTCCGGTCCGCCGGCGCCGGCACTGGTGCTGCTGCGGGCACGGCGCCGGCCTTTGTCTGCGGGCACGCGCCGCTGCGGTGAGTGAGGCCCCCGGCCGGGTCAAAGCGCCGGGGCAAGGCGGGGCTGCGCTATCAGGCCGCTGTCCCGGGCCCTCCGTGTGGCCGCATTATGACAGCGGCCGCCACGGAAATGAGCAGGCCCGGCCGGCCCGGCCCCCAAGGGAGGCCAGCCGCGAGCGGAGAGGTCGGCGGTCCGCAGAGCAGGGTCCCGTGGACCGGAGAGCGGGGTGCCGAGGTTCAGGACGCTGGGCGGGCCCGGGGCCCGGGGCCCGAGGCGGGAGGGCAGCGTCTGCGGAGAGGAGCAGGGCCCATGGGGTCGGGGCGTGGGAGGGGGAGGCCGCGGTGGGCTCCCCGGGCCTCCGTGCGGGCTTCAGCGAGGGCGGGAAGCCGGCGCCGGCCTTTCGGGGATGCGAGGAGAGGCAGCCCCTCCAAGGGAGAATAGGAAGCCAGGCAGTGTGTGGGAAACCACGCTACCCACAAGCTCCTACACCTGAAACGCCCCAGGACATTCTCCAGACCGCCAAGTGTACCCCTCCTCTCATCCGCCCTCCAGAGGACGCTGGATTTTAGGTCTTAAGCCTGGTGGTCTCGTCAGATACCCCTCCTGTTTGGTTCTTTCCCTCTCACTGTCCTACTGATAGGAGAGTGTTAGGAACCTGTTTGGTAAGTGGGGAAACTTGCCGAAGGTCATAGACCCTGGGGGAGCCAGGGCAAGAAGCCAAGACTCTCACGGACTACTACTAAGCTTTTTCCAAAGGATATAATAGCCTTTCTAATAGGAAAATCAATGTTTTTAATTATAAAGCCACTTTTACAAAATCTTAGGAAAACTACTTCCTCAGACCTGTGATCTAGGGAGAAAAATGTGACAATTTCCCCCTTACTAATCACGGAGGTCCCTGATAGGCGGCGGAGTTGTAACTTGAAGACGTCACAGCAGGTGGAAAGGCAGAGCTGTGAATTCTACCCTAATTTCCAGAATCCCCAGCGACAGAGTCCAACCCCAGGCAGCAGGCGTCATGTACTCCAGGGACTTTTAATGTGTGCAGTTGTTGAGCAAGAATACCTTGAACTTCCAAATGATGTGCTGGCATGCTGGTAGGAATTCCTTTGTAGGTTGTGTTCTAAGTTGGAAGTGAGTCCTCCAAATAAAAATTTAAATGCCTCTCTTGGTCATCACAGCATTTAGCAGAACGTGCAGCTGTCAAGAAGAACCAGATGCTTAGGTTGACAAAACAAATAATGGTAGCATCATATTATTATTTCATTAAATCAGAAGGCCAGCATTTTGATAGGACATATCAGAGGGAAACAAGGAGTATGCATTGAACCACTGCGTTTCTTAAAAGTGTAAGAATTCAGTAATTAGGATCCTGAAGTAAGAAAAAATATTTTTTAAAAAAATAGATCATGTGGGCCAGGTGTAGTGGCTCATGCCTACAATCTCAGCATTTTGGGAGGCCAAGGCAGGAGGATCACTTCAGGCCAAGAGTTGGAGACCAGCCTGGGCAGGATAATGAGACCCGATCTCTACAAAAAAAAAAAATTTTAATAATTTTTAAAAATTAGCTAGGCTTGGTGGTGCTTACCTGTAGTCCTAGCTATTTGGGAGGCTGAAGTGGGAGGATCCGTTGAGTCCAGGAATTCAAAGCCACAGCAAGCTATGACTGAGCCACTGTACTCCAGCCTGGGCAACAGAGCAAAACCTTGACTCAGAAAACTTTAAAAAATAATAATAATAAAAGATAATTTAGAACACATACAAGAGGATTCCTAGGATCTGGAAGAGTAATTCAGTCTAGTCAAACTCTCTTCCTTTCTGTTCAATTTTATAAGCATTCTGACCAGGTCTTTAGTGATCAGGAAATAGACAACTGTTTAATGTAAGAGCATACACTTTGGATCCAGAAAGTCTTGGATTTGAACCTTTGCTCCACCTTGATTCCTTATTTTCTGTGGGTTTTTGGGCAAGTTACTTAACCTAGTTGGAGTGCCTCGGGCTTGGTTTTGGAGTCCAGAGTAGGTCTTTCTTTTCCAAGAATTGACAAGTGTTTACACTTGGTCAGAACTGGTATTCTTGTATCTTCAAGAGCAAGAGAAAGGTGAGTCTGGGTCTGGAGCCTCCTAAGAATTGTTCAGTGATAACATATGGACTCTCTTGGTAAGTCTTTGTAACTACAGAGAACTGGAGAGCTGCTTGGTTCCAACCAATCGTGAAGGCTGAAATGTTTTTTTAGATTCTGAATTCCTCTGGGGCTTGGAGGGAAGAAAGTAGTAGGTGGTTAGGTGGGGAACCAAAATGGAAGATCCCAATCACATGCCAAGACCAAAGTGTAAACAGGAGTGACTGTTAACTTGGGATTGGCAGGAAGAGATATATGTTTATGTGTTCTCTGCCTTCCCACATCCTGCTTCCTCCTAGACTCATTTGTGTGTGGTCCTGGTACCTCTGGGCCCATTTTGCAGTGACATTATAGTAACTAACATTATGTCAAGCAATCTAGGTTTCTTACATTCACTTATGCCTCCACAACTGTTGACTTTTTCCTTCTCATATATCAATTATTCTGCCCTTTCCTGTTTGTTTCTGTTTGTTTGTTTTTATCCCTCAGGTGCTCAGGAACAGCCCATGGAAGAATCATATGAAGAGGTGGTGACTGAGGTCGTAAGCAGGAGTGGACATGTTTGGATTTCCAACAGCTACCCTGCTGGACTGTCATGGAAGATATGCCCAGAATGTAGCGTTCTTCAGTGAGTGAGTCAGTTGATGTCTGGATGTGCTCAGCTCACAGATATTCAGTGTCCCTGTCCTCAGCACTGGTCAGCAGTCTGAGGAAGCAGAGGAGACCTTGCTTTGGTAGAGCTCGCTGTTCCTAGGGTTACAAGAAAAGCCTGTGAGCTGGAGTTAGAAGTAATAGTAGAAACAGAGCAAGAGAACCATCGTGATATAGAGGTAGCGTTGAAGTAGTCTCTGAGAATCAATGAGCAGCTTAAATCTCAGCATTGTCTCTGAATAAGGCAAGAGAACAAGGAGAAAATTACCCTGGGGTGACACCAAGAAAACTGTTAATGGTGATGAATGGACCCATATTTAAAGTGCACCAGGAGGCTCAGATGCAGGGCAGTATTAGGAAAAAATAAAGTCAATACCTGCATAGAGAATAACTTCCAAACCAAAATTGATTTCAGTTTTGCCATAGCTTAGTAGGCTGAAAATAGCAAGGATTTTAATGGGAAAAATTCCTTGGATCAGATTCTATAATTGCCATGGCTAGATCTGCAGTATCAGACAGGTTATTTAACTTCCTTAAGCTCCAGGTTCATCTGTAAAATGGGGCAGTAAGTTCTATCTTGTAGGGTTGCAGGGATTAGCAATGACAGATGTAAAGTACCCAGGATTGTGCCACATATTTTCTGAGGTCACGGTGCTTATTCCATTGTAAAAGCAGACTGGACAGAGGTGGATTTCTGAAGAAGCAAATGCAGCTTAAGTTTTAGGACCGCTTACTTGCATTGGTCTCTCCAAGACCCTGGACTTAATTTTATACATTTTCTTAAAAGGGTGCCTCTAAAATGGGGAAGTTTTAGGCCTTATACAGCCTGGATCCACACCTGTTTTAGAGTCAGACAAAAGTTGGGTATGGGGCTCTATGTGATTCTGTATAGTTTTCTAAATTTTCTGAGCCGGTTTTCTGACCTATAAAATAGAGAAAACCATGTTTGTCTTACAAGGTTATTTGTTGGCCTAAATTAAATTTAGAGGCAGTACAGTACTATGGAGAATGCCTATTTGAGTCAGCTCTAACTTACTTAGTTCTGTGACCTTTGACAGTCTCCCTTTGCTCCCATTATCTGTATCAATCTCATGGTATTGTTTTCAGGATTGTATTGTCTATGCACAGAATAAGGCCTGGCACATCATAAGCACTCAAAGAATTATGTTTCTTTTTCCCTATTCTAAATCAGCATATTGGTGCTTCTTACGTGACTTCCCTCTCATTTTATCAGATGTGATGACTGAAGCCCACCACAAGTATGACCACTCTGAGGCTACAGGATCCTCAAGCTGGGATATCCAAAATTCTTTCAGAAGAGAGAAGCTGGAACAAAAATCCCCAGATTCGAAGACCCTACAGGAAGATTCACCTGGAGTGAGACAAAGGGTCTATGAGTGCCAGGAGTGTGGAAAATCCTTCCGGCAAAAAGGTAGTCTAACGTTACATGAGAGAATCCACACTGGTCAAAAGCCTTTTGAGTGCACCCACTGTGGAAAAAGCTTCAGGGCCAAAGGCAATCTTGTTACACATCAGCGGATACACACGGGAGAGAAGCCTTATCAGTGCAAGGAGTGTGGGAAAAGCTTCAGTCAACGAGGTAGTCTCGCTGTCCACGAGAGACTCCACACTGGACAGAAACCCTACGAGTGTGCTATTTGTCAGAGAAGCTTCAGGAATCAGAGTAACCTTGCTGTTCACAGGAGAGTTCACAGTGGTGAGAAGCCCTATAGATGTGATCAGTGTGGAAAAGCCTTCAGTCAGAAAGGAAGCTTAATTGTTCACATCAGAGTCCACACGGGCCTGAAGCCCTATGCCTGTACCCAGTGCAGGAAGAGTTTCCACACTAGGGGGAATTGTATTCTGCATGGCAAAATCCACACAGGAGAGACACCCTATCTGTGTGGCCAGTGTGGAAAAAGCTTCACCCAGAGAGGGAGCCTGGCTGTGCACCAGCGAAGCTGCTCACAGAGGCTCACCCTTTGACCACTCTCTTGAACAGAAGTTCTCTTTACAAATTAAGAGTACAAAATTCTCTGAGATGAAGCAACCTATCCAGTTCTATGGAATGAATGGAGAATCTTTCAGAAAGACCATCATCGGGTAGGGCAAACTGACTTTTCTCCTTTCCCCTAAAAGAGTATGAGAAATAAATGTCTTCTTTATTATCATTATCATGTATGTTTTACAATTTCTGTCACTTTATTTTGACCTGATTTTTCAAGGTACCCCCATTAATCCGGTGCCACACTAGAGATTGCTCTGTGTATACACAATACAGATTTTAAATTTGTAGTTGACACCATCAGGCTTTTTTAAATGTAAAAAATCAGCCCCTCATCAATCGCAAGTTCTTTTTCTTCCCTACATATTCAAATTAATCTTGTTTTGCCTTCAAAACCACTGGGCAAAATCCATGGGGCAAATCTAGTTAACCTTTATAATCTTCTTGTTGAACATTTCATTACCTGGATGATACCCCTAATAACCTATTGTAACTAATCACTCATGTCTGTAGCAAAGGGCCTACCCTTTTGTTACAAAAGAAAATTTCTTTCCAAGCCTGCAGAGCTTTAGTTTGTGCATTTAGACATACTTCAGTCCTCCACTCCTAACTAGGATAGAGATAATTCACCTATAACCAAAGAGCAAACAACTACTGTCTGTGCAATTTTTTAAAATCTTTAACCCATTTCTCCCCATCTATTAAAGGGACTCCTACATTCTCAGAGACCTTCACTCCCTCTTTGGTAACAGTAGTAATATCTTAGGATTGGGTTATCTAGAAAGGATGTAAGTGTTCTTATTACTGAACCCAGACTTGTAGTTTGTGGTCAATAATGAACTTCCACTTTGCAACAATACTATCCTCTTCCTCCTGCACACACACAAAGAAATTTGGAATTCTAACCCATCCTTTTTTCTGACCTCCAGGGGATGAGATTTGAAGAAGGCTGCAGAAGAAAAATTGGTTCTGAGGGGAAATTTTCATTTCCATTTTTTAAAATCTTAGCCATCTCTATAATTTTTCATGCTGAGCATTTATGTAAGTGAAATAAATGATGGATGATAGAGATTTTGGTTTTCTTGGTAAGACACCATTCCATACTTTCTAGTGGATCCTATAAACCAGTGGTCCCCAAGCTTTTTGGTACCAGGGACCAGTTTCATAAAAGACAATTTTCCTACAGATGGAGGGGGAAGGTGGGATGGTTTTGGGATGATCCAAGCACATTACATTTATTGTGCACTTTATTATTATTACATTATAGTATATAATGAAACAATTATAAGGTACTCACCATAAGGTAGAATCAGTGGGAGTCCTGAGCTTGTTTTCCTGCTACTAGACAGTCCCATCTGGGGGTGATGGGAGACAGCGACAGATCATAAGGCATTAGATTCTCATAAGGAGTGCACAACCTAGAATCCCTTGCATGCACAGTTCACAATGGGGTTCACACTTCTATGAGAATCTAATGCTGCCACTGTCTGACAGGAGGCAGAGCTCAGGTGGTAATGTGAGTGGTGGGCAGTGACTGTAAATACAGATGAAACTTCACTTGCTCTCCCACCACTCACCTCCTGCTGTGTGCCCCAGTTCGTAACAGGCCACAGACTGGTACTGATCCATGGCCCCAGGGTTGGGAACTCCCTGCTATAAATTATTGCCTCCTTAATCCCAAAAAGCTTGTAATAGTAAATCCTTACCATGTGGAGAGGTAAATTTCAAAGGTCTTTGAGCATTGAAATAATTTAGAAACACTGGATTTTAATATGAAAGTATTATTCCAAAGATACCATGATAACATTTGAAGATATATACAAGAATGTTCATATCATCTTCATTTATAAAAGCTACACACTAGAAATAAATGTCCAACAATGGGTGAGGGATAAACTGTAGTATATGCATACAGTGAAATACAACTCAGCAATAAAAAAGAACATACAAGTGATACATCAATATGGATGAATCTGAAAGTTTTATGTTGAGTTAAAGAAGTCAAATACACAAATAGTATAATTCCACTTACGTGCCTCACAGAACAGGAAAAACTATGTGTGAGGATTGACCTGAAAGGCACACAAGGGAAGTTTACAGAGTGAAAATGTTCTCTACCTGACATCAGGCAGTAGATGCACGGGTCTAAACAATTACCAAAATTCATTGAACTCAATGCTTAAGATCTGTGCATTTTATTATATGTAAGATATACTTCAGTAACCATGAAGCAGTATATTGCCTACAAGCTCTTTGACACTCATCCCATGAAGATATGTAGGCTATGTCACCACCGCTTGAATCTGGACAGCCTTGTGACTGCTTCAAACAATAGAACACAACAGAAGTGATACTACACCAAGTATAGTTCTGAAAAGCCCTTAAAAGGTATGAAAAATTTCTGCCTGGTTCTCTTGAGAGACTTACTCTCAGGTGAAATCAGCCACCATGTAAAAAGTCCAGTTATCCTGAAATCACTATAATGGACAAGCTGCATATAAATGCTCCAGCCAACAGTTTCAGCTGAGCTCCCAACAGCCTGCCAGCCATGTGTGAGGGTCATTGTAGGTTTCTGGCCCAGTAGAATGCAGCCCCAGCTGACATCTGGCCAAAACTGCATGAAAGACTTCAAAGTGAGACTGCCTCACCTAATTCCTGACAAACAAAATCATGAGAAAAATGAAACATTATGGTTGGATACCACTAAATTTTCAGGTAATTTGTTATGCAGCAATAACAGAATAACTTAAGTGCTTTTTAAGGATAAGCCACTGTAAAATTTATATATAGGAAAAATCGGAGGCTAGGAGTGGTGGCTCATGCCTGCAATCCCAGCACTTTGGGAGGCCAAGGTAGGCGGATCACCTGACATTGGGAGTTCAAGACCAGCCTGACCAACATGGAGAAACCCTGTCTCTATTAAAAATACAAAATTAGCTGGGCATGGTGACGCATGCCTGTAATCCCAGCTACTTGGGAGGCTGAGGCAGGAGAGTCAACTCGAACCCGGGAGGCAGAGGTTGCAGTGAGCTGAGATTGTGCCACTGCACTCCAGCCTGGGCAACAAGAACAAAAACTCTGTCTCAAAAAAAAAAAAAAAAGAAAAATCTGGGGAAGCAACTTGATATTACCTCACTGGCTAAATCAAAACAGGAAATTATGATTTATGATTCACCAGAAAGCTTAAGGTTTAAAATAAACATTCTCTTTGACAAAATAAGAGGCATGGTATAGATAGTTAACTGATATCTAATCCAAGTTATAAAATGAAGAAGTAGATGCTGGACTCCAGCAGTACTGCATTATAAGAAATGTAAAAATATATGCCTATATGTATACTTATACTTTCAGAATCTCAAAAATATGTATGTGTATATATAGATAAATATAAAGAAAGAGCTATATAGATACATAAAATCTTAAAAGCATAGTTCTGCAAAAAGGAATGAGTAAATAATAAAGAGTAAAGAGGTCAGAAAATATATCATTGGCCACTGGTGATCAACTAAACCTTTAGCCCCTCTCCCCTCCCTGTGGTAGGGGGGTGCTGAAAGTTCCAGTCCCCTAATCCTGCTTTGGTCTTTATGGTGACCAGCCCCATCCTGAAGCTACCTTAGGACCCCTGGCCATAGTCATCTTATTAGCATAAAAAACGCACTCTTATCACTCACGAGATTCCAAGAGAGAAGCTGTTATGTCAGGAAATGGAGATAAAAACCAAATATATGGGCCAGGGTGCGGTGGCTTATGTCTATAATCCCAGCACTTTGGGAGGCTGCTGTGGGCGGATCACTTGAGTTCAGGAGTTCGAGGCCAGCCTAGCCAACATGGTGAAATTCCATCTCTACTAAAAATACAAAAATTAGAAGTGCTGGCGGACGCCTGTAATCCCAGCTACTTGGGACTCTGAGACAGGAGAACCACTTGAATCCGGGAGACGGAGACTGCAGTGAGCCAAGATTGTGCCACTGTACTCCAGCCTAGGTGACAGAGTGAGACTCTGTCTCAAAAAGAATAAATACATAAAAATAAAATTAAAATATACATATATAATGTGATATCATAAGCCCCAAATACATAAAGCAAAAATTGAGAGAACAAAGGAAATATAGACACCACCAAAATCCCATAGTTAGAGATGTTGACAGCCTTCTCTCAATAGCTGGTAAAGTTAGGGGGGAAAACAACAGTAAGGATATGGAAGTTTTGAATAGCACTATCAACCAACTTGATGCCATTGGTATTCGTGGGTACTACACGCATCAAAAGCAGCATACACATTCCTCTGAAGTGCACATGAAACCTTCACCACAATAGACCATATGCTGGGCCATAAGTCTCAATAAATTTAAAACACTTGAATTATACAGAGTATATTCTTTGGCCACTACGTCGTTAAATTAGTAATCAATAATAATAAAATATCTAGAAAATCCCCACAATTGTTTGGAAATTAAACTGTACACTTCTAAATCACTTATAGTTCAAAGAATAAATCACAAAGAAAATTGAGGAAAATATTTTGAACTGAATGATAATATGTGTCAAAATATGAGGGCTGCAGTTAAAGCAGCTCTTTAGGGGAATTGTGTAGCTTTAAAATGCCTGGATTCGAAAAGAAAAAAACATAAAATCACTGATCTGTTACCTACTTGAGAAGCTAGAAAAAGAGTTAATCAAAACCAAAGAAAGAAGATATTGTTCATAATAGAGTAGATCAATGAAACTGAATATCAGCAAAGCAGAAGTAAGCTCTTTGAAAGGGTTAATAAAACTGATAAACTCATAGCAAGGCTAATCAAAAAAAAAAAAAAAAAGAAACACAAACTACAAATATCAGGAATAAAAGAAAGGACATCACAACAAATTACAAAGATATTAAAGGAAAAATTAAAGCATACTATGAACAGTGTTATGTCGAAAAGTTCAACAACAAAAATGAAGTGTACAAAGTGTTTAAAAGACACAACTTGCCAAAATGACAGAAGAAGAAACAGAAAATCAACTGGGTGCAGTGGCTCACCTGTAATCCTAGCACTTTGAGAGACCAAGACAGGAAGATTTCTTGAATTTCTTGATGCCAGGCATTTGAAATCACCCTGGGCAACATAGTGAGACCCTGTCTCCACCAAAACAAAAAAAAAAGAAAAGAAATAGAAAATCCAAGTATCCCTATATCTAATAAAGAAATTCAAATATCTTCACACAAAGAAAACTCCAGGCCAAAATCGCTTTACTGATAAAACATAAAACATAAAAAAGTATTCCTACACATTTTTTCAGAAAATAAAAGAGAATATGCCCTAAGTCATTGTATAAAATCAGTATTACTTTGACCCTAGAACCAAAGATGTCATAAGAAAAGAAAATTATACATCAGCATCCCTCATGAACATAGACACAAAAATACTTAATATTTTAGCAAATCTAATCAAACAATATATAAAATACATAATACATCCTGATAAAGTGTAGTTTGTAAAATTAATGTGC
Source organism: Macaca fascicularis (assembly GCF_037993035.2). Lineage (NCBI taxonomy): Eukaryota > Metazoa > Chordata > Mammalia > Primates > Cercopithecidae > Macaca > Macaca fascicularis. The sequence goes on along the minus strand of NC_088383.1, from coordinate 52,923,168 downwards.
CTTGCAAGTCTAAAATTTTTCCCCATCACAGCACCATATTATACGTCCAAGTAAAGACCCAAATCTGTTTCATCTACCTAGAATTTCGATAATTAAGAAAATATATATATGTAGGGGTGTGTGTGTGTGTGTTTGTGTCTGTACAACTGATTTTCATTATTCATAGATTCTATACTTACAAATATACCTACTTGCTAAGTTTTATTTGTAACCCCCAAATCAATACTCACTGTGCTTTTGTGGTCAGTCACTCACAGACATGCAGAGGACAGTGAGAAATTTGAGTCATGCAACATGCACATTCCCAGCTAAAGTCAAACAATTATTGTCTTCTTGTTTCCTTTCTTATATTATAAACAAGTGGCCTTTTCACAATATATTGAGTGCTACGTTTTTCATAGGTTTGTGCTTTTTGTTGATGATTTTTCTGTTTAAAATGACTTCAAATTTAGTGCTGAAGTGCTCTCTGTTTTTCCTAAGCTGTGAGGTGCCTTGTGGAGGGAGAAAACATATGTGTTACATAAGCTTTGTTCAGGGATGAGTTATACTCCTCTTGGCAATGAGTTTAAAGTAAATGAATCAACAATATATATTAAATTAGGTTTCTTTAAACAGAAACATACATAAAACAAGGTTATATTTTGATCAGCTTATTAAAATGTTGTGACTAGAAGCTTGTAGGAACCTAACCCTGTATTTCTCCTAGGAACAATGGTTCCATATTTGCTAATCAATATTCACAGAGACTTTACAGAACATAACTACTGTGAATAATGAGAATCAACTATATATGTGTATATAATACATACATCTGTATATATATTATATAGGTATATATAATACATATATCTATATAAATGTGCATATATTTGTATAATATGTATAACACATAAAATATATTTAAAACAAATCATTAAATATCAAAATGTTAAGTTAAAATTTTAGGCTAAAGTTCCTAGTGTATGGGTACATTAAGACTGAATAAACATATTCCACTGAAGTGCAGAATTTTGCTCTGTTAAAATGAGAATCTAGCTTCCCACTGACTTTCATTGTAAAATATCAATGTGTCTGTAAGGTGGGACTGACTCCATACAATAAAAATCATACACCAGAAAACCAGAAATATTTGACATTAGTATGTAGAAAAATGATTTTTAAATGACAGCTAACATTTTTGAAATGCTTAGGCTTTGCTAGATGCTGAGCTAAGCTTTATATCCTTGGCTCTCACAGCAAACTTGAATAAGTGCTAACTATAATTCAGAAAACTAAAGTCTAGAGGGGTTAAAAAAAACTTATACAAGGTCATGCAGGTGGTGAATAAAAAAGAATCAAATGGAAATTTTAGAACTGGAAAATAAATGTAAAAATCACTAGATGGCTCAATAGCAGCATGAATATGGTGGAGCAAGGAATCAATACATTTGAAAATAGAATAATAGAAATTACCCAATCTGAATGACAGAGAGAAAATAGACTAAAAAGAAATTAACAGATTATCAGGGACCTGGGAAACAATAACAAAAGAGATAACATTGGTGTCACTGCTGTTTTAGAAGAGAAAAGAAAGTAAGGCCGAGAATTTACTTGAAAAAAATAATGGCTGAAAATTACCCAAATTTGGTGAAAGCCACAAACTTTCAGATTCAAGAAGCAGAGCAAACATGATAAACACAAAGAAACACACAGCAAGACACATCATAATTAAACCTCGTTAAATCAAACATGATGAAAAAATCTTGAAAGCAGCTAGAGAGAAACAAAACATAATCTATAGTGAATGAATGATTTGAGTAACAATGGACATGTCACTAGAAATTATGGAGGCCAGAAGGAATTCACACACATTTTTCAGAGAAAAGAACTCTCAACCCAAAATTTTATATCAGTGAAAACATAATCATTCAAGAACGAAGGGGAAGGAGGAACTCCTCCCTAACTCATTCTATGAGGCCAGCATCATCTTGATACCAAAACCTGGCAGAGACACAACAAAAAAAGAAAACATCAAGCCAACATCCTTGATGAACATCAATGCAAAAATACTCAACAAAATAGGCTTTATCTCTGGGATGCAAGCTTGGTTGGTCCAATATATGCAAATCAATAAATGTGATTCATCACATCAACAGAACTAAAGACAAAAACCACATGATCATCTCAATAGATGCAGACAAGGCTTTTGATAAAATTCAACATCCCTTCATGTTAAAAATTCTCAATAACCTAGGTATGGAAGGAACATACCTCAAAATAATAAGAGCCATCTATGACAAGCCCACAGCCTGAATGGGGAAAAGCTGGAAGCATTCCCCTTGAAAACTGGCACAAGACAAGGATGCCGTCTCTCACCACTTCTATTCAACGTAATATTGAAAGTCCTGGCCAGAGCAATCAGGCAAGAGAAAGAAATAAAAGACATCCAAATAGGAAGAGAGGAAGTCAAGCTCTCCCTGTTTGCTGATGATATGAACCTATATCTAGAAAACTCCATAGTCTCAGCCTAAAAGCTCCTTAAGCTGATAAACAACTTCAGCAAAGTCTCAGGATACAATATGCAAAAATCGCAAACATTCCTTTACACCAACAACAGTCAAGCTGAGGGCCAAATCAGGAATGCAGTCCCATTCACAACTGCCAAAAAATAAAATAAAATACCTAGGAATACAGCTAACCAGGGAGGTAAAAGATTTTTCTCTACAAGAAGAGCTATAAAACACTGTTCAAAGAAATCAGAGATGACACAAACAAATGGAAAAATACTCCATGCTCATGAGTAGGAAGACTCAACATCGTTAAAATGGCCATATTGCCCAAAGCAATTTACAGATTCAATGCTATTCCTATTAAACTACGATTGACATTCTTCACAGAACTAGAAAAAACCATTTTAAAATTCATATGGAACCAAAAAAGAGCCTGAATAGCCAAGGCAATCCTAAGCAAAAATAACAAAGCTGGAGGCATCACGCTACCTAACTTCAAACTGTACTACAGGGCTACAGTAACCAAAACAGCATGGTACTGGTACAAAAACAGACAGACCAATAGAACAGAATAAAGAAGCCAGAAATAAGGCCACCCACCTACAACTATCTAATCTCCAACAACCCTGATGAAAACAAGCAATGAGGAAAGAATTCTCTATCCAATAAATGGTGCTGGGATAACTGGCTAGCCATATGCAGAAGATTGAATCTGAACCCCTTCCTTACACTATATACAAAAATTAATTCAAGATGGATTAAAGACTTAAATATAAAACCCAAAACTATAATAACCCTGGAAGACAACCTAGGCAATACCATTCTGGACATAGAAATGAGCAAAGATTTCATGATAAAGACACCAAAAGCAATTGCAGAAAAAGCAAAAATTGGCAATTGGCATCTAATTAAACTACAGAGCTCCTGTACAGCAAAGGAAACTATCAATAGAATGAATAGACAGCCTACAGAATGGGAGAAAATTTTTGTAAACTATGCATCTGACAAAAGTCTAATATCCAGCATCTATAAGGAACTTAAACAAATTTACAAGAGAAAAACAAACAACCCATTAAAAAGTGGGCAAACAGATGGGCACAGTGGCTCACATCTGTAATCCCAGCATTTTGGGAGGCTGAGGCAGACAGATCACTTGAGGTCAGGAGTTCAAGACTAGCCTGGCGGTCTCTCCTAAAAATACAAAAATTAGCTGGGCATGGTGGCATGCACCTGTAATCCCAGCTACTCAGGAGGCTGAGGCAGAAGAATTACTTGAACCTGGGAAGCAGAGGTTGTGGTGAGCCAACTTCATGCCACTGCACTGCTGGGGCAATAGAGCGAGGCTCTGTCTCAAAAAAAAAAAGAAAAAGAAAAAGTGGACAATGGACATGAACAGACACTTTTAAAAAGATGACATACATGGGGCCAACAATCACACTTTTAAAAAACTCAACATCACTGATTAGAGAAATGCAAATCAAAACCACAATGAGATACCATCTCACGCCATTCAGAATGCTATTACTAAAAGCTATTAAAAAGTCAGAAAGTAACAGATGCTGGTGAAGGTGCAGAGAGAAAAAAGGAATGCTTTTACGCTGTTCTTGGGAGTGTAAATTATTTCAACCATTATGGAAGACAGTATGGTGATTCCTCAAAGACCCATAAACAGAAATACCACTTAACCCAGCAATCCCATTACTAGGTATACATCCAAAGGAATATAAGTCATTCCATTATAAAGACACATGCACACATATGTTCACTGCAGCACTACTCACAATAGTAAAGACATAGACTCAACCTAAATGTTCATCAGTGATAGACTGGATAAAGAAAATGTGGTATATATACACCATGGAATACTATGCAGCCATAAAAAAGAATGAGATCATGTCTTTTGCAGGAACATGGATGGAGCTTGAGGCCATTATCCTTAGCAAACTAATGCAGGAACAGAAAACCAAATGCTGCATGTTCTCACTTATAAGTGGGAGCTAAATGATGAGAACACATGGACACATAGAGGGGAACAATGCACACTGGGGCCTACTGGAGACTGGGAAGAGGGAGAGGATGAGGAAAAATAGCTAATGGGTACTAGGCTTAATATTCGAGTGACGAAATAATCTGTACAACAAACCCCCATCACACTAGTTTACCTTTATAACAAACCTGCACATGTACCCCTGAACTTAAAAGTTAATTTAAGTATGAAAAGGAACGTGAAGGGGAAATCAATCATTTCTTTCAGATGAAAGAAAACCAAGAGAATTTTTCAACAGCAGACCTTCCCTAAAATAATGGCTAAAAAAGTTATTCAAGCAGAAAAAAATAATAAAACAAGGAAACTTGAAGCATGAGAAAGGAAAAAATAAAAACAGAAAGAGGCCAGGTCCTGTGGCTCATACCTATAATCCCACCACTTTGGGAGGCCAAGCTGGGTGGATCACCTGAGGTCAGGAGTTCGAGACCAGCCTGGCCAACATGGTGAAACCCCATCTCTACTAAAAATACAAAAATTAGCCAGGTGTGATGGTGCATGCCTGTAATCCCAGCTACTCCGGAGGCTGAGGTAGGAGAATCACTTGAACCCAGGAGGCAGAGGCTGTAGTGAGCTGAGATCACGCCACTGTACTCCAGCTTGAGCAACAGAGCAAGACTCTATCTCAAAAAAAAAAAAAAAAAAAAAATCAGCCTGGCATGGTGGCGGATGCCTGTAATCCCAGCTACTCAGGAGGCTGAGGCAGGAGAACCACTTGAACTTGGAAGGCAGATGTTGCAGTGAGCCAAGATCACGCCACTGTACTCCAGCCTGGGCAACAGAGTGAGACTGACTCAAAAAAAACAAACAAACAAACAAAAAAAAAAAAAAAAAAAACAGAAAGAGTAGAAATATGGGTAGATATAATAGATTATCCTTCTCTTAAGTTTTCTAAACTATGTTAGGCTTCTGAAGCAATAACTACAACACTGATGTGGTTCTCAATGTGTGCAGAGGAAACACTCAGAGCAATTTCACTATAAAAAGAGTGAGGAAGGGAGCTTGGAGGTACACATATGGTTTATTTCCTTAACAGGATCAAACCACACATAATGATCTACATCAAGCGGGTCTAGTCTTTTGGCTTCCCTGGGCCACATTGGAAGAGGTATTGTCTTGGGCCACACATAAAATACACTAACATTAACAACGGTTAAACAGCTTTAAAAAAAATCGCCCAAAAAAAATCTCATAATGTTTTAAGAAAGTTTACGAATTTGTGTTGGGCCACATTCAAAGCTGTCTGGGCCGTATGCGGTCGTGGGCCATGGGTTGGACAAGCTTGATCTACACGTTTACTTTTTTCCCTTAAAATATTCTGAGTTTCTACATTACTTCGTCTAGATCTGCCTAGATTGTTAATAGACAATTATGAGCTGTATGTCAGGAAATGAGGACAAAGACTAAATAAATATATATATTTAACAGTATCACGGGTTATAATTCATTTACAAGTTTCTCTGCTGATTTATTGGCTTATAAGTGTTTACTATCACAAACGATACCGCAGGGAACATCTTTATGCATATCTTTTCATGTAACTGTGAACAGTTAAACATAAAATACATTCCCAGAAGTAGAATTGCTAGATTAAGTTATATACACTTTAATGGTGGTTGTTGTTTTGAGACAGGGTCTTACTCTGTCGCCCAGGATGGAGTGCAGTGATGCGATCACAGCTCACTGCAGCCTCAACCTACCAGGCTCAAGCGATCCTCTCACCTCAGCCCTCCAAATAGCTGGGACCCCAGGCATGCACCACCGCACCCAGCTATTTTTGTATTTTTTGTAGAGACAGGGTCTCACTATGCTGCCCAAGCTGTTCTCAAACTCCTGGACTTAAGCCATCCTCCCACCTCGACCTCCCAAAGTGCTGGGATTACAGGTGTGTGCCACTGTGCCTGGCCCTTTAATTGTTTTATATTAAAATTTTTTCTATTTAAAAAATTATTTCCAGAGCTCCTTAGGCTTGAAAGTGTGGATTAAACATTAGCAGACATTTTTTAAACAAACTATCCAACCTCATAATCAAATTTTCCCAGGAAATAAAAAGTGGTGACAAGTAAAATCCAGAAGAGAACCACTGGATCTGCTCTACCATGGGGGTGGAAATTTTAGCTTAAACCAGTCAGGGAGCACTGTTCCTGAGAGTTCTTAGGGGTTAGGGTAGCGAATAGAAGCAGAAAATTCAGAAAGGTAGAGAAATAAACACAAGGTGGGACAAAATTCAGAAGCAGCGGCAGCGACTGTTCAGCACTGTGAATATGACTTCCATCAACCCCAAAGAGGCTCTGAGACCAAATACAAACTGGTCCGATGCTTTTGCTAAAGTCCATAAACATCAACACGCAGCTTACTCCACTATTCCGTAATTTACGTATTGTGTTATGTTTGTGTATATAAAAATTAAATATATCATTAAATATAATGTTTAAAAGGTGACCTGTTAAAAGCAAGGATTATATAGTGTTTATCTTCGGGAGGGGTGCTCATAATTTTCTTTTTTTTTTTTTTTTTAGTCCAGAGGTCTTTTTTTTTTTTTTTTTTTTAACACTGATTATGCCATGAATCAATCCACAGGGAAGAGGTTCCAGCAGCTCAAGCTCCTTCCCATTTGTTCTCACACAGTGTGCTTCTCTGAGCAGAGCAGACTGGCGCTTCCGTTGAACCCAGGTACCTTTCTCTTTGGCTTCCTTCTTTTTCTGATCATTTTCCTTCACAAGTTTCAGGAAGCTAGCTCGGCTCTCAGAGTACTTAATGTGCTCAGTACCCACATGAATACTCTTGGCAAGAATCTTGCCCTTAACTTGTGTGTTTACAACAATGCCGACGGCCTACTGGGTAACACTGTAGACTCTTCCAGTTCTGCCATGATAACACTTGTGGGGCATTCCTTTTGAAAAGTGCCCATTCCTTTAATGTCTACAATATCATCTTTCTTATAGATTCACATATACGTGACCAAAGGAACAACTCCATGCTTCCTAAAAGGCCTAGAGGACATCTCCCAGGAGCCTCTCCTCTTTCCCTTTGTGTTTGTCATTTTGTCGAATTACTGGAAGACGGTGGTTCTGATCAAAAGGGCCATAATAAATTTTTATTTTCTTGTTTCTGTGTTTTTCTACAATAAACATACATTATTTTTATAACCAAAAATGATCAACGTACGTAATTTTCTCTTTAATATACGTTATCTGATTTTCCCATTAAAGCTAAATATGCTCCTTATCACTTCCAAATAAAAAGTTATAAAAAAAGCCAATAATCTCCCTACTCCAAAAACCCAAGTGTTACATCACTCCAAATAACATCACTCCAAAGTTACACACACACACACACACACACACAGAGTATATGGTTGTGTGTATTTCTATATACTATTTGATATATATACTTATGCAAACCATGGAATTTGAACATATTTTCTTATTTCATTCTTTTTAAACAAAAAAGGACCACTCTATACACATTGTTTGGCAGTTTAGTTTTTCTGTTTTCATTAATAAATGTATCTATCTTTACATTCTAGTAACATATTACTGCAAACTCAGCAGGTTGAACAACACAAATGTATTATCTCACAGTTTTGCGTAGTTCTGAAGTTCAGGAGGGACCAAGCTGGGAACTCTGCTCAGGGTCTCACCAGCCTGAAATCAGGGTGCCAGCCAAGCCATGTCCATCTAGTCTCAACTAGAGAAGATCCCTCCTTAGCCCATTCAGATGGGGGCGCGATGCATTTCCCGATGGCTGTAGTACTAAGGGTCCCAGTTTCTTACTATTAGCTGAAGTTTGCCCTGAGGTCCTTCAGGCCACTTAAACTTCTCTGCCACCACATGGCAGTTTGCCTCTTTAAGTCCAACAGAAGAGAATTTATCTTCTAAGTCTGCTAAGAGTCTGCTTATCTTCCAAGTCGGCTAAGTGTCTTCAGAGTCTCATATAACATAACAACCATAGGAGCGGTGTCCCATCACCTCTGCCATATTCCATCAGAGGCAAGTCTTGGGTTATTCTCACAAAGGGAGAGGTTATACAAGGGCGTGACTCACTGAGGGTAACCTTAGTGTGTTACTTTTCTAAGGATTCTATAATAAGGTACCGCAAACCAGGTGGCTTAAATAACATAAATTTATTATCTGGCAGTTCTGGAGGCTAGAAGTACAAAATCAAGGCTGTGCTCCCTCTGAAACTGTAGGGAGAGCCCCTCCTTGCCTGTCCCTAGCTCTGATGGTTTGCTGTCAGCCCTTGGTGCTTCTTGGCTTGCAGCTGCAGGACTTCACTTTCCACTTGTGCCGTCATATGGCCTTCTCCCATGTGTCTGTGTTTCTGCATTTCTCCACCTCTTATATGGACACCAGTCACATTGGATTAAAGGCCCACCCTATGCCACTATGATGTCATCCTAACTAATTACATCTGCAAAGACCCTATGTCCAAACAGGACATGGTATGAGGTACTGGCAGTCAGGACTTCAGCATATCTTTTTGGAGGACAGAATTGAACCCATAACACTTGGCGAGTATCCTCCACGGTATCAAAAACATTCTTCTGCAGCAATACATACAAATCCAACCAAGTGGTTCCGAAGGACATCAGCATCACCTGGGAACTTATAGGAAATGCAAATCCTCAGGCCCTGTCCCAGACCTACTGACCCAGAAACTGCAGAGATTGGGGAGAAGGGAGGGACAGCACAATGTGTTTTAACGAGCCTACAGCTCATTCTTCTTACCAGCTTCACAGTTTGACTCTCAACCCTACCAGACTCTCTAAGCAGACCCAAAACTCCCTTCAAGGCAATAAAAAGAGCAGGAAGAAAATTCCAAGCAGCAGTTGGCCTGGATTATCCTACTCCTTAAACAGGGCGTTGAGACAGTACATGTCTGTCCTCCTTTTCCACGCCGAGTTCCTTATTGCTAGGGCTTCCATTCAAAAATCAATGCCACAGAAGACTAGAAAAGTCAACGAAGATGATTAAATACATGATTTCTTACCTAATTTTGACATCAAGTCACAGGAAGGAGCACAGATGAGTCAACCGTGCCAAAAAGGCCCCACACATGCAAACTCAAATGAATACCTTCATCTTCCCTTTTATCCTGGGCACAAGTCTCTCCCAAAGTCCCTTCCACACCATCCACCAAGTCCAGTTCACCAGCTCACCTGTAGCCCTGCCCTGATTCTGTTTACTTCACTTGCATTTGGGGTCATTATGATGTCACTGCCATAGGGTCAGGCACTTAGTGACAATAGAATGTATAATCCAGCCATGACCAAGACTTGTGTTTCTGCAGTACTGAATCCCATCTTACTCTTAGACGGCCTCATTCCTTTGATAAAAGAATGCAAATCACTCCACAATTCTGCTTGCTTTCTAATTTCTATCTCTTCCCAGTAGTTCTGGCCAGCCTGCCTGGTTTTTCCTGATTTTACTGATTATACTCCTTTTATGTTTTCAGGCCACTAACCTCCCTAGCTTTGCCATAGTCCAAAATAGCGACTGTAATCAATACATCTCATTCAACACAAGCTACAGATGTACTGGAAAAACTTGTTTGACTATTGCCATAACCTTTCAGGAAGTTTCTTGGGGTTTTGCTTATACAAACATCTCATATAATCCTGACTATAGCCTGTTGTGACCCTGTCTCTGCTTGATTCAAGACAATACTCTCTCCCTTTCTCTTAACTCCAACGTTGAGTCTCTTGCCTTAAAGCTATTGTACACATTATTCCTCTTTGCAGCAGTTATCTATCACCTGGGTCGCTCCTTGAAGATTTTAGTTCCTGTATCACTATCACTCACTCCAGCTCTACTGTCATCCCACTTGGAGTGCTTATAAATGACTCATCACTTTTCCTCCTTACTTCCAATGAACTTCCTCTCTGTAAGACCAGAGCCACTCACCTCCATCCATGATCATATTCATAACATTTGCATTATCGATCCAACAATGGTCTCAACTTTAATCATCTCACTTTCTGATTATCAACTCCTGTCTTTGCATCTCACTTCCTCTCGTGAACTAAAGCCAATAAATTGTCAGCTGCATCAAATAATTCATGGATCCTGCTACTCTTTCATTACTGTGCATCCTTCCTTACCAGCTTTTATTATATGGTCCCTCTTTTAATCACCTACTTGCAAACACCCTCAACTCCCATACCTTGCTATCACTTTTAAAAACAGTTTTATCAAGGCATAATTCACACACAATAACACAATTCACATACAATAACACCCACTTATTTTAAGTGTACAATTCAATTATTTTTAGAAAATATGCACAGCTGAGTAACTAACATCTCAATCTAATGTTAGAACATTAGCAATACACCATCAACAAACTTCATTTCCATTTGGAAACATCCCTCACTGCTACCCTCTGCTCCACGGGACCATAAATCTAATATCTGTTTTTATAGACTTGCCTTTTCTGGACATTTCATATAAATGGAATTATAGAATATATGGCTTCTTTTATCTGGTAGAATGTTTTTGAGGTCCATCCATATAGTAACCCGTATCACTACTTTATTCCTTTTATTGTTAATATTCCATTGTATGAACATAGCAGATATTGTTTGTCCAATCATAAGTTGATGGGCATTTTGGTTGTTTCCAGTTTTTGGCTATTTCGAAAATTGACAGCCAGGTGCGGTGGGTCACACCTGTAATCCCAGCACTTTGGGACGCTGAGGTAGGTGGATCACCTGAGATCAGGAGTTTAAGACCAGTCTGGCCAACATGGTGATACCCTGTCTCAAAAAAAATACAAAAATTAGCCAGGCATGATAGTGCATGCCTGTAATCCCAGCTACTCAGGAGGCTGAGGCAGGAGAATTGCTTGAACCTGGGGGACAGAGGTTGCAGTGAGCCGAGATCGCACCATTGCACTCCAGCCTGAGTGACAGAGCTAGACTCCATCAGAAAAAAAAAAAAGAAGGAAGGAAGGAAGGAAGGAAGGAAGGAAGGAAGGAAGGAAGGAAGGAAGGAAGGAAGGAAGGAAGGAAGGAAAGAAAGAAAGGAAAGAAAGAAAGAAGGAAAGAAAGAAAGAAAAGAAAGACAGAAAAGATGCTATGAATATTTACATGTAAGTCTTTATGGGGATATATATTTTAATTTTCTTGGGTATATCTCAGAGTAGAATCACTGGGTCATATGGTAAAACTATGTTTAGCATTTTAAGGAACTGGAAAACTGTTGTCAAAATGGCATTTTTACAATTCCAACACCAATGTATGAGGACTCCAGTTTCTTCACATTCTCCCCTGCATTTGTCCATCTTGTGTTGCTATAAAGCAAGCTTGTCCAACCTGCAGCCCAACACAAATTCATAAACTTTCTTAAAACATTATAAGAATTTTGCAATTTTTTTTTTAGCTCATCAGCTATCATTAGTGTTAGTGAATTTTATATGGGGCCCAAGACAATTCTTCCAATATGGCCCAGGGAAGCCAAATGATTGGACACCCCTGCTAAAAAGGAATACCCAAGTCTGGGTAATCTACAAAGAACAGAAGTTTATTTGGCTCGTAACTCTGCAGGCTGTACAAGCATGCTGCCAGCGTCTGCTCAGCTTCTGGTGAGACCCTGAGAAGTTTACAATCATGGCAGAAGGCAAGGGGGAGCCAGCACATCACATGGTGAGAAAGAGAGTGGGGTGGCAGTGGGGGAGGTCCCAGACTCTTTTAAACAATTAGATCTCAAGGTAACTCATTACCATGGGGAGTGCAGCAAGCCATTCATAAGGGATCCACCCCCATGACCAAAATACCTCCCACCAGGCCCCACCTCCAACACTGGAGACCACATTTCAACATAATTGGAGGGGACAAATATCCAAATTATACCACCCCCCAACACTTGTTAGTGGCTTCTTATTACAGACAACATTCCCTGGGGCACAAAGTGTCGGTGGCATCTCATTGTGTTTTAATTTACATTTCTCTAATATCTAACGAGGTTTTCATGTGCTTATTGAGCTTTGTTTTGTTTTTGTTTTTGTTTTTGTTTTTTTTTGAGACAGAGTCTCACTCTGTTGCCAGGCTGGAGTGCAGTGGTACTATCTCGGCTCACTGCAACCTCCGCCTCATGGGTTCAAGCGATTCTCCTGCCTCAGCGTCCTGAGTAGCTGGGATTACAGGTGCATGCCACCATGCCCGGCTGATTTTTGTATTTTTAGTAGAGACAGGGTTTCACCATGTTGTCCAGGCTGGTCTCGAACTCCTGACTTTGTGATCCACCCGCCTCGGCCTCCCAAAGTGCTGGGGTTACAGGCGTGAGCCACCACGCCCGGCCCTTTTTCTTTTTTTTTTTTTTTTTTTTTTTTTTTGAGATGGAGTCTCACTCTGTCACCAAGGCTGGAGTACAATGGTGCGATCTCGGCTCACTGCAACCTCCGCCTCCTGGGTTCAAGCAATTCTCCTGCGTCAGCCTCCCAAGGAACTGGGATTACAGGCGCACACCTATTTCAAGTAAAACTATGATCAAAATAAATGTGCATGCCTTTTCTATTAATCTGCCTTTTGTCAGTGATTTTCAGCAAACTTTCAGAGGGCAATGGGGAAGTTTTCCCTTCGCCTCTACATCCCAAACCAAATTTATAGTTATACCTCTTATATTTAAGTCAATGATCTTTCTTGATTTTTATGTATGATGAGAAATGACTAAACTTATATTTTGTACATGAGCATATCCAATTATTCCAGCACCATATGTTGAAAAAACTATCCTTTCCCCACGCTGAATTGCCTTGGCACATCTGTCAAAAATCCATTGATAGTGGACTCAGGTGATCCTCCCGTCTCAGCCTCCCAAGTAGCTAGGACTACAGAGGTCACCTGCACCCATGCGGTGGCTCACACCTATAATCCCAGCACTTTGAGAGGTTGAGGCAGGAGGATTGCTTGAGCCCAGGAGTTCGAGACGATGCCCAACTAATTTGAACTTTCATATACAGTCATGCACCATGACATTTCAGTCAATGACAGACTGCATATACAACAATGGTCCCATAAGATTATAATACTGAAAGGCCGGTATGGTGGCTCATGCCCGTAATCCCAGCACTTTGGGAGGCTGAGGAGGGCAGATCATGAGGTCAGGAGTTCAAGACCAGCTTGGCCAACATAGTGAAACCCCATCTCTACTAAAAATAAAAATAAAAAAACTATTAGCTGGGAATGGTGGCAGGCACCTGTAGTCCCAACTACTTGGGAGGCTGAGGCAAGAGAATCGCTTGAACCTGGGAGACAGAGGTTGCAGTGAGCCGAGATCGCGCCACTGCACTCCAGCCTGGGTGACAGAGTGAGACTCTATCTCCAAAAAAAAAAAAAAAAAAAAAAAGATTACAGTTCTGTATCTTTACTATACTTTTTCTATGTTTAGATACACAAACACTTACCACTGTGTTACAATTGCCTGCAGTATTCACTATATTCACTATAATAGCATGCTGTACAGGTCTGTAGCCTAGGAGTAATAGGCAACACCATATAGCCTAGGTGTGTAGTAGGCTATACCATTTTGGTTTGTGTAAGTACACTCGATGTTCACACCATGCCTAATAATGCATTTCTCAGAACCTCTCCCCATCATTAAGGGACACATGACTGTATTTTCTTTGGTTAAATGTCAATGCATATATTTTTTAAACAAATTTATTGAGATATATTTCACGTACCATATGATTCACCCATTTCAAGTGTACAAGGCTTTTTGTATATTCAGAAATGTAAATCACCACACCACATCACTACTAAGTCAATTTTAAAACATTTCATCACCCAAAAAAGAAACCCAGTACCCATACCCACTACCAATTACTCCCCATCCCCCCATCCTCCATCCCCCAATTCTTGGCAACCACCAGTCTACCTGCTGTCTCTACATATTGACCTCTTGGGGGTATTTCATATAAATGCAGTCATACAATATGCGGTCTTTTGTGACTGTTTTCTTTCATTTAGCATGTTTTCAAGGTAAACACATGTTGTAGCATGTATAAGCATTTTACTTGGTTTTATTGCTGAACAGTATTCCATTGTATGGATGGACCACATTTTATTACTCCATTCACCAATTAGTGGACATTTGGATTGTTTTTACTTTGCAGCTATTAGAATAATGCTTCTATGAACATCTGTGTACAAGTTTGGGGCAGAGGAAGTTTTCATTTCTCTTTGATAGATACGTCGGAGTGGAACTTCTGAGTCATGTGGTAACTGTACGTTACACCTTTTTAAACTACCAGGCTGTTCTCCAAACTGGAAGGACCATTTTACATTCTCACTAAATGTATGAGAGCTCCAATTCCTGTACATCCTCACCGACACTTGTATGATCGGTTTTTATGGTTACAGCATCCTAGTAGGTGTGAAGTACATCTCATTGTGCTTTTGATTGGCATTTCCCTGATAGCCACTGATGCTGAGCATCTTGTCATGTGCTTATTAGCAATTTGCATATCTTCTTTGGAGAAATGCTTGTTCAGATCTTTGGCTCATTGTTATGGGCTGAATTCATATAACAAAGTCATAATATCCAATATCACAGAATGTGACTGTATTTGGAGACAGGATCTTCAAAGAGATGGTTAATTAAAATGAGGTCATTCAGGTGGGTCCTAATCCAATGACTGGTGTCCATAAAAGAAGAGGAGACGAGGACACAGACACGCTCAGAGGGAAGGCCATGTGAAGACACAGGGAGAAGATACTATCCACAAACCAAGGAGAGGAGCCTCAGGAGAAACCAACCCTGCCAACAGGTAGATCTCAGACTTGTACCTTCCAGAATTGTGAGAAAATACATTTTTGTTGTTTAAGCCAGTCTATGGCATGCTGTTACGGCAGCCCTAACCAACTAATAAAACTACTCTTAAAATGTCTTCGGGGTGGGCTGGGCGTGGTGGCTCACACTTGTAATCCCAGCACTTTGGGAGGCCGAGGCAGGTGGATCACAAGGTTACAAGACCAGCCTGGCCAAGATGGCAAAACCCCGTCTCTACTAAAAATACAAAAATTAGCTGGGCATGGTGGCAGGCGCCTGTAATCTCAACTACTCAGGAGGCCGAGGCCGAGAACTGCTTGAACCCGGGAGGCAGAGGTTGCAGTGAGTCAAGATCGTCTTTGGGGGGTTTTCATTATTATTTTAAGACAGGGTCTGGCTCTGTCACCCAGGCTGCAGTACAGTGGTGAGAACATGGCTCACTGAAGCCTTGACCTCCTGGGCTCAAGCAATCCTCTCACCTCACCTTTCTAAGTAGCTGGGACTAAAGTCCCTGCCACCACACCCCAAATCTAGCTAAATTTTTTTTTCTTTATTTCTACTTATTTTTGTACAGATGGCAGGGGGATGTCTCATTATGTTGCCTAGTCTGGTCTCAAACTCCTGGACTCAAGCCATCCTCCCATCTAAGCCTCTCAAAGTGCTGGGGTTACAGTCATCAGCCACCACTCCCAGCAAAATGTCTTTTTATTACCGAGTTGTAAGAGTTCTTTATATATTCAAGATACAAGTCCCTTATCAGATAAATGATTTGCAAATATTTGCTGCCATTCTATGGGCCATCTTTTCACTTCCTTGATCATGCAAATCTTTTAACTATTTTTAAACTGTCTAGTTTAATCATAATAACAATAATTGTGGCCGGGCACGGTGGCTCACACCTGTAATCCCAGCACTTTGGGACACTGAGGCAGGTGTATCACCTGAGGTCAGGAGTTCAAGACCAGCCTGGTCAATAAGGCGAAAACCCGTCTTTACTAAAAATACGAAAATTAGCCGGGCATGGTGGCACACACCTGTAATCTCAGCTACTCAGGAGCCTGAGCCAGGAGAATTGCTCGAACCTGGAAGGCAGAAGTTGCAGTGAGCTGAGATTGCGCCACTTCACTCCAGCCTGGGGGACACAGCAAGACTCTGTCTCAAAAAAATAATAATAGTAATAATTGTGTTGTTAGAGTTCTTTATGTATTGTTGGATACAATCCTATATTAAATATATGATTTGTAAATATTTTCTCCCAGTCTGTGACTTTCTAAATGATGTCTTTTGAAATGCAAGTGATTTTAATTTGAATAAACTCTAATTTATCAGTTTCTTTTTTTCTGTATCACTTTTACTTTTGATGTCATATCTAAGAATTGATTGTCTAGTAGGGTCGCAGAAAATGACACCCAAAACTGAAGGCCACAGAAGCAGCTCTGACTTTCTCTTAACCTTTCTGCCTCTGGTCCCTCATTCTCCCCATAGGCTAGCCATAGAAATTAGAATCCCTCTTCCCCCACAGGTCTAGAAACCAGAACCCCTTTTCTCCAAAGCCAGCAATAAAACCTAAAAATATATCCCTCACTTTCCCACACCTTTCTGTGTAAAAACAGGCCATAAAAAAGTTATCTGTCGGCCGGGCGCGGTGGCTCAAGCCTGTAATCCCAGCACTTTGGGAGGCCGAGACGGGCGGATCACGAGGTCAGGAGATCAAGACCATCCTGGCTAACACGGTGAAACCCTGTCTCTACTAAAAATACAAAAAACTAGCCGGGCGAGGTGGCGGCGCCTGTAGTCCCTGCTACTCGGGAGGCTGAGGCAGGAGAGTGGCATAAATCCGGGAGGCAGAGCTTGCAGTGAGCTGAGATCTGGCCACTGCACTCCAGCTCGGGTGACAGAGCCAGACTCCGTCTCAAAAAAAAAAAAAAAAAAAAAAGTTATCTGACCTACCTTATTTAACTGTATGTCCTAAGACCCCCATTCCAGAGAGGGTCCTGCCTCAGAGGCAGAAGGAAGGAACGCATGTTTAGAGAGGCCACGAACAATCCAGACAGACAGGCCCTGCTGGGTTTCCCCTTTCCCCACTCAGTCTGTCAGTATCGGATCACACCCTTCTCATCCCATCAGATTTCTACATGGCTGTACATATTCTGTTGAACCTGAGCAAAAAAATGGGCCCTATCCCCTGTATCTCTGAGTCTTCATTCTGAAGGCTCCTATTTCAAGTAAAACTACGATCAAATAAATGTGCATGCCTTTTCTGTTAATCTGCCTTTTGTCAGTGATGTTCAGCAAACTTTCAGAGGGCAATGGGGAAGTTTTCCCTTCACCTCTACATCCCAAACCAAATATATGTGTGTGTGTGTGTGTGTGTATATATATATATATATATATATATATAGTATAACTTACCTCTTCTATTTAGGTCAATGATCTTTCTTGATTTTTATGTATGATGAGAAATGACTAAACATATTTTTTTGAGGATAACACTTATCCTTATATATAGGATATATATAAACATATATAAGGATATATAAACATATATTATATATAGGATATTATATATAGGATATATATGTTTATATAGGATATACAAAGATATATCCTATATAAACTTATATATATCTTATATATAAGGATATATAAACATATATTTTATATATAGGATATATATGTTTATATATCCTTATATATATTAGGATATATATATATAAACTTATATATATATATCCTAAACTTATATATTTTTACATGAGGATATCCAATTATTCCAGCACCATTTGTGGAAAAAACTATCCTTTCCCCACACTGAATTTGCCTTGGCACATCTGTCAAAAATCCATTGCTAACGGGCTCAGGTGATCCTCCCATCTCAGCCTCCCAAGTAGCTGGCCCTACAGAGATCATTTGAGCCCATTAAAAAAAAAAAATCCACTGATGATGGGCACGGTGGCCCACACCTGTAATCCCAGCACTTTGGGAGGCTGAGGCAGGAGGATTGCTTGAGCCCAAGAGTTTGAGATTAGCCTGATCAACATAGGGAGACCCCATCTCTACAAAATATTTTAAAATTCGCCGGTGATGTGTCACACATCTGTAGTCCCACCTACTCAGGAGGCTGAGGTGGGAGGATCACTTGAGCCTGGGAGGTCGAGGCTGCAGTGAACCATGATCTTACCACTGCACTCCAGCCTGGGCAACAGAGTGAGAACCTGTCTGAAAAAAAAAAAAATCCACTGGCCAAAAACATAAGGGTTTATTTCTAGAATCTCTATTCTGTTTGATGGGTCTATATGTCTAATTTTATGCTATGACCACACTGTCTTGATTAATGTAGTAGCTGTGACATTGTGAAATATATAATTGGTCTTCAACCTCATTTCCTAACATACAACTCCCAAAACCCTTAGAAACACCAAAATGATGTCTTATTGTATGTTAATGCATTGACAGCCCCCCAGGTAGCTTCAGGATGGGGCTGTCACCATAAAGACCAAGGGAGGATTACAGGGTTGGGACTTTCAGGCCCACCTCCTCTGGAAAGGGTTGAGGGGCTAAAGGTTGATCACCAACCAATGGTTTAATCAATCATGCCTATGTAACGAAGCCTCCGTAATAACCTAAAGGACAGGGTTCAGAGAGTTTCCAGATAGCAAAACCTATGCAGGTTCTGGAGGGTGGCACGCTCCAGGAGGGCGTGAAACCTCCATACCTCTTCCCACATGCCTCACCCTAGGCACCTCCCCATCACTTTCCTTTGTAATATCCTTAAGAATAAACCAGTAAATGTAAGTAGGTATTGCTCCGAGTTCTGTGAGCTGCTCTAGCAAATTAATTGTGTGGTGACAGCAGTTATATAAATGGAACCCAAAGAGGTGATTGTGGGGGCCCAAACTTGAGAAGCTGGTGGGTCAGAAGTTCTGGAGACCAGGGCTTACGTCCAGAATGCCTCCAGATGCACCTAGCATCTGAGAGGGTGTAGGCAGTCTTACAGGGTTGAGCCCTCAACCTGTGGGATCTGACACTATCTGTCAGACAGGAAAAATCCCCACACATTTGGTCGCAGAAGTCTTCTGTGTTGTCGTCGTGGTGTGACAACAGATGGAAAAGTTTGTTTTTTCCCCTTAGCAGTTGTATAGTAAGCTCTGAAACTGGGATTAATTTCGTTCTTAGTTCTTTTTCAAGATTGTTTTGACCATTCTCAATTCTTCTTTTAGTATAAATTGCAGAATCAGTTTGTCAATTCTTCAGAACAATCCTGCTGCAAATGCGATAGGTGCTGCATTGAAACTACAGATCAATTTGAAGAGTTTTGCAATCTTAAAATATTGAGCTTCAACTTCATTAATGCAGAGTGTCCCTATATTTATTTAGATTTTTTAAAATTTCTTTCCGGAATGGTGGTTTTCAGTGTACAAGTCTCACATTTATTTCGTTAAATTTATCTCAAATATTTTATTGTTGCTATGGTTTGAATTTGTTCCCCCAAAATCATGTGTTGGAAACTTATTCCCAGTGCAAGTTTGGGGAGATGGGGCCTAATGAGACATGATAAGGCCATGTGGGTGCAGTGAATGGATTAATGCTGTTAGCATGGCAGTTTTATAGCATCCCTGCTATAAAAGGAGGGAATTCAACCCCCTTTACTTTCACTTTCCCTTTCTCTCTCTCTCACCCTCTCACCTTCCACCATGGATGAAATAGTGAGAAGTCCCTCACTAGATGCCAGAAACTTAATACTGGACTTCCTACCTTCCAGAAATGTGAGCTCCAGTTTATCAATTTTTTTCTGCATGGATTATGGTTTTTGTGTTATGTCTAAGAATTCTGTACCTAACCCAGATCATGAAGATTTTCTCCTGTTTGCTTCTAAAATTTTTACAGGTTTGTGCTCTACTTTGAGCTCTATAATCCCTTCTGAGTTAATCTGTGTGTAAAGTGTGAAGTATAGGTCAAAGATCATTTTTAACACGTGGCTAAATGCTCCAATACCATTTGTTGAAAATGGTATTGGATTTCTCTTTTTCTATTGAATTGTTTTTGCACCCACGTTTAAAATTTTTTAACTAGTCATATTTCTGTGGGTCCATTCTTGACTATTTTGATCCACTTATGTATATTTCTATATCTCCACCAATACCACAGTCTTAGAGTCTTAAATCTTTAGAGTCTTAAATTGTGTAAACTGAGTCAAAGTTTTTTCTAGTTTTGTGAAAACTTGTTTTAGCTATTCCAGTTCCTTTGCCTTGGATAACACTTTAGAATCCACTTGTCTACATCTACAAAACAATCCTTCCAGGATTTTGACTGATATTTTGTTAAATCTAAAGATCAATTTATGGAGAACTGACATCTTGACTATGGTGAATCTTCCCATCCATGAATATGACATGTCTCTCCATTTATTTAGGTCTTTTATTTCTTTCATCAGCATTTTATAGTTCTCAGTGTACAGGTCCTATGCATGTTTTGATTTATACCTAAGAATTTCATTATTTTATGAACTATTGCAAATGACACTGTTTTTAATCTCAGCTTTCAGTTGTACATTGCTAGTGTGTAGAAACATTTTTTGTGTGTGACCTTGGATCCTATAATCTTGCTAAACTCACTTATTAGTTCTTGGATTTTTTTTTCTTTTTCAAACAGTCTTGCTCTGTCACCCAAGCTAGAGTGCAGTGGCACAAATCTCAGCCCACTGCAACCTCCACCTTCTGGGTTCAAGCAATTCTCCTGCCTCAGCCTCCCGAGTAGCTGGGATTACAGGCATGCACTTTAATGCCTGGTTAATTTTTTGTAATTTTATCCAGATGGGGTTTCACCATGTTGCCCAGGCTGGTCTGAACTCCTGGCCTCACGTGATCCAGCTGCCTCGGTCTCCCAAAGTGCTGGGAGTACAGGCGTTGAGCCACCACGCCTGGCTGGTTTTTGCTTTTTATAGCTTCCTTTGTATGTTCTACATATTCAATCATGTCCTTTGTAAACAGAGACAGTTACACTCTTTCCTTTACAATCTGTATGCTTTTTATTTCCTTTTCTTGATTTATTGCACTGGCCAGGATTGCCAGTCCTATGTAAAACAAGAGTAGTGACAGCAGATATCCTAACCTTATTTTCATCTTATAGGGAAAATATTCAGTCTTTCACCATTAAGTATGAGGTTAACTATAGGTTTTTCATAGTTGGCCTTTATGGGGTTGAGGAACTTCCCTTCTACTAGCTTGCCGAGAACTTGTATCATGGATGGATGCTGTATGTTGTCAAATGCTTCTGCTGCATCAATTGGTACGATCAGGCAGTTTTTCCTCTTTGGTCTTTAATCTTCTTTAACGTAGATTACATTGATTGATTTCCAAACACTGAACCAGCCTTAACCTCATTTGATCATGATTCTATATTATTATTTCTATATATTGCTAGATTTTATTTGCTAATATTCTATTCAGGATTTTTGCTTCTATGCTGATAAGGAATATTGGTCAGCTTTCTTTTATTGTCCTGTCTTGTCCCATTTTTAATACCCTAGTGTTTTAAATGAAAACTTCTTAAATGAAATACGTTACCAAAAATGTCACAATTATCATTACCATTTTGAAATATTTTATTTGTTTTCATATGTTAAAGTAGGTTTCCTCAATAAGACAAGCCAGTACCCAAGCTTTGTTCATGGTGTCTGACAGCAGGTAAAACCACTGGCCCCTCTTGAGCCTTGTGCACAGGATATAGATCATGGTGGAGCACATTCTTTTGAGATCTTTAATCAATTTTGTAAGAGACCTCTCATATATATATGAGAGAAATTTTTTATTTTATATCTTTATGCAGAATTTTAACTTTATATTTTTTAAAATATAGGAGAAATATATGTATATACACCTGTACATATATATGTGTGCGTGTATATATGTATACATACTATACACTTTTTAAACAAACAGAAATGAATATAACTAACACAGCACCAGCTAACATTTACCTTGCACTTTGCATCTGGTATTCAGCTAAGCACTTTACAAATTTACCTCCTTTAAACAAAACTAGGTTTTTTTTATCTGTACATGGTAGATGATTCAATAGGCTATATAACTAGCCAGTGGTTTCACAAAATATATTAAGAGGTAAGCTGCATCTTGCACCCTGACTCCAAAGATTATACTTCTAAACTGCTGCCATAAGCTTTCAGATACTGTTCTGTAACCTATTTCTTCATCCAACATATCCACTTTATCCTTTTTAATGGTTGTATCATATGCCATGGCAGATCATATTTTCCAAAATTGTTGTAATAATGTACTCCATTGAATATACTTTTCTGGCAATGTGACTCTGATACTCCTCCGAAAAAGTATGGTCTATGTTCCCTCTCCTTTGAGTTTGGACAGGCTTGACTATGGAGAAAGAGACGCCAAATTTTTTGTTATTGTTGTTGTTTCTTTGTTTGAGACAAGGTCTCACTCCAGTTGCCCGGACTGGAGTGCAGTGGTGCAATCTTGGCTCACTGTAACCTCTGCCTCCCAGGCTCAAGCAATCCTCCCACCTCAGCCTCCCCACCACTACAGGCACTACATGTCCCAAAGGCACATGCCACAGACCTGGCTAATTTTTTTGTAGAGACTGGGTTTCACCAAGTTGCCCAGACTGGACTTGAACTCCTGGCCCCAAGCAATCCACCCACCTCAGCGTCCAAAGTGCTGGGATTACAGGCATGAGGCACCACACCCAGCCGAGATGCTGTTATTTCTGATGCTACATCACAACAGGCAATAACAGTTTCTCTGCCTGACTCTCCAGAACCCAGGCACCAAGCTGAGGAGGCCTATGCAGCCACATAAAAAGGTCACATGTAGGTGTTCACATGCAGCTGCCCTAGCTGAGGTCCCAGCCAACAGCATCAACCACCCAATTTGTGATGGAGCCTTCAGTTGTGTTGTCTGATAGAAACATGCGAACCATACATGTAGGCCGCATATGTAAATGGAAATTTTCTAGTAGTCACATTAAAATTCAATTTTAATACATTTAGTTTAACCTATCTAAAATACAGTCAATATAAAAAACATTAAAATAGTTTAGTTTCTTTTTTTATACAAAGTCTTCGAAATCTGATGCACATTTTATACTTACAGTCCTATTTTCAATCAACACAATAGTCTCCATTCAGACTGGCCTCACTTCAACTGCTCAGTAGCCACCTGTGGCTACCATAGTGTGGCCACTTCAGATGACTCCACTGACCAACTGTCGATTCCAACCTTGAATTTTCCCAACTGAAATCCCAGACATCATGGGGTTACAAAGCTGTTCCTGCTGTGCCCTTTCTGAATCCTTGACTCACAAAATCTGTGAGCATAAATACTGGCAGCTAAGTGTGTGATGGTTTATTATACATCTGTAGTAACTGGGATGCTAGCCTATGAGAGTTTTGTAACTTATTTAAACATTTCCCTACTTAGATGTTTCTCCCACATCTTTCCAGGATATTAGTGTAACCAATGGTGATGAGCAATACAAGCTCTGTAAGTTAGTCAAATTATTTCCTTAAATGTTTGAGGGTGGCATTTCTGGGTCAATGAGAACATACATTTAGATTTACATTTATGTTGCCAAACTGTTATCCAAAGCAGCTTAACCAGTTCTTACTAACAATCATCTATGTGTGTGCAACTGTGTTTCTTTTGATTAAATCTGGCCCTTTTCAGTCATGAGTTGAATACTTAGATATTTTCTATTTCATAGCATTCTTCTTCAAGTTTGCTTTATTTCTTTTACATTTTGAACTATATCTGTGATATAGTTTTATCATAAAATATTCAGGTAATGCATTGACTACACAAAAGAAGTACTATACTATTATTCTTTACTTTGGATCTTTTTCAACTTAATGTTATAGACAGCTTTCCCTGTCAGCTCATAAAAGTCTAACTCACCAAATGTTAATTAATTAAAGGACTGTCTTTTAATTAAATGTTGAGTGACTACATGGTAGTCCAAAGACTGCATGTATCTTAATTTAAACATTCCCCTGATGACAGACGTTACAGTGACTCCAGCTCTTCATTACTACAACACTGTACTTTTTAATTAGATTTTAAATATAAATGGTAGGTCAAAGGGTCAAAGTTCGTAGGCATAATCATTTATATTTCTTTTTCTGATAACTGTACATTCATATCCAAGACCATTTCTCCACTGGAATTTTTATATTTATGTATTTTTAAGGACTCTCTAGATATTCTAAGTGTTATCTGTTAAATATGATGATGGTAATATTTTCTCCAAGTCCAGCGCTTTGTATTTTAATACTGAGAAGCCTCTAGCTGCAGAAACTAAAAGCTTTTAGTTTCTGTGTGACATTTGTCTTGTTTTTATGATTTCTGAGTTTTCTCATATTGGAAGATAACTACACTAAGTTACAGAAGACACATGAATGATGCTTGATTAAATATTTCATTTCAAAGAACACAGCCAAAGTCAAAATTTCACTTCATCATACCAATATAGGTTGAGTACCCCTCGTCTGAAATGCGTGAGATCAGAAGTATTTACGATTTCAGACTTTTTTGGACTTTGCAATATTTGCACGCACAAAATAAGGAATCTTGAAGATGCATTTTAACTGCAACCCATCACATAAGGTCTGTTGTGGAATTTTGCACCTGTTGGTGCTCAGAAAAGTTTTGGATTTTGGAGCACTTCAGATTTCAGATTTTCCGATTATGGATGCTCAACTTATTCTACATCCTCCTCAAAGATAACTGCTGTTAACTGAGTGTGGTGGCACATGCCTGTAGCCCCAGCTACTCCAGAGACTGAAGTGGGAAGTTGTTCAAGCCCGAGTTCAAAACTACAGTGAGCTATGATCACATGGCACTCCAGCCTGGGTGACAGAGTAAGAGCTAGTCTCTTAAAAAAAAAAAGAGAGAGAGAGAGAGACAGAGAGAGATAACTGCTGTTAAGATTGCTCTTTATTTTTCCAGGTCTTTTTGAATGCATATAATATAGATTTCCTGCAACTTGCTTCTTTAACTTAACAAGGTATCATGGGTATATTTTTACTGTCATATTTTTTTACTTAGAGATGGAGTCTTGCTATGTTGCCCAGGCTGGAGTGCAGTGGCTATTCACACACACACAATCATAGTGCATTACAGACTCAAACTCCTGGGCTTAAGCAATCCTCCTGTCTCAGCCTCCCAAGCAACTGGAACTACAGGCATATGCCACCATGCCTGGCTTTGTACAGTATTTACAGCTCCACCTCATTCTTTTCAATTAGCACGCAGTATGCTATAACTACTTCCGTACTGACATACATTTAGCTTATTCAAATATTTCACTAGTACAAACCTCACAATGAATATCCTCACAAGTGAGGTGTTCTCTCAGAAGTACACAGAGTATTTCTGTTAAATGCATAATTTATTTAATGTCTCCTCTATGACGGTCAGAAGGAATAAACTACTCTGCACAATTTGCCACACTAACTACATTTCGTGGCTCTTTCTTTGTTATGAATTTTCTTATGTTGTTTAAGGGCTGAACTTTGGGGAAAAGCTTTCCCACATTCATTACATTTATAAGGTTTTTCCCCAGTATGGAGTCTCTGATGTTCAACAAGGCCTGAGCTGTGCCGAAAGGCTTTCCCACATTTCTTACAGTGATAGGGTTTTTCTCCAGTATGAATTCTCTGATGTCCAGTAAGGGTTGAGCTCTTTGTAAAGGCCTTCCCACAGTCACGACACTGATAGGGTTTATTTCCACTATGAGTTTTCTGATGACCAGCAAAGGATGAGCTATACCTGAAAGATTTTCCACATTTACTGCAGTGATAGGGTTTCTCTCCAGTATGCATTCTTTGGTGACTAATAAGAGTTGAGCTCTTCCTAAAGGCTTTTCCACATTCATTACACTGATATGGCTTCTCACCAGTATGGATTTTCTGATGTTCCAACACAGTTGAGTTATCCCTGAAAGCTCTCCCACACTCGTTACATTTAAAAGGCTTCTCTCCACTGTGTATTCTTTCATGACGAGTAAGGGCTGCATTCTGAGCGAAGGCTTTCCCACAGTCATTA
This sequence comes from Macaca fascicularis, assembly GCF_037993035.2. Lineage (NCBI taxonomy): Eukaryota > Metazoa > Chordata > Mammalia > Primates > Cercopithecidae > Macaca > Macaca fascicularis. Next base: position 52,896,785 of record NC_088383.1, on the reverse strand, counting down.
CATTTGTAGGGCTTCTGGCCAGTATGAATTCTCTGATGACTTAAAAGGATTGAGTTCTTTCTGAAAGTTTTTCCACATTCAATGCATTTGTGGGGTTTCTCCCTAGAATGAATTCTCTGATGGTGGATAAACGTTGAGTGCTTCTTCAGGAACTTCCCACATTCAACACATCTATAAGGCTGTTTGCCTGCATGAACCTTATGGTGATTTAAAAGGGATGAACTGTTCATAAAGGCGATGCCACATTCTTTACACTTATGTGGTTTCTCACTGGTATGATTTCTCTGGTGGCTAATGAAGGACGAATTGTATTTGAAGACTTTCCCACATTCCTTGCACTTATAGTTCTTCTCTGTGGAGCTTCTGCCCTCCCAGTCCAGGCCTTTTTCCATCATGACACTTTTCCTTCGCTCTCCCACAACAGATCCTGCAGAAGTGCTTTGCTTTAGGGCTGACATCTTTGTTTCAAACCAGTAATCCTGGACTGAAAGAAAATTTAAAAAATTCAAACGTTCTTTATGTCGAAATGCTGAAAGTGAGAGTTGTGCAAGGACTTGAATAATGTTCTATGCTACATAACTAAAGGTTATGAAAAATTATTAATGTGTCCCTTTGTGATTCTTGCTGAGAAAAGATGGCCAGGCTAAGGGCAGGAGAAGTATGATTTTAAAGAAAAGAATCTGTACTATAAACATTGCATTTAAAGAATGCAGTGGGCACCTAAGAAGTTGCAAAGTTAGGAAGACAACACAGGAAACAGCTAAAAAAGAAAAAAGACAATGTCAGAATAAATACAAAATTGAGGAGAAAGACCAGAGTCACAAAGAAAGCTATAATTACTACTAGGACAGATCTCTGCAGGTGGTATATTTGAGAACATTATGATGTCACCACGAACTTGAGAAAAATATTTCTCTGTGAGGATTTAACAGTGAACCAATATTCAATCGCTCCGAAGAAAAAAGAAAATAGAAAAAATATTCAAGGAACAAAAATAGTTCTCAGGACAATAAGATTTTACTATAAACTAAATTTTTAACATATCTAAAAAACAACATATCTATGCCAGGCACGGTGGCTCATGCCTGTAATCCCAGCACTTCGGGTGGCGAAACCCTGTCTCTACTAAAAATGCAAAAATTAGCCTGGTGGCACATGCCTTTAATCCCAGCTACTCGGGAGGCTGAGGCAGGAGAATTGCTTGAACCTGGAGGCAGAAGTTGCAGTGAGCTGAGATAGTGCCACTGCACTCCAGCCTGGGTGACACAGCAAGACTTTGTCTCAAAAAAAAAAAAAGAAAAAAGAAAAAACCACACACAATCAATGGGTATACTATGTGAATTTTCTCTAGCTTTTTACAAAGTACAGACACAAGACCCCAGACAGACAGAGCAAAATGATTCAGATAAAAACATTCTGAAAAACTAATAGAGACAAACTTGTAGTAAAATTAACAATCACCAACCAATTGTTTCACTAAATGCACTTTTCTTACAAACATAAGTTGTATCTATCTATACCTAAAGATATATACACATACATATATTTATATGTATTTATACTTAGTAGTCTAGGGAGAAATTCCATACAACAGATATTAGAGCTAAGACTTATCTTTTCAAGGAAATGCAAGTTGAAGGTGAAGCCCAGTCAGAAACAGCCCCGATTCTTCCAATGGTCTTTGATGGGATATGTGTTTAATGTATTATGATCAAACTAGAGAATATTTCAAGATACTGATTGCCAAGCTGGCAACGTGAAGACACATGTGGGTACTTGTTCTATGACAAAGGTGGTCTTGCAAAGCAGTGAGGAAGAGGAGGCTCTGCATTAGCACATTTCAGGAGAAAAAAATAAATATAAACCCTACCTCATATGATGCACAAAAATCCATTCCAAGAGGATGGTAAATGCAAACAAAAAAAAAACAAATAATAAAGCTTCTAGAAATTAACACAGAAGAATATCTTTGTGATCTTGGGAAAAGAAAAAATATTAAAATCGCAAAAATAATAAATGTTAATAAATAATTGTTAATAATATATAATTTAAAATAAGCATTTTAAATAAAGCACGACACAAAAAAGCACTGACAAAGAAGAAAGAGATTGATCAACTGGAAGAACTCAGCTGGGCACAGTGGCTCATGCCTATAATCCCAGCACTTTGGGAGGCTGAGGCAGGAGGATGGCTTGAGGCCAGGAAGTCCAGACCTACCTGGGTAACTTAGCAAGTCTCCATCTCTACAAAAAAAAAAAAAACATGTTTTTAATTAGCTGAGCCTGGTGGCATGTGTCTATAGTCCCAGCTATTCAGGAAGCTGAGACAGGATTGTTTGAGCCCCGAAAAAGGAATAACTGCTATTCATCAAGATCATTAACAGTCAGTAACAATACAGAGAGGGATGGTACAATACATGTAATCAGTAACAGGTTCTTGAAATAGCTACCCAATCAGAGATGCTCTATAAGGACCAATAAATACTCTAAAAGGTCTTTTTTTTTTTTTTTTTTTGACATGGAGTCTCACTCTGTCACCCAGGCTGGAGTGCAGTGGCGCAATCTCGGCTCACCGCAACCTCCACTTCCCAGGTTCAAGCAATTCTCCTGTCTTAGCTCCCCAAGTAGCTGGGACTACAGGCACATGTCACCACACCCAGCTAATTTTTTGTATTTTTAGTAGAGACAGGGCTTCACCATGTTGGCCAGGCTGGTCTCGAACTCCTGACGTCAGGTGATCCGCCCACCTCAGCCTCCCAAAGTGCTGGGATTACAGGCATGAAGCACTGTGCCCAGCCCTAAAACGTCTTTAACCTCATTAGATATAGAGACATGGATATGAAAACCACAATGAGGCACACTGCACATCCACCAGAATGACTAACTTCACAAGACTGACCACAGGAAGTGCTAGCCAGGACATGGGACAAGGAGTGCTCTCACACACTGATGAAGGAGTATAACTGGGTACAAAACTCTGGAAGATTATTTGACATTATATACTAAAGCTGAATACATGCCCAATAGAAATGTAGCCACATAGGAACCAAAAAATAATTTATAAGAATGTTTACAGCACTTCTAATAGCCAAAAGCTGGAAAATGGCATATATGCATCTGAATATAAGACAGAAACTGAGGTAGAGTCACACAATGAGACATTCTACAGCAGTGATTTTCCAAGCATGGGCTCCAGCCCCGCAGCACCAGCATCAGCATGCCTGAGAACCTGCTGAATAAAGAACTCTGCAGGGGCCCCACAACTGTACTGCAGCATGCATTCTGAGGCACGCTAGGGTTTTCAGAAGCATGGATCCACAGCAAAGAAAGAAATAAAAATGATGAATGAATTTGAAAAAATGTTATGCATAAGCCAGACAAAAAATTATATGTACTATATGATTCCATTCACATAAAGTTAAAAAAAGGCAAAAATAAACTATAGTGTTAGTTCAAGGGGAGGAGAATGGGTAATAATTGGGAGGAATTATGATGCGATTTACTCAGGTATTGCCAAAGTTCTATTTTTTAACCTAAGTTTTGGTTACATGGGTATTGAGTTTTAAAATACTAATTTGGGCTGTACACATATTTTATCAGCTTTTCTAAATATGTGTTAATTTTTTTAAAGGCTTTAAGAAAGAAAAGGAGAGTCTAGCTTATAAATATCTTAGTACTTCAATCACAGAAATCAAAACACAAATTGCAAAATAACCAAAAAATAATGACAACTCTACATATTGTAACCTACTGAATATAACTAAAACATTACATAGACAAAGTTTAAGGCTTTAAATATTTACATTACATCAATAAGAAAGAAGAAAAATCAATTAATGAATAACTAAAATGTTTAGGAAAAAGTAAATAAACCCAAGGAAAGCAAAAGGGAAAAGGAACGTAAGACTCAAAACACAGAAAACAGTAACACTAATAAATACACCCAAATGCTCTTCTTCAAAAAACTGAAACAGAGCTAATAAAGGGGAAATAGGAAAACATAGGAAATGGGAAAAAAACAAAGTAAGAAATCAGGGAAAATAACCAAAGATGCAGAGGATATTACTAAAAGAGTTATAAAAAGCTACTTTGTTTAACACAAATAACTTATAACCTTGAATTGCTCCATAGTTTTTAGGAAATTATAAATTACTAAAACTGTTTCCTAGAGAGAGAAAATCTATTTGGACAAGTCACTATTGACAACACTGTCAAAAAAATACCCCCAATTCCTCCCTTCTGCTCCCATCACAATAAATAAGCAAAAACGGGACAAAGGACCCAAACCTCTAGGGAACAGCTATCATGTGAGTTAAACTAGACTAAAGGATAAAAATATGAAAGGCCAAAAAATGTTTTATGAAAGTATTATAAAATTAAAGTCAAAGCCCAATGAAAATGGGCAGATGAAAAAGAAAATGTAAATACATTTAAGTCTCTGCAAAAATTTAAGTAAAAGATTAGCAAATGGAATCATCTACTGTCACATTCAGAGAATGATATAATGTGTCATGGCCAAGATAATTGAGAATAAAATCTACCACAGAAACAGATCAAAATGGAAAAGACAGATATTTCCACATATCTTGAAAGAGCATTTAATGAAATTCAGCAATCATGCTTGATTTAAAAAACTAAAATTTCTTAACAAAACATATGAACGAAATACTTCCTTTAAATAACAAGGTATGTGTATCCCAACTCAATAGCCAGCTTAAATGAGAAGCCCAGACACAATGCAAAGATGCAAAGATAAACATATCCATCATTACCTTTGTTAATATAAAGTTGATATAAAACAAACTTTTTAAAAAAAAATCTGTGATATATATGATATACAATTAATTTCCTGAATGTATAAAGAAGCCTTCACATTAACAATTTTTATTGTCCAACAATCTAACAGTAAAATGGGCAAAGGACTGGAACAGGTAGTTCTCAGGAAAAATAAACACAAGGGTTGCTGAAAATGTTGAAACATGCTAAATCACACTCCTGATAAGAAAAAGGCAAATTAAAATTACAATAAAATACTTTCACCTCTCAGACTGGCAAGGATCAAAGCATATAAGACACCGTTGACAAGCGATGATAAAAGTGGCACTCATATGTTGTCATTAGGAGTATAAACATGTACTATCTCTATGAATAGTGGAAATACCCACCAAACTTGGTGGATTTTAAAATTTTAACCTTTAACAATTTTTATAGGAATTTATTCTACAGATTTACTTGTACACAAGAGAATTGATGTGTATGAGGATAACCACTGCAACACTGGTCAGAGTCATTATGTCCACTAAAGAGAACTGATTACATAAATTATAGGACATCCATAAAGTGGAACACTATGCAGGCATTAAAAAGAAAGATAAGCTGGCATGGTGGCACACGCCTGTAATCCCAGTACTTTGGGAAACTGAGGGAAGAGGACAGCTTGAGGCCACGAGTTCCAGACCAGCCTGGACAAAATAGTGAGATCTCATCCCTACAAAAACAAATTTAAGAATAAATACATAAATAAAATTAAAAATAAAAAAAATTAGCCAGGTGTGGTGGCATGCTCCTGTGGTCCCAGCTACTCAGGAGGCTGAGGCAGGAGGATCGCTTGAGCCCAGGAAGTCAAGGCTGCAGTAAGCCATGATCAAGCCACTGTACTTCAGTCTAGGAAACAGAGTGAGACTCTGTTTCCAAAAGAAAGAAAGAGTGGGAGAGAGGAGAGAGAGAGAAGCTCTAAACAATATAGTTATGTCAAATGACTTCTAAGACATAAATGCCAAAGTAACAGGCAAAAGAGCGTGCTACCATGTACTTAAAGAATTCATGGATACTCTCACAAAGTACACATCACATATGCAAATCTCCACAAGAAACTGATACAGGGATGCCTCTGGGGAGGGGAACTGAGTGATGAGAAAGGTATGTGAAGGAGACTGCATACCATTTGAACCATCTGAATGTGGTACCATAAGCATGTCTAACAACTAACAGAAAGGGAAATATATACACACACACACAAAAAAAACCATAAAATACTGAATGGTTGTGAAGTCTTTGTAGAAAGATTTACTAGTCCTCTAAGCAGATGAAAGAAATATTAGGGGAAACATTGCTTGTTTTCATTACCTCTAAGTTTTAAACATTCTATTTCAAATAACAACCAAAATTAAAACAGAAAGAACAGAGAATAAAGAAGACTGAGCGACTTTTGTTACTATATAAAGAATCTACACAAGAATTTACAGGGAAATGTTAAACATAGTAAGAATAGAAGGAATTACTTCAAAAGCATCCCACCCACAACCAGCAAAGACCTAGGTTAAGCAAGACTATGTATTACTGGTATTTTACATGAAATACAGTTATAAACATTCTCCTGAAGATGACAGAGGCAAAATGACAATTAGAGTTTTAGAAGAAGAAATACTGGCAGCATAAATATTTTAGGTGAGAGAAATATTCAGGTTTAGAGATTTAGAAATGAACTATGGCACAGAGAAAGTGATATAGAGAAACATATACAAAGCATACACAGAAAAAAATGGAAGCCAACAGCAAAGGACAGTAGAAAAGAGAAATAAAAGAAGATCCGTAAGAAAAGGAAAGAAAATGCTTCCCCAACAATGTGTTCGCCAAAATCGCAATTACCTGAGAGCTAGAAAACCATGCTTACATTTGGAATCTGCGACTACCACTGGTAAGTGGTATATAGTGAGTTAGCAAGCTTCCATGAGAGTGGGTAAGGAATGGAAAATGAACAGGGGCCAGGTGTGGTGGCTCACACCTGTAATCCCAGCACTTTGAGAGGCCAAGGTGGAAGGATCACTTGAGGCCAGGAGTTCGAGACCAGCCATGACTAATATAGCGAGACACCATCTCTACATAAAAGAAAAATTTAAAACTTAGGCAAGCATAGTGGTGCACGCCTGTAGTCTCAGCTACTCCTACTCAGGAGTCTGAGGCGGGAAGATGGCTTGAGTCCAGAGTTTGAGTTTGCAGTAAGCTATGATTACATTCCAGCCTGCGCAACAGGGCAAGACTCTGTCTCAAAAAATATAAAAGAAAGGAAATGGACCAGAAGTAGAAAGAAACAAAAGATAGCCTGGTGAATGCCTGGAAAGAGAGAGAAAAATCACATAAAGAGCTTGAGGATTTCAGAGGGCTGGGAGATGGCACAGATGGGCCTGAGGCCCTCAGGAAGGGAGCAGCCCTCCCAAGTACAGAAAGACTGGGGAGAAAAGCAGCCAGCCACTTGACAGGAGGATGACATCAAAAGAGGAAACTAGTGCCCTTCTGCACCGACAGGGCACTCAGAGATGAGCTTTCCACTCAGGAGCCCCCGTACCGTTCCGTGTGCTCCGCTGCTGCTGGGATGTTTCCCACCCACTCACCTGCACGTGTGCCTGATGGAGCCTCTCGCACCTCCATCCAGGGCTCTGCCCCTTCCTCCAACTGAGTGATTAGTTTTGGTTTGGAAGAGAGAAGCCCTGTTCATAAAGAAAAAGGATCTTAGAAGAAGAAGAAAAAAAATGAATGAAAAGGAATGTGATGGTGGTTACAAGCACAAGCAGTCACTCCAGACCTCAGTGTCAACTTGAGCCTCAAGCTGTCCTCTTCCCTCAGTTTCCCAAAGTACTGGGATTACAGGCGTGCGCCACCATGCCAGCTTATCTTTCTTTTTAATGCCTGCATAGTGTTCCACTTTATGGATGTCCTATAATTTATGTAATCAGTTCTCTTTAGTGGACATAATGACTCTGACCAGTGTTGCAGTGGAGCACGGACAGGTTAGAGAGGCCTCGAGGGTGGCACCCAGGATGTCCAACTCATGCAGTAAAGCAAATGAAGGGGGCAAAGTCAATTAGAAAACCAGGTCCTCCTGGAGGACGAGAAACTCCTATTTTGGGAGGCAGATGAATCATGACACAGAAACGTTCCAGAACTGGGCTAGTTGGTACCACAAAGCTACCCATCTTAACTCTGTATGGCTCTGACCTTTCTTGAGGGGTGGAAGGGGCATAAACTCCAGCCTCTAAGCCCACACTTAAGAAAAACAAAACAAAAAGCACATCATTTAAGACTTTTTTCAATACCCCAAACCATTCACCCTGTGAAAACACAAAGTTGTCCAGCAGACCAATCTTGAGTCAAGGAGAAAGTCATCCTCACCCACAGACACCAGATTCCCATAGTTCTCCAGCATCACATCCCTGTACAGGGCCCGCTGAGCAGCATCCAGGTGTCTCCACTCAATCCGGGTAAAGGCCACGGCCACATCCCCAAATGTCAGCAGTCCCTGCAAAAGCAAACCCAATTCTGCTCATCCAGGAACCCCTGAGGGAAGCATTCCAAGAGAAGGAAGCAAGGTGGTCAAAGCCAGCTTCTGACAGTTCCAACGGTGCTCATGGAAATGAACAAGTAAAAGCTGAGGGCTGGGGGGAGGTGGGACTCCTCCCTCAAGTGTGTTCTTCCTGCATGCCTGTCCTGCTTCCTCCTCCATGCCTGGCCTCTGCTCACCCCACCCTTCATGTCACCTCGTCAAAAAGGTCTCTTTCTCCACCCCATCCTCTGCCACTCTGTCTCGAAACCCACTTCATTTTTCTTCACAGGATTTCTCACCACCTGGCAGGAGAGGTTTGCATTGACTGTAAGCATCCTCTCTAATGTGAGCTCCAGGGGGACAGTGTGGGTCACTGCTGCCTCCCAGTCAAAAACACGGCCTCACACAGAAGTGTTCAGGCTTTGTTCCATCAACAAATGAATAGAAACTTTGAAAAGACATGGAAAGTGATTAGCTTTATCCGAAAATTTACAGGAAGTATGATCTAACTCTGGGGCAGAATTTTTTTTTTTTTTTTTTTTTTTTTGAGACGGTGTCTGGCTCTGTCGCCCAGGCTGGAGTGCAGTGGCCGGATCTCAGCTCACTGCAAGCTCCGCCTCCCGGGTTTACGCCATTCTCCTGCCTCAGCCTCCGGAGTAGCTGGGACTACAGGCGCCCGCCACCTCGCCCGGCTAGTTTTTCGTATTTTTTAGTAGAGACGGGGTTTCACCGTGTTAGC